>NC_041410.2:13899174-14267924 GCF_900747795.2 Erpetoichthys calabaricus | reverse complement strand
TTGTGTAAATCCACATTTTGTGCATTGAGTGATGCGAATGCAAAAAGACTTTGTTGTCTACTCTTTTTTTCAGATCTTGATTTGTCCTACTATTTTTTCAATCACACCTGGTTCTGATGATTAATCACCTTTTGTTTGCGGTAATGCAATCTTTTCTATCGTTTTCTTTGATACTGTAGCGACTGACATGATAAAGTGTCACAAAATTTTTACCTGAACAATCGCCGACTTCCTAATCCCAAACACAACTTTCTACCACCCTCTCTAACGCCCCCCCCCCCCCTTACCGCATCAAACAATACCTCACTATCAGTCTTCCGTGCTGTACTCCGCCCTCCCTCAATCGGACTGAACAGTCACTTAAAACCAAAAAGCCCTCAACCTGGCTGGGACGCTACAATACTTTCGAATTTTACTGCTTTCATATTCTGTACCTTTCTCTGCATGTGTATTGCGCCATCGTTTGTTTGAGCCTGTCGAATTCCACTGCTTTCATAATCTCTTATCTGCCTTTTTTTCTCTCCAATGCCTTTGCGTCTCTATTCTCCATATTGTCCTTATACGCTTTATATGTGCTGAGAGCACATGATATGTGTGTACGACGTGCTTTTACACCACTGAGATTTTTTTGATGGGTGTGCTCTTATATAATATCTTTTATAAGTAGGGCGTGTCTTGCAAGAATCTCATGTTCCACGTCCCCGTGAGACGGCCCTGGGACAATGTCTCGGCACCAAGTCTCATGTTTACGGTCCCCGCGAGATGCACCGTGGCAAGTCTCTGTCGTCTCGCGGGTCTTTTAAATGTCTTCCGAGAAGATCATGTATCGTAGTGACTGGGCTAAGGGGAGGGGGGCAGGCCCTCCTCACTCACGCGCCACCCTCGGAGCCTATCTTACATCCGCTTAGCTAGAGAATGAGAGAGAACTACTTAACGGATTTAGATCGGGTTTTTTCTAGAATTGGCTTGAACATTCCGGTTGATTTTGCGACTTCTCTCATCATGGTAAGAATCATAGTTTGCTTGCAGGAGCGATATATTGGCGCAAATCCGAGACAGAGGCTGCGGGCCAAGGGGAGGGGGAAGCATGACATCAGGAGTGGAGGGTCAGTCTACCTCTGTGTTTTAGAGCGTAACTTGTCTCCGCTTAGCTAGCGATACCTTTTTGTTTATTGATTTTTAAAGTTTGTCCTGTTTCACTACTTCGTGGGCAGAGCTGCAGGGAACAGCTAGTGTGTGTATATATGATTCAAATGCCAGATGGTGTACCCTTGGTGGTTATAGTACTGAAAAAATGTGTGGTGGTAATTGTTTTAACCATTTATCTGTTTTAAGGAAATTAGATTAGATTAATGCAAATGAATGCAAACAAAGAAATTACAAGTCTGATATATCTGTATAATGGATGTTTGGCCTGTGTGAAGCAAACTCTGTTGAAAACCTAACTCCAGCAAACAGAAATCCACATACTGGGATTTTAACTTTGAAAGTAAATCCTTGTCAAAGAGCATTTCTAAAGTTAAAGCAATAGGTGTAATCTATCCCAAAGCCTAAAACAAACAGAAAACAGCCTTTGGAAAACTAAACTACATATGATTATGGATTGTCACTAATTATATGTCTTTATGAGGGCAGTCTGCCCAAGAGACTAGAGTGGCTGGGATTTAAGCTACAGGGCTTCTGGCTCAAAGTCATCTCAAAGGCACCTGAACAAGTCATTTAAGGTAGACATGGATAAAATGTGAAATACCGTATAAATGTAAATTATTACTGCATATTCTTATTTTGTAAATAACCTCAATAAAAGTTTTGCTTAAGACTTTCATAATTCTGCTTAAATTTGGTATGTGGTTGATTCTGTTTTAAATATTTACTTGGATACACTATTATGTGCTGTACGCTAGTGGTGTAGGCTAAATACTGTATAGTAAAACCTTGAATATCCGTCAGGGGTCGGGCCGAGGCCGTGACAGATAAGAGAAAAAATGGATAACAGAACAGCTACTTTAAAAATGATATACAGTAGATTAGTTTAGCAAATAGTCGTATTTATTTACAAAAAAAACTATTAACAAAATATAATATAGTATTAATAATGTATTAATTTATATAATATTGTAATGACCAGCATAACAAGCAAATACAACTCAGAGGTACTTTGTTCTTTGTTCTGTAACAAACGGTGCCCTGTCTTATACCCCAATATCTGGGTTACAGAGCACATTTCCAAAACAATAAAAGAAAGCTTTCCTTACCTGAAACCTTTCCAAACCAATCAATTTCTCTCCTGCCCCTCACGTTCCATCTTTTTCTACACCTCAAACACTCCTCCTTATTGTCTCCTGACTCCCAACTCAAAACTTCCTTCAGCCGCACCTTCCTTTTTCTCCTCACTTCTCCGGTCTCTCATCTCCTAAGAGGCGTGTCTGACCCTCACAGAACAGAAGCCCTTTGCTAAGTCCTATCTTAGGCTAAGGCCTAAGGTAAAGTCATCCCTGATGGAGGATCGCAGGAATCGTGAGAAAGAGGGGTCCTTTCATCGGATTGGCTAACCCAACACTGTTTCAGCCGTGGAATGGCCAAATGGGGGAGGAAGCTTGATGGATGAGGTCTCCAGGAGTCTAAAATTATCCAAATCTTTTTATGTGATATCATCTACTGTTAAATTCTGCTCCGTACTTCTAAAAAATTTTACATTTTTTATTGAGGATTTGTTCTGTTCTGTGTATTGTATTGACCCCCTTCTTTTGACACCCACTGCACGCCCAACCTACCTGGAAAGGGGTCTCTCTTTGAACTGCCTTTCCCAAGGTTTCTTCCATTTTTTCCCTACTAGGTTTTTTTTGGGAGTTTTTCCTTGTCTTCTTAGAGAGTCAAGGCTGGGGGGCTGTCAAGAGGCAGGGCCTGTTAAAGCCCATTGCGGCACTTCCTGTGTGATTTTGGGCTATACAAAAATAAACTGTATTGTATTGTATTGTACTGTATCACTTACATAGCATTCGGGCCTTTCTGCTCCCGCACAACGCATCACAAACTGCCTGCACATCGCAATATATTAACAAAACATAATATAACAGAATTTAAAAAGAAAATTACAATGCAGAAAAACATTAACAATACAGAACAAAACATTAACATTACCGTCAGTGGTCCATTTTCGACACATTTTTCAATTTTGTCGGCATCACGCTTTATATCGTTCACTGTTGTTCTTTCTACTATGTAAATTGAAGCAATACTTGAAGCACTTTCGTAAACGATTAATAATTTCAAATTTTTGTGACAATTCTAAAACCACACACATACGTTTATTGGCCATAACAATGTATAGTAGTTTAATTATAACAAAAGAGAAAAGCTACAAAACGCTATTAAAACTGAAGTTACGTATAGGCAATGTGATTTCAAAATGTGGCATGATGGTGTTGGGGAAAAACACTACATGAATTCAAACACTATTTGAATTGTGAATTTCCCCTTGGGATTAATAAAGTATCTATCTATCTATCTATCTATCTATCTATCTATCTATCTATCTATCTATCTATCTATCTATCTATCTATCTATCTATCTATATGCTAGCACAAGGGAGAGTTGTTCGAATGTGCATAGCTTGCAGCGTATCGTGCGGCAGTATTAATAAGTAGATGCTGCCATGTGCTATGTTTTTTTTTTTTGCCCTGACGGTTAATCGAGTGACGGATAATGGAGGTTTTACTGTACTCTACTACTACAGTATTATACTTATAAATTTGAGCTCTATACAAGATAAAGTAAATGAATGAGTGAAGTACATTACCCCAAAACAGTAAAAACATTCTAGCAGTAAAAGGTTAAATAAATACTATATCTTTACTTTTTGTTTTTGTTTATTTATGAGAAATCTGAAAAATGTTTGTAGTACTGTTGCCCCCAAAGTTACAAAACAAGTAAAAAAAACATAGCACTGCAAAATGACAGGAAAATTAAATGGCTGTAACATGATTTTGCTTACTTTGGCATGAACTTGCTGGTTTTTCGCCACGAGAAACCCGTCACCGTTCGAGGGTGTGCCAGGTACACAAAAGAGAAATGTATACTGCAAGATTTTTTATCAAGAAGGTCTGGAATGACAACTGCAGACTTCCAAGCTGTAGTAGGGTACCATACCTTTAAAAGGCAGTCATCCTATATTAAACCAAAAACACAGCATTAGCGAAGGCATACAAAATATACAAAATTAACATTTTAAGATGGCATAACTGTAATTACTAGTAAAAACTCCATATATTACCAATTTCATTTTATTTTACTCAAAAAAGAGACACAAACTGAAGTTAAAAGTCACTGGCTCCAGCTGTCATTTCTGCCCAAGTGTCTTGATGGCCAACATGTCACAAACATGGTGACATGAGTCATTATTTAACTAGTTATATATTCAGTTTATAAAGAAGCAAACTGCATAAAAATGAAAATGTAGTTAAGAACATTAAAACGATGTAGACGAGAACAGGCCATTCAGCCCAATAAAGCTTGCCAGGTATATCCACTTAATTTGTCTATTAAACATCAAGTCGAGTTTTAAAAGTCCCTTAAGTTCTACTGTCTACCGCACTAGTTGGTAGTTTATTCCAAGTGCCTATTGGTTTCTGTGTAAAGAAAAACTTCCTAATGTCTGCGTGAAAATACAGCAAATACAACGAGTATCGTAAATCTACACTAGCTTATTGAACTTTCATCTTTTGTTGAAGTAAAACTGAAACAAATTCAGTGCTATCAATTTCTGAATAATGATAACAATAATAATTCATTACATTTATATAGCGCTTTTCTCAGTACTCAAAGCGCTATCCACACAGGGAGGAACCGGGAAGTGAACCCACAATCTTCCACAGTCTCCTTACTGCAATAGCACTCTTCACTAAATACAAGGCTCAGAGCATTTGAACAAGTTTACAGCTATATGCATACATGAACCTAGAAATCAGTTTGAATTAAAACAGCAGATTGCCAGCAGTAAATCATGACAATGGGCATTAAAATTGTAACTGAGATTTGGTTAGCAGGCAACAGAGGGGAGGAAAACAAAAATTCCAGACCATGGCTTTCCTAAAGAAAATAAACTGGAGATGGGTCTGTGATCAAATCACAGAATTTGCCAAAGTCAGAATGCTGGTGATGTAAGCCAACTGGTGGTTCACCATCCCCAGGGTATTCTGTAGCATTAGAGGTATGTGCATGTTAGTCTAATAGAAGATAACAAATCACGTCAGACTTGCAACAAAACCATTAAAAGTATCTCTAGCCTTCTGTGAGTTTAAATACTTACAGGTTACTGTTATTAAGTATATTAAGAAAATAAAATGTAAAATATATGTACTACCTTTCCAGCTGTTGCAAAATATTCTCCATCGGGAGACCACTTCATAATATGGACAGAAACTGCAGTCCTATAAAAGGAGAACAAGACAGTCCAAATGAAGAAAAACAGGATTTTAAATATGCACTCTTTGTAACTGGCCACATATTGACCTGGCAAAATTTTACACGGGATACCCTTCCTGATGTAACCCTCCCCATTTATCCGGGCTTGGGATGGTTTGGATACATGCAGATGCTGGGTATATTAGGAAAAGGATGCTAAGGATCGAGCTGCCAGGTAATAGGAAAAGAGGAACGCCTAAGAGGAGGTCTATGGATGTGGTGAGAGAGAACATAAAGGTGATGGGTGTGACAAGAGAAAGATGACGAGGACAGGAAGATATTCGAAAAAAATGATCTGCTGTGGCAACCCCTAAAAGGAACAGCTGAGAGAAGAGAAGAAGAAGACTCTTTGAAACTGGCATTCCTATACCTCCTGCATCGTACTACCCTTTTCTCCAATGGACTTTCATTAACTTTTTCAAAGAGACAACTCTCTCTATCTCATTTTGAGCTTTCTCACTCTCTCTCAGCATTGCCCTGCAAACTCAACAGGGCACCCAAGAGGGCTTACTGTCATATTGTCTGTATTTATTGTCATTGCTACTTAGAAGAGCATGTCTTACAAAAGTTTTATCAAAACCTTCATGACTCTAAACATTCTGTGCACTACAAATTCCATTCTAACAGTCTGTCATGTAACAGAACCAGATGCCTGTCTAGAACCATGGAGCGGATAAATGGCAATGTTTTTAAGACTTACAAAAAAGAACAAAAAAACATAAAAATTCTATTAGTTTTCTATAATTGAGAAAACAAACAAACAGTGACTCAATGAGAAAACATGATCATCTAGTGCAGATAAAACCAGAAGTAAAGGATTTAGATGTAATCATCGATTCAAAACTAAACTTCAAATGCCACATTACCCTAGCACTAAAGGCAGCATTTTTCCATCTAAGAAACATGGCACAAATTATACCTTGTGTGTCACTGTGACACCGAGAAGTTGACACACGTTTTTTTTAGCAGGTAGATTACTATAATGTTCTTTTAACAGGCCTGTCAAAGAAAGTCATAAACAGGCTACAGTTTGTTCAAAATGCAGCAGCAAGAATTCTAGTAAAAAAAATGTGTATCTGAGCACATTACACTAAATGTAATCTGAAAATCATTGGCTTCCAGTAATCTACTCCTCATTATACAGCATGGATCTTCAGTTTTCCACCCTCTTACATTTCCCAAATGCCTGTCCCAAGTCATTCTCTCTGATCTTTAAGTGCTGGTCTTCTCCATATATATACAGTGGGTATAGAAAAGAATCCTCCATTTTTTTTTTTGCTTTACAGCCTTAAATTTTATTTGGCTGCGCCGTAAGATGGCTGCACTGACGAGAGCTCCGAGTCATCTCAGCAAAAAGTTATTATTTATTTTCTTACTACTCACTCTCTTTGTGCTTACTACTTTATCACACTTTCAGTATGACCAGCAAATACTCTTGGAATTACGTTCATCTAAATGTTACTAAAAAAAATACAACCTAATTTAATAATGAAACTGAAGCATCACTCATCTCTAGAGGTCAGCATATTATACTATAAATGAGTAGTTTCAGGTGCCTTCCCCTTTTTGTGCCTCTGTTGGTGCTGAACAATGGCTCTCCTTAATTCTCATTATGCTAAACAGAAATGAATTTATATTTATAAAAGTAACTATAACATTTCTGAAAAAGTTTTAATTTTAATAATCAAGGTTAAATGTGAAATTTTATATGTTACTGCAACATAATACCCTAAGTTCTTGTCTATAAGCCGCGGCTTATCTAAGGAAAAAAAGTTGTGAAAATGAAAAAATAGAATATCGGCTTATACATAAATCCGGCTTATACAGTAATCCCTCCTCCATCGCGGGGGCTGCGTTCCAGAGCCACCCGCGAAATAAGAAAATCCGCGAAGTAGAAACCATATGTTTATATGGTTATTTTTATATTGTCATGCTTGGGTCACAGATTTGCGCAGAAACACAGGAGGTTGTAGAGAGACAGGAACGTTATTCAAACACTGCAAACAAACATTTGTCTCTTTTTCAAAAGTTTAAACTGTGCTCCATGACAAGACAGAGATGACAGTTCTGTCTCACAATTAAAAGAGTGCAAACATATCTTCCTCTTCAAAGGTGTGTGTGTCAGGAGCACAGAATGTCACATAGATAGAGAAAACAATCTCTAGCAAACAAATCAGTAGTGCTGTTTGGCTTTTAGGTATGCGAAGCACCGCGGCACAAAGCTGTTGAAGGCGGCAGCTCACACCCCCTCCGTCAGGAGCAGGAAGAGAGAGACAGAGACAGAGTTTGTTTTTCAGTCAAAAATCAATACGTGCCCTTCGAGCTTTTAAGTATGCGAAGCACTGTGCAGCATGTCTTTTCAGGAATCAGCTTTACAAAAGATAGCAACGTGAAGATAATCTTTCAGCATTTTTAGATGAGCGTCCGTATCGTCTAGGTGTGCGAACAGCCCCCCTGCTCAATCCCCCTACGTCAGGATCAGAGAAAGTCAGTGCAAGAGAGAGAGAGAAAGTAAGCTGGGTAGCTTCTCAGCCATCTGCCAATAGCGTCCCTTGTATGAAATCAACTGGGCAAACCAACTGAGGAAGCATGTACCAGAAATTAAAAGACCCATTGTCCGCAGAAATCCGCGAACCAGCAAAAAATCCGCGATATATATTTAAATATGCTTACATATAAAATCACAATTTAAATGACCGCTACGCGCGCATGTTGACTCGGCGACGCCCAGAGCAGAAAGAACGCGCTCCAGCCGCTCCATGCGGGGAGTGAGAGAGACGCCAATATCTCACACTCTCTCCCCCCTTAAAGAAATTAAATGGGTGCGAGTGAGACCACTGACCTCCCTCCCTTCTATTAGTTATAGGTTATAGTATGTTCGGCTTATCCATGAGTCCGGCTTATCTATGATACGATTTTATTTTAAAAATTCGTATGATTTTTGGTCTCCGGCTTATACATGAGTCCGGCTTATAGACAAGAACCTAGGGTACTATTTTTTCAGCATGTATTTTTACTACTTGGTCATTGATTAAAAAAAAATGTCCCCAAAGTAAAAAACAAGTTTTAATTAAAATAGAAGCTAGTGACTAGCACTGATAATTATAAATGAAATGCATAAGGTAGCTGAACCAGTTGTTGTTGTGGTGGTGGTGATGATGATGTGATTATTGCATTTCCTTCAAATCAGAATTGTATCAACAATATTTTGTTGGAATTAGACAGCTGACAAAAAAAAATCTGAGAAAGATGGGCTAATAAGAATAAGTGAATCACTCTGTGTTAAGACAGACCTTCACAAGATGCCACTAGATTAAACAGTATTAATCTGCTAGAATTCACACGACACCTATGCAATGGTGTCAGTGAGGCACAGTAGACTGATTTATAGCTGAAGTTCATTCAGGTGTCCTTTAATCAACTGAAGTTGATTAAATTCATACATAAAAAAAGATAGAGAGTGAGTGGATGTGGACCAAGTCCTAAAACTTATGAGTCACCTAAACTGAGAGGCAGCAGCAAGCCCAAGATTCATAATCAAAAACAAACTGGAAGCAGGCGTAATGGAAAAAGCATATTAGATCCAGTCAAGGACTTGAGAGACCTCAAGTATCATTTTTATGCAGTGAGTCAAGTATTATTTAAGGCAAACCAAATAAGTGGAGTAAATGTCTTAAAAACAAAGAATCCCGTATCATTTTGAAAATAAAACCA
Organism: Erpetoichthys calabaricus; assembly: GCF_900747795.2. Lineage (NCBI taxonomy): Eukaryota > Metazoa > Chordata > Cladistia > Polypteriformes > Polypteridae > Erpetoichthys > Erpetoichthys calabaricus. The sequence continues at coordinate 14,258,746 of NC_041410.2, read as the reverse complement.
AAATACCATCTGTAAACCTACTGTATATACAAATTTGATAAGATTAAAAAAATTGACCACTTGACAAAATATGAATAACAATGAGAAAACTCTGCTCTGAAAGGCGCGTGTGCGCACACACACACACACACACACACGAAGGAGAACTAAAAGTGTCTAGGACAAGTGACACTCCAGTGAGATCAAGATCAACCACAAAAGCCCATTGAATCAACTGAACCGTTGATTCCTCATAATAAACATAATCCTTAATTTGGGGTTGGCAGATCATACTTTGTGAGTTTATGTTTTGTTTGGCCATGGATAAATAGCACACACACACACGCACACAGTATATAACATATCTTATCCATATTACTAACCGAGAATGCTAAACCGGATGATGGACGCAGGCACATCCGGCAATGGGCCGTAGCTGCAAAAAGACGTACTGCGCAGGCGCGAAAAGAGTCCGCGAGAGTCGGTGCCTGCAATGGGCCGTAGCTGCAAAAAGACGAACTGCGCAGGCGCAAAAAGAGTCCGCGAGAGTCGGCTGAGGAGCCGAGAAAGGCAGACAAAAGAGGGCGAGAGAGGCGGACAAGACCACAGAAAAAAGGAGTGAGCATAGGAAAAATTGAGAAATGAGGCGCAAAGAGCACTGAAAAAAGGAAAAGGCACATAAAAAAGTATTCAAACGCAAGTAAAGCACCAAACACATTGCACACGAAACTAGACCCAAAAAAAAAAAAAGAGGCTCGCGCACAACAGCAAGGCACCCCCCCCCCCTACAGGCACCGGACGGGACACACACCAAGAGGGGGATTCAACAAGCCCATGGAACACAAAAAAAGAACACAAGACCACCCCACAGACCCTACAAGCGAGGGACGGGACACACACAAAGAGGGGGATTCAACAAGACACAGGAACACAAAAAGAAAGAAGACGCTCGCGCAACAACAATCCTCAAACCCCCCCCCCCCCCCCACATCCATAAGAAGTCACACCCAAAGCCACATATTCTAAAGTGAACGTCAGCACCTTCACACTAGACAGCATAGGTGTCAGCATTGGTGGATCTCCTTACAATAAAGCACTATTAACTGTTCAACTGCAGAAAAGGAAACATATTGAAACAAGTCATGAATACACGGTCACGGGTACAAAACGAAAAGGAAAGGATAACAGGAACAAACACACGAACATGAAAGAAACAACAAAATAGACGGCTATGCAGCATAGGTGGATCTCATTACAATAAGGCACTATTAACCGTTCATCCGCAGAAAAGGCTCCATATTAACAGTGAGTGCAATACTTCTTATTACTTATCCATATTTCTAAAAGAAAAAATGTCTCGACTCCAAAAACGCAAAGCTCAACTACAGCTTCTAACTAACGATGTACCTAAAAGTAAAAACTTTATGAACTGCGTTAGATCCTACAATAGTTCATTTGCTTTTAGTAAATATCAGGCCACCAAAAGGCAATGGCCCATACTGCTTTCCCATATGTGCACAAATACTGCATCGCATTGGAACAGTGCACCCTGAAACAAATCAACAACGCAAATATGCACAAATCTACATCCTGGATCCACATTACGCAAACTATCAATCAAAGTGCTGCATCGCAACAGGCACGGATTCAAAACGAAACACCTCCCGTCTCAGACATACGTTAACGGCAAGGAAGGCTACAACGGGCTTCTCACACAGCACAGGGAAATCGATTACAGCTCCAAAACAACACGTCCCAAATACTACACATGCAACAACGCGCCTCTCAAACGGCACAAGCAAAACATACCCCGGAAAAATTCATTCCGATTAATGAATGTCATTTGCAATCATTGTCATTCAGTTCACTTCCCTGAAGAAACAACTGGCAATACAAGTAATACATTTAGACGTTGTTGTCAAAAGGGTCAAATTAGACTGCCTTCTTTACATTCATATACTGAATATCTACAGAAGCTTCTAACTGACGATATACCTGAAAGTGAAATCTTTATCAACTGCATTAGATCCTACAACTCGGTATCCACTATGAACATTAATGGTGGCACTGCACGTGACATCCGTCTTGAAAAAATGTTGTTTATTGATGAATGTTCAATGACATGAAGTCACTTACTCAACACCATTCATAAACTTCTACAAACGTTTATGAATAATAATATTCGATTTGAAGGAAAGGTACTTTTATGAGGAGGAGATTTTAGACAGTGATTAGCTATTCTTCCAGATGCCATGCACTCAGCTATTGTTCAGTGCACCTTAAAATACGCAGACAATTGGCATTGCTTTCAAAAGATACAGTTAGTAAAAAAGATACGATGTCCAGAACCAGATCATAACAATTGCTTATTACAACTGAGAGATGGTACACTCACCAATACAGATGGACTTCAGCCACATATTATTACAATTCCTCAAGCCTTTATCTGCGACAACTTAGTTACAGAGAGATTTGGAACAGCAATCTCATTAGACCAAATGCCCCTTTTAACACAACGCACTATATTACGTCCAAAAAATATTAATGTGGAGAACATTAATACCCAAGTCATTCCATTACTTCCTGGAGAGACACAACTCTTTCTAAGTTCTGACAAACTTGACTCTGATCACAACAATAACCATCTTAAATGACCTTACAAGTTCTGAGCTGGAATTACCTTTTACACTTAAACGGCGTGTACAAAGAAATTTTCAAATAAAACTTTACACTGTGCCACACACTTTATTGTTTGCTTTCTATTTGCATCATCTACACCGTCACACTATTCTATATCTCATTCATACATCACGCTCTTTCTCATTCCCAACACCAGGGGTTGGCGAGCGAAGCGAGCAGGGGGCGGAGACCCCTAGTTGTCAATAACATGTGCTTTGGGAACATCTTAAAGGCTCCAGTAAGGTGGGCAATACCAACCCAAATACCAACTCAATACCATCCCCCCGGGGGAGTTGGGGACGCTATCATTCACTTAATCACCTTTTCCCTCTGCAATTTTGAACTCAATTGCTAGACAGTGAGTGACCCTGTTCCTGCTTCCACCTGTGGGACGGTGATATAAAACTATCAAAACCACCAGAAGTACACATTCAATAAAGGAACAGACTTAGAGAAAGACGAAACAATTCTCTAACACAGATATCTTTTGAATCGGCTGATGCCAAACTTTTTGCACCGACATGTGCACTTTGCTTTCTCTTTTTTACTATTACTATTTTATTATATATTGTGGTGCCCAGCGGGCACCCATGCCCAGCCGGGACATCCAGGAGGAGTGGAGGAGGGCTTGTGCCTCCTCCAGGACACGAGGGGGCATCCTCCCTGGTTGTATTGGGGGCCACGGGTACAGAGCTTGGAAGCTCTACCCTGTAGGGGCCCATGGCCACCGCCAGGGGGTGCCCTTATGCCAGGAGGACCCCAATACCTGGAGGATCCTGGACCACAGCACTTCCGCCACACCAGGAAGTGCTGGGGGGAAGAGGAACAGGGACACCCGGAGTGCTTCCGGGGAGACAGCCGGCACTTCTGCCACACTGGGGCGTCTCGGTGGGAGATTGCCGGGAACACACCTGGAGCACATCCGGGTGCTTATTTAAAGGGGCCGCCTCCCTTCAGAGATGGACTTGAGTTGGGTGGAAGAGAGGACAAGGTTGCTGAAGGAGAGAAGGAGGCGGTCTGAAGAGAGAGTGGCATTATTGATTGGCCTGGACTGTGGGGTATTGGGGGCTTGTGAGTAACTTGTGCATATTTGGACTTTGTGTATTGTAATGGAGACCCAAAATAAATGTGTGTGGGGTAATTTAAAGGTGTCTGCCTGTCTGTGTCCGGGTCATATTCCACAATATATATCCATCCATCCATTATCCAACCTGCTATATCCTAACTACAGGGTCATGGGGGTCAGCTGGAGCCAATCTCAGCCAACATAGGGTGCAAGGCAGGAAACAAACCCCGGGCAAGGCACCAGCCCACAGCAGGGCACACACACCCACCCACACACTTGGGACAATTTAGATTCGTAAATGCACCTAACCTGCATGCCTTTGGACTATGGGAAGAAACCGGAGCACTCAGAGGAAACCCACGCAGACACGGGGAGAACATGCAAACTCCACGCAGGGAGGATCCGGGAAGCGAATTCGGGTCTCTTAACTGCGAGGCAGCAGTGCTACCCACTGCGCCACCTATATATATATATATATATATATATATATTATATATACAGTATATCCTAATATATAATTTGACAGTATCCATATGTATGGTGTTCGCATCAATACCCCGTATGTATGGTGTTCGCGTAAATACCTCGACTCAATACAAGTTAGAAGCATGAATAATGACGGCTGGATATTAACAACAGTCATTGTTTAAATTTTAGCCGATCTCAGATCTAAAATGAGGGACGATCGCAACACAGCCACAACAGCAGCGGCCGCGGAAAGGATGCGTAGGAAACAAAGTCACATGACTGACGAAGAACGTAGACTTGCTAATGTGACCAGACGTACACAACATGCACAACAAACGGATGAGCAGCGTGCAGCTACAAATGCTACTAACGCTGAAAGAAATCGGTCCAGCCGTGCACAAGCGACTGAAGAAGCTTGAGCAGCTGCAAATGAGGCACGGGTTTAAAGACATCGAGCAGCCCGTGCCTTATGGCGTGAAAATGCTCAGCGGCACGGTATTGCCATGTGCAATCACACAGATATTACTGAGGACAAAGTTCCGGAGCACCACTCTGGCGCATTTGACAACCTGTGCAAACATTGCAACTCATTCAACTTCACCTGTGAGAACAAGCAAGGTGGAGAATACAATTGCTGCCATAAAGGTCGAGTTCGAATTAACCCTTACAGATACCCTGACAGGTTTAAGAACCTGTTGACATATTTAGACCCAAATTCCAAGCACTTCTTGGAAAATAGCAGAAAGTACAACGGTGCATTAGCCTGTGCATCCATGGGCGCACAAATATCCCTGCCTCCAGGCCACGGTCCATATTGTTACAGAATACATGACCAAATATACCATCAATCTGGACCCTTGCACCCCGGAGAGGGTGAAACAGCAAAATTTGCTCAGATCTATAAATTAGAACAAAATCATTTCAGGGACTTAAAAAAACAAATAATTCTTTGCGGAGAAAGTATTGATTTCACAAACGTAGAATTTGTAAATTTGTAGCCCGATTTAATCGGGCTCCCAGTCGCGTGTGTGTATATATATATATATATATATATATATATATATATATATATATACACACATATATATATACATACAGGTGCTGGTCATAAAATTAGAATATCATGACAAAGTTGATTTATTTCAGTAATTCCATTCAAAAAGTGAAACTTGTATATTAGATTCATTCATTACACACAGACTGATGTATTGCAACTGTTTATTTCTGTTAATGTTGATGATTATAACTGACAACTAATGAAAGTCCCAAATTCAGTATCTCGGAAAATTAGAATATTGTGAAAAGGTTGAATATTGAAGACACCTGGTGCCACACTCTGATCAGCTAATTAACTCAAAAGCCTTTAAATGGTCTCTCAGTCTAGTTCTGTAGGCTACACAATCATGGGGAAGACTGCTGACTTGACAATTGTCCAAAAGACAACCATTGGCACCTTGCACAAGGAGGGCAAGACACAAAAGGTCATTGCTAAGAGGCTGGCTGTTCACAGAGCTCTGTGTCCAAGCACATTAATAGAGAGGCGAAGGGAAGGACAAGATGTGGTAGAAAAAAAGTGTACAAGCAATAGGGATAACCGCACCCTGGAGAGGATTGTGAAACAAAACCCATTCAAAAATGTGGGGGAGATTCACAAAGAGTGGACTGCAGCTGGAGTCAGAGCTTCAAGAACCACCACACACAGACGTATGCAAGACATGGGTTTCAGCTGTCGCAATCCTTGTGTCAAGCCACTCTTGAACAAGAGACAGCGTCAGAAGCGTCTCGCCTGGGCTAATGACAAAAAGGACTCTCTTATGAAAGTAAATTTTGCATTTCCTTTGGAAATCAAGGTCTCAGAGTCTTGAGGAAGAGAGGAGAGGCACAGAATCCACGTTGCGTCAGGTCCAGTGTAAAGTTTCCACAGTCAGTGATGGTTTGGGGTGCCATGTCATCTGCTGGTGTTGGTCCATTGTGTTTTCTGAGGTCCAAGGTCAACGCAGCCGTCTACCAGGAAGTTTTAGAGCACTTCATGCTTCCTGCTGCTGACGAACTTTATGGAGATGCAGATTTCATTTTCCAACAGGACCTGGCACCTGCACACAGTGCCAAAGCTACCAGTACCTGGTTTAAGGACCATGGTATCCCTGTTTTTGATTGGCCAGCAAACTCGCCTGACCTTAACCCCATAGAAAATCTATGGGGTATTGTGAAGAGGAAGATGCAATACGCCAGACCCAACAATGCAGAAGAGCTGAAGGCCACTATCAGAGCAACATGGGCTCTCATAACACCTGAGCAGTGCCACAGACTGATCGACTCCATGCCACGCCGCATTGCTGCAGTAATCCAGGCCAAAGGAGCCCCAACTAAATATTGAGTGCTGGACCTGCTCATACTTTTCATGTTCATACCTTTCAGTTGGCCAACATTTCTAAAAATCCTTTTTTTGCATTGGTCTTAATTGATATTCTAATTTTCCGAGATACTGAATTTGGGACTTTCATTAGTTGTCAGTTATAATCATCAACATTAAAAGAAATAAACATTTGAAATACATCAGTCTGTGTGTAATGAATGAATCTAATATACAAGTTTCACTTTTTGAATGAAATTACTGAAATAAATCAACTTTGTCATGATATTCTAATTTTACGACCAGCACCTGTATACACACACACACACACACACACACACAGACATATACACACCTAAATATATAATATAAATAAACACAGAGAGAGGGAGAGAGAGAGCATAACGTGTATATAAAAGTTTATCCCTTGCCTCCCAGGAAGAGCACAGGCACAGTGCTTGGTTGGATGCATCGCAATGCTTTTTGGTAACTTACAGTATACTGTATAACACCATGTCATGGCATAACTGCTTGTCTCATGCACCATGAACATTTTATCTAATAATAACATTCCCACATTGGAGTTACTGGTGACTAAAAACTGTATTTGCTCTGGGCTTGAAATCATTTTATGCTCATTTTTTATGTGGTCTGTTTGTTTCCAGTCAAATTGGATAACTGTTTCAAGGTGCCATTGTTTTTTGCACACAAAACAGCATATATTCACCCATTCATTAATGCTTTACAATAATTTATGTAATAATAAAAAGGCTGTTAAATCATACTTACATTAACAGTGTTTTTTCTGTACTCAGAATATATGGCATTTAATTTCATTTAAACATTTTCAACATCTGTACACACTACACATAGGTCCAATTTAACTGGTGCGAAAAAGGCATTCTAATTATCCTTCTTTCAGCTGCCGTTATCTGTACTTACTTGCAGTGCCAGACACACTTCCAATCATTTAGCACAGGAGGCAATTTATCATCAAAAGCTTGGCTGCTTTCCTCTTCCACAAGAATATCAGCAGCAGGTGGAGCCCATAACTGCAGCTGATCTGTAGCAGTTAATATTTGGTTCCCTATGAAGAGGTAGAAAATAGAAGATTTTTCAATGACTTAAGAAATCACAATAAAAAACGTATAACTTGAAGATGGAATTCTTGGTTTGTCTCTTTAGGAAAAGGAAAAGTAACATCTTGCCTGAAGAAGGGGCCTGAGTTGCCTCGAAAGCTTGCCTATTGAAATCTTTTTAGTTAGCCAATAAAAGGTGTCATTTTGCCTTAACATCTCTGAAATATAACTCAAAGTAAAATATTTGATTCTTGCATATCTTTATAAACTTTAGTTTTTGACTAGTTTTCTATAATTCCACAATAACTAGTAAATTTGCCTAACTTATATTTAAGTTAGATACCTCTTGTCCCTGAAAGTTTTAAGCATTTGATTTTTTATTTGCTTTGCATAAAAGTGTCTGGTAAATAAATTAATACATAAATGTAAAAAAAAAAAAATCTTCGTGTGCAATAGTTAAGAATGTCAAATGATCCGTATTGTCCTATTTGGCAAAAAGGGCTATATAGCTCACCACCCAAGTATGAATTAAATATTGTAACTCGACCCTGACTAGCCAAGTGCACAAAAACATCAGGATAGAGTACAGAGATTAACATTTTTATATTTCCATTAATTATGAGCATTCGTCATAACACATTGACACTATAGCACAAAATGACAGGCAAGATGAATAGTCAAGTAACAGCAAATAATCATTGGACAGCTGTGTAACTGCTAACTAGGGTTAACAGCAGGGAACAGAAGAAAAGAAAATTAAATTATAGATCCATCCATTGCTCAATAAGGGAATTGTTTTGGTTATTTACTTCCTCCTTTCACTCCTCTTACTAAACATAAAATTCTTGACTGACGCTGTAATATTAAACTTCCCGGATTAAAGCAACAACTCTCCTGCCAAAGAACACAGCAATATTGCAATGACTAAAGCAGCTTTAACGAACATTCAGTCACCGTACTAAACTACAAGTTAAAACATAGAGAGCCTGCCTTAGTTTTCTACACCCATCTCACTTCTGATCGTGTAGGGTCTTCTCTCCCACAGACCACAAAGAAATAGTACACTTTTATAAGACATAAAATGTAATTTTATCACACAGCAACATCTTATATGTGCTTTAGAAGTAAAAAAACTACTGTGCAATTGCTTTAAATGGTGCATAGGCAGGCCAAGTAATTTGCTCAAGGTCGCAAAAGTGACATTTGCAGTAAATGAGCCATCTTAATGACCTAGCCCCAATTCCACAATGCATACCTATAAAGGAACTCCGCAGAGAATATACTTTGTTTGACATGTACGGAAAGGAACAAAAGAATATGCAATAAATGCATCCAATATGACACTGGATTTCTGTAGCCACAGCATCAGTCACAATTTTAATTAGACATGTAGTCTTTGGAGAAAAAAGGAACAAAACAGAAGCTGTCAAAAAGCAATGTTTGCTTCTTTATTTGATTAAAACATTTTAAAATCACTTTTAAGTTTTTAAACAATTCATATTCCTAAGAGACCTGGGCTTTTTCAGTATTATGCAAAAGCAAATAAAAAATTATAAAATTTGCTAAATAAAAAGGACCACATTTTTAAAAATAACATTTTTTTATATGGGTGGGCAGCAAATAGAAAGCAATAAACATCCATTCAACTATATATTTTCTGAATCTAGTTATTCAATGCCTATTACATCCATTCATTTTTTCATTAATTTTCTAAATTACAGAAATTGAAAGAAATATTGTGAAATCTTCAAACAGACAGTAAATGAACTGGGATTTGAACCCTGGAGCTATAAGGCTACAACACTAACCACTGCATGACCACTCTGATGCCTAACAAGGAATAATCTAGCCACAATTTATTTAGAATTTATTTTCTTTTATGGCAATAAGAAGTTTGAAAAATAAATCAAAACAATACAGGATGGCTGTGATTTCACAGAGTATATAAAAGTATTCTAAACCAGCCTTCACTTTACAGTCACATATGAATGTCATGGCAACCTCTAGAGCCTTCACTCATTTGATATCCATTTCATTCCCATCACACTAAATCATACTTGATTTAAACCTTCCTCAGCACTTGCCCCGTGTCACATTAACACAGTAAGCCACTGGTCTAATGCAGTATAGAATCAAACAATTTCAAAGTCAACCCATTCTTTATAATATAATAAAATAAAGGCAGTAGATGTTGGTTACCAATATGATGTTAATTTTGCCTTATAAAATACACTGTACTCCTTAAAATAAAAAAATATAAAAACACCACATTTAACAATACAATATCTGAAAACAAAATCTGGCATTGAAAAAACAGATATTAAATAAGAAACAATGACTTTCAGTCAGAGGTCCATAATAACCCTTCAGCCATGAAGACACTAAAACAACAGGCAGCCTGACAGCATCAATGTAGCAGACGTGGCACAGATCACTGGCGGCCTGGAGTTCATGCATTGCAGTGTTCAGAGGAGTGTTCTGCAAGTTGAGATCAATGTGAGTTTATAAGAGACAGACATGTCTGAATGTCAAGTTAAGTGAGGGAAAGAGAAAGGGTGATCGTGTGGCAGGTGGCCGGGTGTGGTCATCAGCCTCCTGCCTATTTTAGGAGCCGCCTCCCCTCACTCAGGGCTGGAGTCGGGTGAGGAGGTTGACGAGGTCGGAGAGGAGGGGGCAAGGAGAGGCCTGAAGAGTGAGAGAAGGCTGAGAGAGAGAGAAGCCTGGACTTTGGGAAACTGTTGGGGTTTGTGTGGCGGTGCACTTATGGATTAGACTTTGTAAATAATAGTGTAAATAAACGTGTGGTGATGGCTTTGAACGTGTCTGCCTGTCTGTGTCCGGGCCGCCCTATTTTACAATTGCAACAAGCAAACAGGAGTGGAGCAGGAAGGAAATGGCATTTAGGCGGAGTGGTGGCTCTGAGGCTAGGGATCTGCACTGGCAATCGGAAAGTTTCCGGTTCGAATCCCATAAATGCCAAAAGAGACTCTGCTCTGTTGGACCCTTGAGCAAGGCCCTTAACCTGCAATTGCTGAGCGCTTTGAGTAGTGAGAAAAGCGCTATATAAATGCAAAGCATTATTATGGAGCGGAGTGGTGACTCTGAGGCTAAGGATCTGTGCCTTATCCAGAAGGTTGCCGGTTTGAATCCCTATCACTGCCAAAAGAGATCCTACTCTGAAAGACCCTTAACCTGTAATTGCTCCAGGGGCGCTGTACAATGGCTGACCCTGCACTCTGACCCCAAGGGGTATGCGAAAACTAACAAATTCCTAATACAAGAAATTGTATAAGGCGAAATAAAGAACAAAAACAAAAGTAAAAGTTGTTACCATTTGTAAGAAAGTTGGATGGTAATCAAAATGGTGAAAGTTTTAGACCATTCCTCAAGGACCCAAGTTATTTCCTAGCCAGATTTATAAATAAATACCTAGTTAATTAAATAACATTTCAGATAAGATCAGTGAGCCTGTTAGATACATAAAATTAACCAATACATAAATCATCATAAGAGATATTAACCATTACCACCATTTGCAGATGTGATATTTGGTGAACTGGTGATGGAAAGGCAGTACGTCTTTTTACCATCTGAAAAATTACCAGCAGCACTACTGTGAGGATAAGCTCAAGAAGCCATACGGTACATGCGTAGCACCTATTTCTATTGTGAACCAACGTACCTTCCATGTTCCAATGGACGACAGAGTGCCTAATCGCTATATTTAACAGAACTATTTTATTTGTGTTTAACAGTTATAGGCTTTTGTGCAGGTGTAGCAAGTTTTGCAGTAGCCAGTCATACACCAAATCAATCCATTTTACTAGCAAAGTGCATTCAGCAGATGAAAGCAGGAGTTGGAGAAGCAATAGCAAAGTATAACATCCGATGGAATCAGAATGTCCAAGCCGAAATTTTGTACGACAGCGATAGTCATACATATTAAGCTATACCTAATTTTATGCCTAATTTTGAGGACATTTTTTGCCTTGCCTTTTGTTTTAAAGGCCAAAATTGTATAGTTTAAAGTTCCCTTCGCTGCTTGCTTGTTTATTTTCAACACTGATGACAGCTACGCACATTTAGGAATGCACTGATATAACGAAGAGAAAAACATGTTCAAAACTTCTGGGAAACAAGTAAACACAAGAAGGCGACTTGAAAAAATCAACTTGAAATGTTCTATAACTGTATCCAGAGTAGGAATGTCACAATGCTCAAATGCTAAACTTCATTAAATCAAAACCATTTTCAATACCATATCACAGTTTGATGGTTGCACATAAAATGGAAGTTCAAAATTTTTGAGAAATTTCACTTGTCGAAAAGCCTTTGACATTGTCACCCATTGACAAGCCAGTAAAATGCAAGTAGTGCAGTCTTCTGTAAACATTACTGGATTGTTATTCTTCTAAACTTATTTCATGGTAATCCCCCTTTCCCAGCCCTAAGGGCTTTCAAAACTCTGCTCCATGCCCAAAGATAAGGGCTTGGGAAACTAATTGAGTAAATATTTGAAAGCAAGTGACCACATCTAGAAAGTGGATGACTAAATTTCCTTTAATTTTTTTTCCTTTTCTCCCAGGGCTGAATGTTTTTCTAAAAAGTTCAATTTTCTGAAAAGCATACAAATCAATAGTTTTTCGCATATATCCATGTAAAACGTCTGTTGCTGCATGCAGTGCCTTATTTCAGCATGTTAGCCATCTCAGTGTCAGCAGCTGCATCGGGGTGGCATCGGCAGATCAGCTGGCGGACCGTTCAGCACAGCTGATGCCTGTACCTCACTTTCACTTTAGTTCTCGATCTCCAGATCACCTGCAGCAAAACTGAAGTCCAACAAGTCAGAGTCCAATTCAAAATAATAAAACATACGTACATCATCCTCCACTGGGTATTTTACTTTGCGTATTTGCTTTGCTCTCTCGTATTTTGCTTTGTGTATTTGCTTTACTCTCTCGCCATATGTTGATGCCATTCCAGGCATTGTTTACGCTACTCACGCACATGCAGGGATTCGACATTCCTCCTAGCAAGGGCGGCCTACCTATGAAGTAATAGTGAGTTTTGTCAATGTTTACAACTGATTATCACCCTCTACTCATGGATGTCAACTTTAGTCATCATCTGCCCTCAACCCTGTTGTCGACAAAAGTCGAAAAGAGTTAAAAAGTATGTCTTTTAAATGTCTTTGTACAGATCTTTTGGGTGTCAATAAACAAAATTAGTGCTATTATTTCTGTTTTACTATACTTCCATCATATTTTACATATTTGTTGTTGATAGGATCATGTTAGCAAATTAAAATGTATTGCTAACTAGCCATGTGCGCACAACTACGTTGCACGTGTTAAAGTTGTCTGTGAAAGGCTGCCTGTTTAAACGCGGCTGCCAGTCGTGAACCGGGCCCTTCGTCGCACAGCATTATGATTTTTTATAAGGAAACAAAATTACAAAACAAAACCCTTGGACATTGATTCGATAGGAACGGCCTACTCGGAATCACTGTCCAAATAGTAATTATGTGGTGGTGGAGGAGCACTTCTGCTTCTCTCCGTTCACAGTTCGTCTCGTTTTCACGACACTGTCATTTCCTCTCACGATCTATTCTCAACCTTTCTCCAATCTCACAGGTTGCTTTGTGGCAATCCAAACAGTAAGGAAGAACCAATGCTTCTTTCTTGAACTCCAAACGCCGACTGATGGAAAATCACAGAAGTGTGTCCGACTTATATACTCTGACTGCCGACTCCAAGAAGGGGGTGAACATTCGATTTGGACGAAGTGCTGCCAACGATGGTCGATAGAAACAGAAAAAAACACAGTCTCGACAACGAAGCAGGTGTCGACGCCAGATCTAAACACAAAGCACGGTGTCGACGCCAGATCTAAACACAAAGAGTGGTATCGCCAGTGTTTGTAAAGAAAAGTAACAACCAAGGCAGTGTCAGGGGAACATGAATTCGCGGACAAACAAAGATCAAGATCCAAATGAAGATTATATATAGAGATTAGTTAATTTAAAGCACAACAATTTGTTTAGTTTGATTGTCTGTGTTTTAAGGTGTGACTGGAGTACTACAGTCTTCAGTACTATAAGCCTGAAGGAGATTCTTAATGCAATGCCTATGTTTTAGCTGTCTCTCTACTGCCATCTAGTGCTTCTTCTTCTAATTCATTCGCGGACAAAGATCAAGATCCAAATGAAGATTATATATAGAGATAGAACACAAAATGTGCACCAGTCTGATTGAAGATAAAATTGAATGTTGTACTCTCTGAAAAGTGTCATTTTTCAACATCCATCTTAGAAAGTATGCTGTCAGCTTTTAAAGAAATATCACCCGTTAAAATAAAAAAATAACAAGTAATATGGCTGCAAACTAAAAATGCAGACTCCAGGAGCAAAGAGCAGCGGAAGCAGCTATGTGTGCACTTTACTGATGATGGATGCTTTCAATCAAAAGGAGAAACTATGAGCAAATGTACAGAAGCACCGAGATAAGAAACAATCATACTTTAACTTGCCCATGCTAAATCAAAAGGGGCACTGAATTTCATGAGATTCTTTCATTTGAAGGCTACAGTTTTCACTGCTTATTGTGAACAGGAGCACAGTGAGTGAGATGAGGCAGGGCTGTTGTTCTTTGTGGGGTGCAGTATGTGTGTGTCTGGTAGTCCATGAGCCTAAACTCATCGTCAAAATAGTGAGTGAGCATGAAAGTGTATCTGATATGGACAGAATCAATATGTATCCATTGTAATGGGCGGCCACGGATTGGATTAAGTGGATTCAGTAAATGCATGAATGATTTTTCACTTGATAAACTATGCATATTAAGTATTTATCTTCATTGTTATTTCTAATATACAACATGACTTCTTAATCATTCAGTGGGATTAATATCAGAACACCATATTTATATGTATTAAGAAAAGTGTGTAGTTTATTTTTAAATTAAAGCAACCACTAGGATAGAAACTCTTTTCTATGAAAGATTCCATAATTGTTTTCACAGATCAAAACAAGAACATAACATGTTTAGTAAAACAGTTAGAGACAAACTAAAATTAGCTTTAAGTTACAAATGAATATGATTTAGGGCTTTAACATATTATACTGTGACAAATACAGGTGGCAAATAGAAAAAACAAAAGCAAAATTTGTTTAATGGAATACTATGGCTTGCTACTTTACTTTGGGAAACTGGAAAACTACTAAAGAAAAAATAATCAAACAGATGAGTGAAAAGATACTTAAATGTATTAAAACAAAAATACCTTGGGGATCCCATGCCAAATTGTATGTCACAGAATCAAGGAAGAACTGACCAGTTTTTTGCCACTGGTACTGTAGCCTCTGCAAATTAAAAGCACAGGAATTATTACTAAATTAAACCAGTAATGTTCAATGCAATAATACAAATTTACCTCAAAGAAACTAGTGAGGTTTAATCTCAATATATAATACGCTACCGTGGCTGTTCGTTTGTCTGTCCAGGATTTTAAATCACCTGTATCTTGCAAACTGTTTCACCAATTGACATGAAATTTGGTACACATTTACTATGTGACTCCTACTATCCACTTTTGGGGTGATGATTGACCTCCAAGGTTATTCCTCTTTTTATTTTATTGTAGAATCAACTCTCGGCAGAGGCCAGGAGGGTGGTGGTGCGGCGCATGCGTACGGGCGCCGTTCTCATTCCCTACCACCTTCGCCATCACTTCCTCTACCTCTTCATATCTTAAATCATTCTTGAGGTAGACTGAAGACTTAAGTGCCAGCTTAAGTGAAAAATTAAAGAAAACATACGTAATTGCAACACAAACACTGACTTAAATCAGTTTTAACGCGAAAAGATGCTGACAGAAGAAAGAAGAGAAGAAGTGGGCCACTAGGGTGGAGACAAGAAGAGCTGCTCATGAAGCAGCAAGCGCATCGACCTCTGAGCAAACGAATGTGAAATGTACAGAGAAAGAGTATGAAAATTATGAATGCTCAAGTCAAGTGTATTTTATTGCACATTATCGTGCAGTGCGCCGTTACTGGTGATTAAATCATTTTATTAAAACTGAAAAGATACCAGGTAGAGCCAATAGAACCAATTTACAGTGTGTCTGTTGGACCAGTTATTCAGCATGGCTGCTCCAGTTGTATCCGTATGCACCAGTGGTTCTCAAGTTCAGCCCCGCCAGAGCCCACTGTGGTTACATATTTTAGTCAGAACCAACTTCCGCTTATAACTGGACTCCGACCTTATTTAAGAAAGGTGTCACTTCCAGGTTTCTGTGTTTTGATGTCGAGCCAAAAATAAAATGATAAAAATGGGTTTGTTAAATCTCCACTGTAATATAGAAAGCATGTATAGATGATACATGGAGATAATTTAGTAAAATCCTGGGCTTTGACATTTTTCATCATCATTATAATTTCTATTTTACTTTTCTAAGCAAGTTGATTATTTATGGTGTCATTTACTGAGAAGTACCTCAGTGGGTCTGACGCCGAAGTAGCTGCAGCCTTTTAACGTTCAGTGTCATTTGCCCTGGTGTCTACTCCACTCATCATTAATTGTCATTATTTGGATAAAGTTAAGGGAGTAAGCTCCAGAGAAAAAAAAAAGATTAATTAATAGGAAAATGACAAATGACAGTCATTTGTGACTGAGCCTATTTGCATAGCTGACATTTGAAATTTAGTGACACATGGGCATGAAAGCAAGAAAAGTTCGAAAACTGTGACAAAAGTACAATTGTATTGCACCATGTTTCAACATTAATGATGGCTGCTATGGATTCATCTGCTTCAAAATTAATTCACTTCATTCACTAGTAAAAAAAGGGAGGTCACTAGATGAATATTAATTGAAATTTAGTTGAAAAGAACAGTTTTTGGGTTTTTGCTATAAATCGAGACTACTGTAATCCAAGACTTGCTAGCGTATGCTTTTGGTTCATACCAAATGAATTAATTTTCAGAAACTCACCACAATGTGTTAATACACCACTAAAACGTAACACACTGATTTCATGAAACCAAACCAAACTTTACTGTATTTTTTTTAAATAGTTAACTTTTGTTTAAAAATAAATGGACATACTGCTCCACAATAGACAGTTTGAATAGTAATAGCAAAATTTTTAGCTTAAATAATTCCTTAGATACTAAAAAAAGATAGTCATACTTACACTGTTTCTTTTCAAAGGATGTATAGCAATTGGTTCAAATATGCACACGGTGTTCCCATAAGACGCTGCAATCTAAAGAAACACAGTCAGTTACTGACATAATAATCATTGCTGCAAACATATGTATTCAGTCAAAAAAGTTTAATACTAAGATGAGGAAAAATACCCCCAGATGGTAAAGGATATTTAAACTGTTTAACTGCCTGTCATTTATTTGGAAAATTACCTAACAGTCTATGGAAATAAAACCCAAGCATTTCCTCTACCTACATATTTCAATACAAAGGCTGTAGGTAGCCAGAGCCTATCTCGGCAGCATTGGGTGCAGGATAGGACATAATTCTAGATAGGGTACAGTCCCATCACAGGGCACCACCAGTCTTGCTCTCACTAGAATCACCAGTCAACCTAACCTTCAATGGTTTGGAATGTATGAGAAAATTCAAAAACCCAGGGAAGGCCCATGTGGACAACAGGAAGAACGTGTATGCTCCGGACAAACGCTGATTGTTTATGGAATCCAAACCAGATTATCAGAGCTGTTAGAGAGCTGTGCTAATACCTGCGCCACCAAGCTGCCTGGGTTGTAACATATTCTGAAACTAGCAAAGTAAAGAATGTTTTAACAAGAATACAGCACTACATGCAAAATATTTATCCCAAACTGTAAATTGCACACAAATAAAAAAATATGAACAAAGTAAGATATAAATGACCAGATAAAATACTAGTGGCAAGAAAAATAAAACAGCTTTTATTATAATAAAATAATAGTTTTGATGTTGTTAGGTCTATTAAAAATGTTGCCTTAACCAAACAATGTGTTGAACCTGTTGTCACACGTGCGCGAATAGGAGGGATCTGTATTTACCAAGTGAAGGTAATTCCACACCAGGTCAGGGGGTGGCAGGATGCACTAAACCTTCTGTTGTCTCTGAAGACAAAAATCATGAAAACCTGTCTGATTCAACCCTGAAGACGTCACTTCTGTGTCCAGCACCCAGAAGTGTGTCACTTCCGGTTCTGGTGCCCAGAAATGTGCCAATTCCGAGTCCACTATGTAACTTCTGGTTTTGGCATTTAAAGCTGCCAATTTTTCAAATAATCTTCAGTCTTGTTTTGGACTCCATCAAGGACACATCTGTCTTTACTTTCAAACCCATTGCAGCCCCAAACCTTTTTTTAAGTATGTTGAGTCTGATCATTTCACACTGTATATTCTTTCCTTGTCCAAGTATCTTTATCATTAGGCGCTCATATTTCACCTTTTTTTAAGTATGTTGAGTCTGATCATTTCACACTGTATATTCTTTCCTTGTCCAAGTATCTTTATCACTAGGCGCTCATATTTCACCACACATCCCAAAGGTGTGCAAGTCAGGTTCACTAGTGACTTTTAATTTGTTTCATTTGAGCAATTGCAATAATGTCTGAGCCTGCCCTACAACAGACTGGTAGCTATCCAGAGTTGGGACCTGAAATGAGACAGGTACAGCCAGAATAAGTCCTTTCTCCCATAATCCTTCAACAGAATAAACAGATTTGGAAAATGACTGAACAGATGAATATATGCTACGGAAGCCAAGAGAGGACGTGCAATATCGTTATTTTTTTTAATTGTTTCCTCGAGATAACGGACTAATTTTATCGAGATCTCAAGATAACAAACTTTGTTTTCTCGAGATAACAGAATAATTTTATCGAGATCTCGATAAAACAAAAGATCTTGTTTTCTCGAAATTATGAAATAATTGTATTTAACGTTTAATGTTTAGCTTATTGAAGCCAAGTCTTGTTTAAAATGGCTAAAGAGCAGAACTGTATTGATCAGCGCGTCACATTTTTGTTCAATCAAGGGTTCACGCAGGCTCAAATATGTTTATGCCTTAGTTAGAAAATAATGTTAGTGTCTGTCATTTAAGAAGATGGTTAGCAAGGCTTTAGCTGTATAGGCGTCGCAATCTAAATGAGCCTGATGCCAGGGGCAAAGGTTAAGTTTCGTTTTCTCGAGATCGCAATAAAATAATTCCGTTATCTCAAGAAGACGAATTTTCGTTTTCTCGACATCTCGATAAAATTATTCCGTTATCTCAAGAAAAAGTTCGTTTTCTCGAGATCTCGATAAAATTAGTCTGTTATCTTGAGGAGACAATTTTAAAAAATAACGATATTGCACGTCCTCTCTTGTCTTCTGTAATATGCTTTACTGTCCTGCGATATCATTTTCAGTCCCAGGTTTTCTTAGAGTTTGATTTTTGAGTTTTCCATGCCTGACCACTAGGTATAAATGTTAGCAAAACATAAAGAAAAATCAAGTCTTAAACTTTTTATTAAAAGCCTTGAAGTACTTACCCTCCCCAACTGATGGGAACATTCAACACAGCCCACTTGAATATTACCATGTTTAGCACCAGGAATGATCTGAACACATTCAAAATCACTTGCTAATATTACAATATCACATCCTGACCCATATGCCTGCAATGAAAAGAAAGGTTTAATACATTCAGCAGCATAAAGTAATGCATCAATAAAACAGACACATTAAAACTTCACAAAAACTCAATTCCTATGCAGAACAAAGGGAATCCTAACCTCCCCCCTAAACAGATATAATAAAATGACATTTACGGATAAAAACAAAAAGCTTTCAGTAGTATACAATGATTGAATTGCCATGTGAGACATATTAACGTACACTTACATACATAACAGAAATAAGCAAACACCAGTCGACCTGTGTTTATTCACTGAACTGCACAGTAGATGCCTGTCGCGCAGTTCATTTAAATGGAAGTTAAACACATAAAGAATGGTTTAAAGTTTGCTATTGGGAGAATATTCACTTTTATGATTCCTTAAATATGTATGACACAAACAGTTCTAATTAAGATGTTAAGATGTTCATCTACTTGAATATTTTAAGAGTGACTAAAGTGGTTTTTACATAGGCAATACCAGCATGATGTGGAAGTGATTTTAAAGAGTTACAGTAGACTTCAAATCACTAGTCTAACTTGTGACTCTCCATTAGAAAGTTATTTAATATAAAACTTATAATGTACAAAGTTACTAAGGAGCATAAAAAGTGTAAAATGAAATGTTATTATTTTCAAAAATGTAATGGAAAGGATTTTTATGATTGATATTCCTTTTAAGGTAGACCAGGGGTGTCAAACTCCGATCCTGGAGGGCCGCAGTGGATGCAGGTTTTCATTCTAACCATCTCCTCAATTACTGATCAGTTTTTTCTGCTAATTAACTTCTTCTGCCTTTGTTTTAATTGACGTGACTCAGACCCTTTAGTTGTTCCTTTTTCCTTAATTAGCAGCCAAACAATAATGAGACACAAAACAAACCGCCACATGACCAGCTAACCTGTGCCCATCGCACAATATGTGGAAATAAAGAAAGGTGAAGGTCTCAGTAAAACAGAAAATCAACAGTTTTGGAAATGTCTGCTGTGGCAGAATGAAAGCAGCAACAAGCCATGGAATTAAATGACGGGTTTAATTGATAGCAACAATCAGCTTCTCATTAATTGGTTGGAATTTGAATACCCAGTTTAATTGGTCATCTGTCGGCTCGTTTCACATCTCATTTCTGTTTGGCTGTCATTTAATGAAGAAAGGAATCAATTCAGGGAACTGAATCCTTAAAAACAGGGCTAAAGAAAAGAAGTTAATTAGCAGTGAAAACTGGTCATTTATTATGAAAAGGGTTAGAATGAAAACCTGCAGCCACTGCGGCCCTCTAGGCCTGGAGTTCGACACCCCTGAGGCTAGACTCATATACATACAATAATTACAGATCCAACCGATAACTGCGCACTGTAATACACTTGATTTGAGCATTCCTAGTTTTCATCCTCTTTCTCTGTATGTTTATCATTTGTTTGCTCAGAGGTCGATGCGCTTGCTGTTTCCTGAGCAGCTCTTCTTTTCTCCACCCTAGCAGCCCGTTTCTTCTCTTCTTTCATCGGTACCTATCAAGTTAAAACTGATTAAGTTAGTTTTTGTGTTGCAATTACTTAGTATGTTTTTCTTAATTTTTCGCTGAAGCTGGCACATAAGTGTTCAATCTGCCTCAAGAATGATTTAAGATATGAAGAGGTAGGGAAGTGGCCACGAAGGTGGTAGGGAATGAGAACGGTGTACGTACGCATGCGCCGTATGGCCGCCCTGCTGCGTGCTGCCGAGAGTTGATTCTACAATAAAATAAAATAAAAATAAAAAGAGTAATAATGTTACGTAGTATATGTGTACCGAATTTCAGGTCAATAGGTGAAACGGTTTGCGAGCTACAGGTAATTTAAAATCCTGGACAGACAAACGAAGAGCCACGGTAGCGTATTATATAAGAAGATATTTAGAGAGTTTTGTGGCTCAGTATTCAGAGATTAAAATGTTTTAGGTGTTAAGGTCCTGGCTGTCCTCTAGGCTTAATAACACCTGTGACCGCGTGCCGAGACCATGAAAATTGTGACATCATTGGTCACTGATTTCTAGTTGAAAACAATTGATTGCCAATTAAAGGTTCTATGGTTACAAATGGCACACTTATAGTAGGTGATTCTTGGATACAATGAAGTGAATATATTTTTTCTTACAATACTATACATGTTAATGTCTTGGCATAGTCAGGATAAGTCAGGTTATAAAAACAGATGGAAGTAGGTCTATATGAGCTTACTTTATAAATTCATTAAAGATTAATATATGCTTCTGTGGGATATGGCCAGCAATTCATCCCAGTCAATACCCCCAGGCCGCCAGATGGAGCCCTCCCTGTAGCATGGAGGTGCCCCAAAGGCCAGCAGGGAATCCTGGACAATGGAGTTTCTATCTACAACCCTGCTGGATACCGTGGGAGCCACCAGAGGACGCTGCAGGGAGGCTCAAGGACTTGTATGTTCCCTATAACCCGGAAGTACGTCTTAGTCACAGCAACAGAGGGAATGACGTACTTCCAGGATGAAGAAAAGGAGTTTTCACCTGACCCGGAAGTGTTAAGAATCACATGGACTGAGGGATCAGAAACACTTCCAGGTCAAGGACTATAAAAGGATTATGGGAAACCCCAGCAGATCGAGCCGAGTTGGGAGGAAGGGAGACTGAGCTGCTGGGAGGTGTGGAGGATTATTGTGGTTTGTGTATTGTGTTTATTATTAGAGTATTGTGGAGTGGAGGGTGCTTTGTGCACATTATTGTACAAATAAATTAAATATTTGGATTTTTATCTGGTGTCTGATCAGAGGGTTCAAGGGGACAACAGCACCCCTATCTGTCACGGCTTCACATTAAATAGAATATCAAGTTGGCAATAACAGGTGATACACAATACAACCCTATGCTTTCTTATAGTAGATATATTACACAGGCTGTGATGTCACTTGAGGAAAGGCCTATGACACTGGGCCACCACCAACCACAACTGATATTCCATTTAATAATGCACTGAGCCCCAATAAGCTAACTGGCAAAAGTACGTTCAAGTCATATTTTCATTGCAGTGACTCAACCGCAAAAGGGCTGACTGGATAACACTAAAAAAAACCCAGTAGGAAGTGAAAAGTTGTGAGAAGCCCCTGGAGTCAAGGACAGAGTGATGACTGCACTTCCTCAGTTCCATAGGTGGCAGCAGCGATCTGTATATTTTAGATACATTAAAATATGCATCTGATATGCATCAGTATGGACAGATAGGTTAGTCCTGGCTCTGCGGTACTAGGATTCAGGACGGTTAGGGCACTTTGGCCTGACAGTGGCAGTTCTATAGACCATGGTTTCTTAAAATGTGTTTTTGTCCTGACACAATCTTGCTACTTGTATTGTCTTCAAAACCCATTCCTTTTTGAATGCTCAGACTACCGTCGATCTTGGAGAGACCATGTTGGAAAAACACCAATTGTCGGGTGAGGGGATATAATCATGGATGATCTTCGGAACTATGTTGATTGATTATTAAATCCGTGACAACCCACAGCGTCGCTCTTTGCAATCCATCCGCAACCTATTTCCACCGAATACAACAGTAAGTCGTGACTCATAGTTTAAGAAACCCTGCTACAGATAAGTCTAGTCCTTCAAAGTAATTCAGCAGACCATGTCAGAAGACAAAAGCTGGTGAGACCTCCAGTGAATGGGCTTTGGAACACAACAAGCCAGGGTGAAAAGAGGAAAGGAAGCAAAGAGAACAAAGGACTTGAGCAGTAAGGCATCAAGTTAGGCACGCAGGGCTGCCACCCTACACAGCAAACAGGAACGAATCTGTCCAGTGAGACCTAAGAGTGAGTGGGAGATTTTTGTTTTCTATATTACTGTCAGTCTTTAATTATTCAGTTTCCTGATATCACTTATGTTTATTTCTATTACTAATTTCCTTAATGATAATACTCTTTATGGGTTTGGGAACAGATCATTTGTGAAATTATCGTGTATTGCCTATATATCAGTCAGTCAGTCTGTCATTATCCAACCCGCTATATCCTAACACAGGGTCACAGGGGTCTGCTGGAGCCAATCACAGCCAGCACAGGGTGCAAGGCAGGAAACAAACCCCAGGCAGGGCACCAGCCCACCACAGGGCACACACACACCCACACACAAGGGACAATTTAGGATCGCCAATGCACCTAACCCGCATGTCTTTGGACCGTGGGAGGAAACCCTCGCAGACGCGGGGTGAACATGCCTATATATCTTTTATACAAATATACTGAACACACACCCACATATAAAAGAATAATAATTAAAGATGCTAGTGTGCTTTTGTTTGCCGATTACTTTTCTATTACAATAACCTTTATTCCTTTATGTAACAGTTTTACTCGGTAGATAAGTAAGTATGTCTGGCATTACATATGTCAGTTATGGTCTCCAGAGGGTGCTTATTAAGCAAAACTTAAAAGTCACCTATCAGGCAAAACTAAATAATCAGAAAAAGTTTTACTGTGTCAGGTACCTCCATATCAATCAATTACTAAATCCAGAATGTTCTGCATGTGTGCTAGTGTACTACTGCTTGATGCCTTAAGTGTGCACTAAAGTGAACATCAGCGTGGAAGCAATCATTTGTAATAAGTCATCTTGGCTGCTGCCAGCAACGAGCAGAGCTCTGGACACTCGGTCACTGGTCAGTAATAATAACACCTCAAAAATACATTCTGGAAGAAGTGATAGTTTGTTTTCCAAAAAACAGTTGTTACTTCAGGTCCATGGTCCCTTGCTCAGAGTAATTCTTTAGAAGTAACTCCGCAACATGCGACTCTAAAGTCGGCAAGCATTATGCGTGCTAAGGGCTCAACTAGTCAAACTGTAATAAAGGGTCATGGTGGTTCGGTGGTTAGTGCTGCTGCCTCCCAGTTTGATCATTCTGAGCCTCAGTCTCTGAATATAGCGTACACGCTCTCTTCATGTCTGTCTCTCTGGGTTTTCTTCCCACATTCACAAAGATGTGCACTACTGGTCAAAAGTTTTACAGCAAGTCAGGTTTTCCGTTTTTATGGAAATGCACGCAGTTTAAGGTCTTAATCATAGAACACAAACAATGGCAAATGAATAAAGTAAGTAAAGAAATCATTAATTGTACAAAACTTTATTCAAATTTTGATTTATCAAAGTAGCACCTTTTGCTGATATAACAGCCAAACATACACATGGCATTTTTTCTATAAGGGAAATCAAATATTAGTCAGAGAGATGTTCCGAACAGTGTTGCAAGAGTTCCCACAAATGAGTTGCACTTGTAGGTTGCTTTCCTTTCACCATTCACTTCAACTAATTTAAGTGTTTCAGTCTTAAGACTGTGCTGAACAGTCCATGTTCTGAAGAGTACCATCTTGTTCTTTTCTTCTAACATAGGTCTGACTTAGCCTGGAGGGGTGTTTTGGGTCATTGTCTTGGTATAGAATGAACCCCCTGACCTACTAGATGCAGACCAGAAGGCACTGTGTGGTAATGCTGTGGTAATCCTTTTAATTCAGAATGCCAGTTACTCTGTGCCAGTCACCAACCCTACCTCCTGCAAAATAACCCTAGACCATCACACTTCCTCCTCCATTGTTTTGACAATTGGTGTCACACACTGAGGAACCAATACTTCATCAACAGGACAGTGAACAAACACCCTGCACGATGAACTAAAGATTTCAAATTATGATTTATTGGCCCATAAGACTTTCTTCCAGCCTGCAGTCCACAGTCAGAATTTCAAGGCCCTGTTTTGTCCTTTAAGGATTGGCTTTCTTCCTGCCACTCACCCTGTCAACCCTGCAGCACAAAGTCTCCGCTTCACAGTACAAACTGACGCTTGGCTTTTGTCGCACAGTACTGTTAAGCTGTTGTGCTGTGAGGCCCTGTGATCAGGCAAGCTGGTGACCCTCAGAAAGTCGTCTTCTGATTGGCTTGTAACTTTGGCTCTGCCAGATCTCATCCTATTACAGTTTCTTGCAGTTTCCAATTGCCTTTGGACTGTGGAGGACACCACTGGACTCAATAACACTTTGATTTTACTTCGCTAAATGAAAGGCCTACACTTCTAAGAGTAATAATGCTCTGTCTCATTTTATTTGTTAATTGCCATTATCACTAGAACTTATAACTTTCTACAGTGTAATATTGTCCAAGTAGTACTTCAGAGGGTGTACTAACAGTCTGTTCAAACTCTACTTTAAGACAGACAGAGGGTTTTGTTAAGTAATCAACAGAAGTTGGGACACCTGTGCAAATTGTCTGCTTCAACTTACAAGGCTTAATTAACTTAAACTGCTGGAGAACATCTGTCAGTTGTAACCTATTAGTTGTTTCCAGAAGAAGACCCATTTGTAATACAGTAATCCCTCCTCCATCGCGGGGGTTACGTTCCAGAGCCACCCGCGAAATAAGAAAATCCGCGAAGTAGAAACCATATGTTTATATGGTTATTTTTATATTGTCATGCTTGGGTCACAGATTTGCGCAACACAGGAGGTTGTAGAGAGACAGGAACGTTATTCAAACACTGCAAACAAACATTTGTCTCTTTTTCAAAAGTTTAAACTGTGCTCCATGACAAGACAGAGATGACAGTTCCGTCTCACAATTAAAAGAATGCAAAATATTTTCCTCTTCAAAGGAGTGCGCGTCAGGAGCAGAGTCTGTCAGAAAGACAGAGGAAAGCAAACAAATCAATAGGGCTGTTTGCTTTTAAGTATGCGAAGCACCGCGGCACAAAGCTGTTGAAGGCGGCAGCTCACACCCCCTCCGTCAGGAGCAGGGAGAGAGAGAGAGACACAGATAAAAAAATCAATACGTGCCCTTCGTGCTTTTAAGTATGCGAAGCACCGTGCAGCATGTCCTTCAAGAAGCAGCTGCACACAGAAGGTAGCAACGTCCCTATCGTCTAGGTGTGCGAACAGCCCCCCTGCTCACAACCCCCTACGTCAGCGCAAGAGAGAGTGAGAGAGAGAGAGAGAAAGTAAGTTGGGTAGCTTCTCAGCCATCTGCCAATAGCGTCCCTTGTATGAAATCAACTGGGCAAACCAACTGAGGAAGCATGTACCAGAAATTAAAAGACCCATTGTCCGCAGAAACCCGCGAAGCAGCGAAAAATCCGCGATATATATTTAAATATGCTTACATATAAAATCCGCGATGGAGTGAAGCCGCGAAAGGCGAAGCGCGATATAGCGAGGGATCACTGTATTCTGAAATTTCCTTTTTTTCAGGTTTTAATAACCTAAACATCTGGTAGTTTATTGCTTACTTTTTCACCATTTAGGACATCCATTGCATTTCAACTGATTATATTTGAAGAAAAACTGAGGTGTTCAAACGGTAGAGTACAGTACAAGTTTTTATACATATATATACATACATATATACAGTGAGGAACATAAGTATTTGAACACCCTGCTATTTTGCAAGTTCTCCCACTTAGAAATCATGGAGGGGTCTGAAATTCACATTGTAGGTGCATTCCCACTGTGAGAGGCAGAATGTAAAAAAAAAATTCAGGAAATCACATTGTATTGTGTCATCAGGGAAAAGTAGTGTTTGTTCCCAATGAAGAAGCGTATCCACGAGAATTAAAAGATTTGTTGTTTGGTGAAAGTGAAATCCACATACGGGAGTGGCAGAGATGCAAAGTGGCCTCGGGGTTGGCAAGAGAAGCGAGCAGGGGAGAAGCCCCCTAGTATGTATATATATATATATATATATATATATATATATATATATATATATATATATATATATATATATATATACATACATACACAGGGGGTCCTCGGGTTACAACGTCTCAACATATGACGTTTCGAATTTACAACGCTCACTCCCATAAAAACTTAAAAAAATTGAGACGTGAGAAGGAATAAAGATAAGGAATTGTTTTTACACTCATTTTTTTCTGTTACTACAATACATTGTACAGTACAGTATATTTATGTCCTTTTCCTTTTTCTGTGGCTTAGTTGCGTTTTTATGTTAATAATAATAATAATTAATTACATTTATATAGCTCTTTTCTCAGTAGTCAAAGCGCTATCCACACAGGGAGGAACCGGGAAGCGAACCCACAATCTTCCACAGTCTCCTGACTGCAAAGTTTTGCAAATGTTTTAGGATAGTTAAGTGACTTAGGCTAGGGTGTGTTTCGACTTACACCAAAATTTGGGTTACATCACTGTTGTAGGAACGGAACTGTGTCGTAACCCAAGGACCCCATGTATATATATATATATATATATATATATATATATATATATATATATATATATATATATATATATATATATATATATAGCATGGGAAAGGTGCTATATATAAATAAATTAATTATAGGTTATATAGTAAAGCTATTGCCAGGTGTGAGTGAGTGAGCACTCTCTGCTTCAGACAGGCACTTTATCTAGGGCTGGTACCCACAACCCAGATCTGGATAAATAAGTCAGAAAACTGATGCACAATTCTAAACAAAAATAAACACATGATTCACTACCTATGAAAAGGGAAGCGTCTAAGATGTCAACACACTGAAAGTGAATCTATTTAAGTGAAAGTTGACAATTTTTTGATACTGATCTCACTTATAATATCACTGTAACACATACCAGGAGCTGAGGCAAAACGCCATACAATTTTCTATATGTTGCTTATATTAAAAGGCATACTTCAGTAAGACTGAGTTATTATCCTTCTCTGCAGTAAAAACACTTCAACAGCAAAACTCATTTTTCAAGCTTTGTAATTCTACTTTTTTTCCTTGCCATGGTTTCAATAGTTCTTGTAGTCTGAATGACAGTACAATTTCTGCAGCTGAAAACTGTCAAGATTTCCTTTTTACAACTGGAAATATATAAACGGATGATATACCTGTGTGTAACTTTCAATGTGATCTTGTTATTTGGAAATGAGAAATATGTCAGGTTGTACTCTAGCAATTTGCTTCTTACAACTTGTCTTAAAGAAAAAAAAAAGATGCTGCTTTTCCCACTCCTGGTGAGAATGGAACGGAATCACTTAAAAGATGTGGGGCTGCCTTGTTATGACTAAAAAATTAAATATTTTTTCTCTTTTTATCATTTCAAAACAACTGACATAAAAAAATACAGTCTCAATATTCATTTCATACTAAATAACATGGTAAATTACATGAGATTGTTTGACATATTTTGAATTTCCACTAAAAAAGCTTCTTCTTCATCTTTTCCAACTTCTATGTGAGCTTGACAACCTTCTCCATACAGCTTGGTCCTGCATTTCCTCGCCAGTCAAGCCCTTTTCCCAAGTGTTACAAAAACCCTGACAGATCAAAATTAAATTGACCTTTCCGTTTAAAATAAAGAGTATGATTATGAAGCATTTCTTTTTACCTCTGTGGTAATTTATACCTACAGCTACACAATGTTTGCCAAGACAAACCATAAAACATGCTGAAGGCACACAATGCAGCACCTGTTGAACATTACAAAGGCAACTGTCTGCGGTATGATTAATTCATGAGAATCGAAGAGGCAAGGTAACTATAACATATGAATGGGATATTAAAATTAAAATACTACCGAAATAGTTATATTTATACATTAGTACATTTCCACATTTTAATTTTGTTATTGCCACTATATTGTTTAAAATTCTGGTTTATTCTAAGAACAGAAAACCACAAAAGCAAAACACAGCTGACTTTGAAGATAAGGCAAGTTTTGATCTTTCATGTAACTTATTACTGTCACCCAGAGAACAGTCTAACCCAGAGTATAATCCCTCATATACATAAAGTCTTACGAGAATGCTTGCAAATGCTGCATAATAATAAATGCGATTCAAGGGAGGTTATCAAAGTTATGCAAATTTAAGTTATATTTAGAATGCAGTGATTTAAAATGTCAGTTTCATCGAAATTTTTCGGTAATGTATTTCAGACATCTGACAAACTGTCCTTTCAATGTATTGTATTCAATAAAACTGGTGCAGATGATTCCCTAAAATAATATGACTAAAGGTATATATTGTAAATGATGTTTTTACATATTTTTATATATTTTCCATATCGGTCATATCTTTTCCATGAGTAGCTCTTTGCTGGTGGAGCGAGTTGCCCACCTCCAGCCACGCTGCTGAATTTAAGACACGTTTGAAGACTCTATAGTTCTGTGAATATCTGTCTAAATGATAATAGCTTTTATGATAGGTTCTTGTAACCAATGAACGATGAACTACACCTGTGGTGCTCCGTTTATTTTATAGCTCTTCACTTGTGATCATCAATTGTGTAAACTCGTCCTTGAGCACTTGTTTCAAAACAGTCCACCAGCCCGGTGCTTACTCAATTATGTTGACCTCTTTTGTAAGTTGCTTTACATAAAGCATCTGCTAAGTGAGTAAATGTAAATTAATACTTAATTAATTATTTATATTTGATACAGTTGCTACTCTCAAAAAAACTAATCACTCAATTAAAATCTAAACGTTTTAAACAAATGCTGTAGTTAGGAAGCTTTTAACTGACAACTTACATTTGTCATGTTCTACTATATATATTTAGGATCTATAACCTCAGACAGTCAAATGAGACAAATTTAAACCTGAAAAGGAAAATCCCTACTAAATTTTGTATTTCATATTTCAATAATATAATCCACGTCAAGGGTGTCAAACTCAATTTTATTAACGGCCAAAAATAACACTTTATATACAAGACACAGGCCAGAATATCTCAACAACCAACTCCTGCCACATTTTCTTTACAAACAGGGCACACAAGTATCTCTCTGTTCATCATAATTGTATACTCTGTCTTATGCCTGTCTTGAAACTGTCTAATCTCTATCAGTTTTTCTTTTCTTTGACATTTCTGCGGGTTAGGGAAGATACCAGCAGCCATGGAACAGAAATTAACATCGAGTAGAAAATGTGAAGTCGGCTCCAAGCATTTTTTTGCAGCCCTTGGTGAAGTTGTAAATGCCCCTTATCCAGTCCCCACTCACCAAAAAATGATGTTAAAGAAAACTAGATGTTTACTACAGATACAGTGGAACCTCGGTTCACGAACGTCTCGGAACACATACAAATCGGTTTACGACTAAATAGTTCGCCAAACTTCTGCATCTGTTCACGACCACACACTCGGTATACGAACAAGCCAGTTTCCCTTTCGGTTTGTGCGTGCCGATGACTTCTGCCCATGTTCAGTCTCTCCCTGTGCATTCCCTGTGCAGAGAGTGAGAGAGACACACACAGATGCGCGCGAGTGAGACAGCCACACACAGACACGCGCGAGAGACACACACACACAGACGCGCACGTGAGAGAGAGAGACACACATAGACACGCAAGAGAGAGGGACACACAAAGACGTGCGCAAGAAAGAGACAGACACACACACGCGCATGCGCGAGAGAGAGACACACACAGACGCGCAAGAGAGAGGGACACACATAGACGCGCGCGAGAGAGAGACCGACACACACACGCGCATGCGTGAGAGAGAGAGACACACACACACACACAAACAAACACACACACACGCACACATGCGCACAAGAGAGAGAGACAGACAGAGAGAGGGCTGGCCGCATAACGGCTTGTTTTTAAAGAGACAGATTCCAGCATTGTTTTAACCTCGTTGTATTTAATGAAGACTTTTTTCTATTGGATTTTAACCTCCACTTCACTTCTGTTTACAGTGATCGGTTCGTAGCGTGCATTGTTGCAATGTTACTTTTCTTGGTGGTTTATTAAATTACAGATTTTTCAAATGTTCATTTTTTTTCCCTGTGCTTAAAAGTCATTAAAAAAAAGTGTTTTTAGCGAGCAGTTCGTAGCGCTATAGTGCAAACTCTTGCAGTGTTAGTTTTCTCTGTTGTTCAAGGTTTTCTCAGTGTTACTCAATGTTTTTACATTTAGTTTACTATTACAATGTACATTCTATGGTATAATTAACTATATTTGTGCTTAAAAATCTTTAAAAAATATATTTACATACGGTTTGTACGGTCTGGAACAGATCATTGTATTTACATATAATCCTATGGGGGAAATTACTTTGGTTCACGACCAAATCGGGTTACGACCAGAGTTTTGGAACGAATTATGGCCGTGAACCGAGGTTCCACTGTTTTAGGTAAACAAATATAAATTTGACTTAGCATTTTAGCAACTAAGTACATTTTATTTACAAAAATATAATGAATAAGCAAGAAAGTTGATCTGTCCTGATGTTCGTCACAACACAGTCACCAAGTGAGAGGAAAAGTAAATATCCAAAAGCTACAGTTTCGGTGTGTAAGAGGTAGCCCGGCCACAGACAGACACAACAACGCAGTGTCCACAACACACGCGTTTATTCACAGAAATATTTATAAACTATTTACAATTCACTTGGTTCCTTTGGCCGCCTTCACTCCTGTCGCGCAATCTCCGTCCTTCTTCCACCCGACTCCGGCTCTCCGAATGGAGTGAGGCAGCCCCTTTTATCCAGCCCCGGATGTGCTCCAGGTGCCTGATGACGGACTTCTGGCAGCACTCCCCAGTGTGGCGGAAGTGCTGCCCTTGCACCCGGAAGCACTCCGGGCATAAACTATCCCTGGTCTGTCAGGACTTCCTGGTGTCCCGGAAGCGCTGTCCCCCAGGGATCAAGGACCATCCGGGTGCCCAGGGAAAAAAAGTGCCGCTCTCCCGGTTCCTCCTTAACTCCACGCACCCCGGCGGGGCAGGGTAGGGTTCCTGGCCGTCTATCACAGGTGATTAATAAAAAAAATTAAAATGCATGAACATGATTCGAAAAATTAAGGAAAACCTAAAACAGTAAATTCTAATTTAATTCGGAAAAAAATTAAATATCAAGGTTGTGAGAAATGTGGCAACACTGCCACGTCACCCACCCGTAATCGAGGCTACCACTCTAACTGGAGCTGGAAAGGGAGAGGACACTCATTCTGCGTATCCCTATGATTTCAAATGAACTCCCTTTCTAATTCAAACGACTTCATTTATTGGCACGTCGACTTATTTTGCTCAACTGGAAGATTCCTAACTCACCTATTTCAAGCCAGTGCCTAACTGATATCATATGCTATTTGAATTTGGTAAAAATAAACTCTCACTTAGAGGATCTGTGCAAAACTTTTTTTAAAACCTGGCAGGACCTAATCAATAACATTTTAGAATAAGCATTCATGCTGGGGGTAAAAGACTTCTTTCTCTCTTTACTACCTTCAACAGTTTTGTTCTGGCTGTTGGTCGTCTTCTTCTCTTTCTCATGGGTGGGGACTGATTTGATTTTAGTTTTGTTAAGTTTGACTTGACTGTATGGAATGTTATATGCTTTTAATAAATTCAATTAATAGAATTAAAAAAAAAACAATTAAGTAAAGGAAAAAAACAAAAGAATAGTGTAGGACAGTGGTGGTAGCAGTCAGGTATGCAGCAGAATGATTGGTAGCCAGCAGTGACTCTTGTGCAGCTTTAAAAAGGGAATGCAGCAGCTTGTTTGAAACTGTTCATGAAGCGGTCACATCTTTTACATCTTGTTAAAATGCTAAAGTTTTTTATAGCAGGTTAGCGTCTCGCCTTGTTCTCACTTTTTCTTGTTGGGCTATTATGAGCAGCCTGCTTTCATTCTAATTACAGGTTAGTGGCTGCGGTGTGTTTTGCTGTGCATAAACACGACAAATGCTAGAGAAGCATTTGAATGCCAAGTGTAAATGTCAATTAAGGATAGAATCTATACAAGAAACACGTTAAAGGTGGTTTTTGAGAAAGAGAACAGTCATATCGTGGGCAGCATGTAACATGTTTGAATATTGATGACATTAAAAAAAGTCTTGATGTGGCCCATGTGCCTTCAGTTTGACACCACTGAACTATGTAGTGCTGCATGGTGGTGTAGTGATTAGTGTTCCTTCTGCACAAAACAGTCTGAATTTGATTTCTGGTTGCGTAAAGGTGTAGAGTTTACATCCTCTCTATGAACTAGAAGGCATCTTCCATAGGTACTCATTCCCTGTCGAACCCATTCAGGTATTTAGCCACTTTAAACTGGCCCAGTGTGAGACAGTATGGCCATCTATGAGTGTGTCACATGATAGACTGACATGTTATCCAGTGCCGGTTTCTTGTCTTTTGCTCAATGCTAACCACAATCTTGTAATCGAAAAAGCAGAATAAGAAAACAGATGAATGCAGAAGTGATTAATCACATTATATAGGTGGAAATCCTAATGGAGAAGCTGGTCACTATGAACTTTGGGGCTTATTATAACAATTGGCCAGTTAAGTGTTGATATTCAATAGTGTTCTAATAGCTATGGTTTCTACAAATATGCACACTTTCGTAAGATTAAATCAACCCCTTTCACATGATTTAAGCTTCCTGACTTCAAATCCCACCCCTAGTCACTATCTGTGTAGAGTTTGCACATTCTCTGGTGTTCTCCTGCATGCCAAAGGCACTCACGTTAGATTAATTTACAGTCACAAATTGGACCTTGTGAGTTTGAGTATGGCTGTGAGCAATGGGCAAGTCCTTTGATGGACTGCTGCCCATTCTAGGTTGATTCTTGACTTGACCCCGGTGTTGCCATGATTAGGCCGTGTAACTTGGAATTGGATTAAGCACCTTCAAAAATAATAAGCTACACTATACTGCCAAAAGTATTTGGACGCCTGCCTTTACACACACATGGAACTTTAATGACATCCCATTCTTAATACATAGGCTTTAATATGGAGTTGGCCCATCCTTTGCAGCTATAACAGCTTCAACTCTTCTGGGAACTCTTTATGGGAATTTGTGACTAGAAGAGCATTTGTGAGGTCAGGCACTAATGTTGGATGAGAAGGCCTGGCTCGCTAGCAATCTCTGCTCGAATTCATCCCAAACGTGTTCTATCAGGTTGAGGTCAGGGCTCTGTGCAGTCCAATCAAGTTCCTCACCCCTCCATTTCTTTATAAACCTCGAGTGTGATCCAGGCTCGGAATCATATGCAAATGTGGCTAAAGTAGCGGCAGACTCAAGGTGACGTGTAATGGTCTGCTTTACAATGTTGAGCCCAAATAACTCTTGAGGTTCATCTAGTGGATGAAATAACATCATGCTTCAAAAAATCATTAATATTTCAATGCATTCTGCCACTTTATGGGAAATCTATGGTAACTCATCAATATTCATGAGTTGGGCAGAGCCTTTAACCAAAACCACAACGGAAAACAAAAATCCGTAAAGCTATTTTTTGGAACAAACTGAAACTGAACCAATGCTGGAATTGAGCGATATTGATGATCATGTGAATCAGGCATTGACACTCATAGTGAAACTGATGCATACAGCAATATGTGACTGTTTTAGCGTAATATGCCTGGTCAGTTTGATCACATGAAGCTTCACCAAGATGCAACAGTAACTGCCTGTCAAAAGGCAAAATTATGGTGTTCAACTGCATGGTAAAAAAAATGTTAGCTCCCTAAGCACTGTTCATAATGCAGCAACTGTCAATGTTCACGTCAGAGGAAATACAGAAGTCACTAAGCCTTGTACTTAGGTAGCCTACATTAATAAAAATGGGACCAAAACATCCACTGAGAGCAACTTCTCCAAACCATTCAAGAACAGTTTGGTGACCAACAATGCCTTTTCCAGCATGATGGAGCACCAGGCCATAAGGCCAAAGTGAGAACTAAGTGGCTCGGGGAACAAAACATTGAAATTTTGGGGTCCATTGCCAGGAAACTCCCCAGACTTTAATCCCATTGAGAACTTGTGGCCAGTCCTCGAGAGCCTGGAGAGGTGAACAAAGAACCCAACCCCGCCAAATTCTGACAAACTCCAAGCATTGATAATGTAAGAATGTGCTGCCATCCAGTGAGGATTGGGCCCAGAAGTTGATTGACAGTCTGCCAGGGCAAATGGCAGAGGTCTTGAAAAAGAAAGAAGGGCCAACACTGCAAATATTGACTCCGCATAAACTTCATGTAATTGTCAATAAAAGCCTTTGAAACTTGTGAAATGTTTGTAACTTGACTTCAGTATACCAGAGAATCATCCGACAAAAAGATCTAAAAAACACTGAAGCAGCAAACTTTGTGAAAACCAATACTTGTGTCATTCTCAAAACTTTTTGCCATGACTGTACAATAACACAGTTGGTATGTCAATCGTGTGCTTCAGGCAGTGACATTTTACCCTCTCATGTGCAAGCAATAGAAGAAATGATTATTTAAAAATTGCCCAAAGGAACACACTTCTAGAGTTCTGATTATAACATCGAGCTGTGCGTTGGTGACCATTTCAAAACACGTCACATGAAGGACAGATGTACAAAATCTGCATCAGTACAGCAGTGGACATTAGACATATTTTTCCAACGGTATATATGTTGACATTTTGCTATTTACATGTTTCTGTTACATGTAATAACATTTTTCTTGTTGGGATAAAATACAATATTTTTGGCTTTTTTTTCTGGGGGTAGTAGACCTGCAGACCAGTATTATACAAAAAACAGTATTGTGCCCCATCTCTCCTGTGAACATTGGTTAAAGGATCTAAAGAACATACAATAGATTTGTGCAAAAAATAATATTTTTTAATTTCTAAAATAAATTAAATGTGAAATTGTGAAAGTTAGTAATCCTAACAGGGTTGTAAATCAGTAAGAACTTTACGACACTTTAAAATTAAAAGAATATTTTTATTTTCTAAAATAAATAAAATGTGAAATTTAATACTGACGTGTGGTAATAATCTTAACAGGGTTGTATATCAGTAACAACTTTAGGACACTTCAAAATTAGAATTTGGGAAGAACAATCCAAATTAATACAAATTTAAGACATTGATAAGCATACGTCAAAAGGAGTGCAAGCAGTGATTACAGTAATAGTATTTGTAATTAAAATCAGAGTTATTTTTATGGGAATTCCCTAGTATATTAAGCCATTCATTCATTTGCCAGCTTGCTAATAGGTTCAGAGTTGCCAGAGTCCTTAAAAGCAGCAAAGGGTACAAGGTGCCTTTGATAGGGCACTAGCCCATCAGTGGATACACTCATGTATACCAGAGCTTCCCAGACTCAATCCTGGGGATTCATTGTGGTTGCAGGTTTTTGTTCGAACCAACTTCCATTTTTCATTGGACTCAGCCTAATTAAGTGAGTCATTATTTCCCAGTTTCTGTGTTTTGGAGTCAATGTAGAAAATACAAACTAAGTTTGGTAGATTTTTATTAAAATGTAATAAGCAGTTATATGGGGAAGTTGTAGTTATATGGGGAATATGTTGGGGTTTTTTTTAAGTCGTTAACAGTATTTTCAACCTAATTTTCATTCTGCTTTTCCAGGTGTTCTGGTTATTTAATTGATTATTTACTAATTAGCGAGTCTGACACTGAAGTCGTTGCTACTTTCATCATCCCAGGTGTCTGCTGTGCTGGTTGTTAACTGTCACTATTAGGGTCAGATGAAGAAAGCAAAATACACAGGAAAAGGGGAAAATAATAGGAAAACAACAAAAGAGAGTTAAACATTTATAGCTTTAGAAAAAAAAATGGAAATATTTCTAAATGTCTTATAAATGTAAAAAGTATACAGTTGTGTTTTCTGAATGCAGAATAACGTGAAGAGTAAAAAAGACCAACTAATTAAATGAGATGAGTTGTTATTGATTATTATCACCAATTGTGAATCGGGTTGGAACAAAAACCTGCAGCCACAGTGGGTCCCCAGGATCGAATTTGGGAACCACTGATGACACACATTCACGGCAGGCCTGTTGAGAGATATCCTTTAATCGGCATACCCTTTGAACTGGCAAGTAAAAATGCACACAGACAAGGAGAGAACATGCAAAATGTACAGACTGTGCCTATAATAGCATTCATACCCAGCTGGAGCTTGGAGGTAGCAACACCTACCAATGGAGCACCTCAAATTTATTATGTCAAACTAAATATAGTTTTTTTTTTTTACTATCAGTGAGGTAACTTCTCAATTATTACCAAATTTATTATTAAGGAAGTTTATATATTACAGACAGGGAATGGAATTACAGAAAAGGGATAGCATTTAGGAACTGTATTTACTTCACACGAGATGATGACACCTTGAAGACCACGGATTAAAGTTCAGCTGCCGGATGCGATTACCGAATTGACACTACAGGTTTCATGCATGGTTGAAGCAAGGCAAATTTCTCCTATTTAAATTTTCAAAGCTGATTATCCATCTGTCTCGATTTCCCAAGGCCTTTTCCACTGTACATTGTAAGTGTTTAGTCCATTGGTATATTCAATAGCTAATAGAGGAAACACGGTTAAAAAAAAAAAATCTAGAAAACAATTACACAAAGAAAACATTAAACAACTTATGAATAAACATTGACTACCTAATATTAGATTTCCTGTCACGGAATTTGTGAATTATATATTTTAAAATTGTAGTATGTAGGGTACTACTACTGCTATCAGGCTGTTGACGCTTGAAATATAATTATTTGACATATTGTTAACCTTAATGCTGCACAGTCAGGAGCCCTGGGATGACCCTCTCTCTTTCAATCAGCGTATTTATTCACATATTCGGGCCTGTTGCTCTGTCATAGACCAAATGAGATGAATCCTGTGGATTGAATGTCTCTAACTACCCAACACCTCGCTCGGGCTCTCGTTTTCTCTGACACGGACTACTCTTCCATCTAACTTTTCATTCAGCGTTGTAGTACTGAAGCAACTGCTATGCGACTTTGACAACTGATCCAAGAAAGCAGCTGCCCAAATGATTAATTCATTACATCCAGAATATTATTTTTTTTCTTTTCACAACTGATATCCTATTTCTGCCAGAAAAACGGTCCAAAGAATACACTGGGTAGGCTTAAGGTTTCTACCTCAGTATATTAACAGTTTTTACCAACCTTATAGACTCTTTACTACTTTTGTTTGCTGGCTTGACATCTAGTTCTGGGTCTAACAATGTAGAATTATTTAACTCTTGTGATATTTGCCCGGACACCATCAGACCGACACCGCATCTTTATCAATAATATGCTTTATTTGTCTTCCCACAACACACTAGTCAACTCAGTCCTGCACCACAACAATGTGCTTCTAGCCCCAGTCTCCCTTCTCCTGGGCCTTCTCTCTCCTTGTCCCTGGGCCACCTGCACTCTCTCTCCAGGAGCTTCGTCCTGCTCCCGACTCCAGCTCACTGACAGGAGGGAGGCGGCTCCCTTTATCCTCACCCGGATGAGCTCCAGGTGTTCTACCTGACGTCACGTCCTGGTGTGGCGGAAGCATCAGGAGAGCACACCGGAAGCACTCCGGGTGACCCTGGAAGGATCGTCCTCCATGGGTGTGGCGGAAGTGTATAAGTCCCGGGCTCCATGAGGCTCGGGGCACCCCCTGGAGGTGACCAGAGGCCCCAACGGCCTTGA
Source organism: Erpetoichthys calabaricus (assembly GCF_900747795.2). NCBI lineage: Eukaryota > Metazoa > Chordata > Cladistia > Polypteriformes > Polypteridae > Erpetoichthys > Erpetoichthys calabaricus. Next base: position 14,220,022 of record NC_041410.2, on the reverse strand, counting down.
GCCTCCCTGCTCCCCTTCCGTGGGCCTCTTCTAAAATGATGGATGGATTAAAAGCCAGAAGTCTGTATGACCATCAGCATCAAGTGACTCCGTGAGAACCCTAACTACACAGAGGACTATTTCATTTATGTTAGGTAGAATTCCCAGAGGGGACTGGGCGGTCTCGTGGCCTGGAACCCCTACAGATTTTATTTTTTTCCCCAGCTTTCTGGAGTTTTTTTTTTTGTTTTTTCTGTCCACCCTGGCCATCGGACCTTACTCCTTTTCTATGTTAACTAATGTTGCCTTATTTTAATTTCTTATTTTGTCTTTTATTTTTCTTTTCTTCATTATGTAAAGCACTTTGAGCTACTTTTGTATGAAAATGTGCTATATAAATAAACGTTGTTGTTGTTCTACTCCAGGGCGGTTGCCCCCTCGTGGCCCGGAGGATAAATAAGCCATGACCCAGTCCTTCCAGGCGTCCCGGCCGGGTCTGACCCCCAACCGCGTACCACACTCTATAAACCTTTAACTTTGGCTTCAAAATCAGACATTTAAATAACATCTTCTGATGCAAAACAGAAAAGACCCAATGGTCTTACTGTCACCTGAATGTAAAATGAATGGCTTTTAAGGTTCAGATGTGCCTTCTGATGTCATGCTCTTTAGCTGCCTTTAATGGCACAAAGTGTACGTTAATCTAATCTCAGATCATAAAGCTCTGGTTCTTGCCTCGTGCTGCTGAGACAAACTCTAACTCCACTGACCCTAACAATGAATTAACTGGGTTCAGTGATTGAATGGATGGAAAATGCACACTGACTCATGCAGCAGATGACTTTACAGGAGAACAAGACATGAACCATTTGCAAAAAATCCACCTTCTGAACCCACGTTTCTAGTACAAGTTTTTGGTGGAGGCACGTTGCATCACGGAAGGAACGGACATAATGCAAGAATGCCATCGCAGCCTACTCACACCAGTCCAATTTAAGGGAACCAATCGACAAAGCAAAATGGCTTCAGACAGGAACGTTTTTTTGTTTGACACATCACAGTCTACTGATACTTGGATACAGAATTACAAAGCAACCCTAATGCAAGACAAAAACCCACACTCTGCCATAGTGGGATAATATGGAGTCACCAATTCAACTTTAAGCATGTTTATTTTCGGCTTCATTTTGAATTTACACAGGATAATAAAGAAATACATTCTCCAAAAAAGAAAAGTAGAATGTGCAGTGAAAACATTTAAATGTGACTCAGTATTCACAATAAATGTAACCACTCATATTGTAAATAAATGCAGTTTAATAACATAACACTAAAAACAATCTTTTATCTTTTAATCTACCTTAGGACAGAAAACATATTATTCTGAAACCATTTTAATCCAGTTCTGGATGATGAAAAGCTTGGATCAGTTAAAGCACAGTCGGGTGCATGCCACAAGCCCACCCAATGTACAGAAATACTCCATCACTGGCCCACTCAAGCATGCATCCCCACGTACAGGAGGGCAAATTAAAATTACCGATTAACCTAACACTTATCTGTGGGTAGCGAGAGTTAAACTGGAGTACCAGAAAAAAAAAAACTAAGCCAACAGCAAAGAGTCGTATTTGAACTGAAGATACAGAATCTGTGAGGCAACAAAACAAACTACTGAACCCTTATGTGACCCATAACATTCTGAAAATGAAAGGTTAACGTGTGTACTCTGTTTCGTATTTTTTTTTAAACCCGCAGTCTTGGATATGGTGTGAAAATGCCTGAAATGTGTGTAGGTATTTGTATTGCCTTATTCTTATCACTGTTTGGGGTTAAATGAAACTGGTGTCAAGCTCTTACTTGTCTTGAATGATATGAAGAGTGCAGTAATAACAATCGTGGTGTCAAGTGCTTTACCTGCCTTGAATGTTATAAGGAGTGCAGTAATAACAATTGTGGATGATAATGCTCCGTATTTAGTTTTCTGTGGCAGAGAGAAGTCATGCAAAACGACACCTTTTATTGGCTAACTAAAAAGATTACAATATGCAAGCTTTCGAGGCAACTCAGGCCCCTTCTTCAGGCAGACATTGTTAGTGTTCCCTTTTTCTTTGGTCTTTATAAGTTTCAACTGGTCCAGAATTCAGCTGCCCGCATCATTACTAGAACTCCCTGTACTCCCCATATCACACTCGTCTTGCAGCAGCTTCACTGGCTTCCGGTTAAGTTCCAGTTTGACTTCAAAATTCTCCTGTTAACATTTTAAGGCTATCCACTGCCTTGCCCCTCCATATCTGTCCGACCTCCTCCATGTTGCCATTAGATCCTCGTCCTTCATCCACTTGACTGTCCCCTTCGCCCATTTTACCACCATGGGGAGCGGAGCATTCAGTTCCTCTGCATCCCCAGCTTTCGAACTCATTATATCTGAGCTTAAAAATATTGATTCATTCTTACTTTTCAAATCTAAACTTAAAACTCATCTGTTTAAGACTGCTTTTTCTCTTGGATTAGAATTACTCAGCCGGATTTTAATTTTTGTATTTTTTTTAGTTTTGTTTATAATGTGTGTTTTATCTATTGTTCGGTGTCCTTGAGTGTTTAGAAAGGCGCCTACAAATAAATAAAATGTATTATTATTATCTCGCTTTTTGTTTTCAGTTCTTATTCTTGTTTTACCCATAAAATGCTTCGTGACTCTGATTGCAATGAAAGGGATTGCAATAGTCAGAGATTAGGTGATTGATGTTACATGTTAAGAAGAAAGCCAAGTAACTCATTAACAGCATTTATCTATTTGCTGAACACATCTTCCTTTACAAATTCACAGTTTATCAAAAAATGTTTGCCTCCCGGTGATCACCAAGTGTTTCCAGTGTATATGTGTGCTCGACTGTAGTGTTGAATGGACTGTCGACGTGAAATGTGGCTTTTGTGTATGCGTACTAGAGTGGAAAATGAACGAATGTAATTGATGAAACAAGACAGCTGATGTTTAACATCATATCCTAGGCCTTAAACGGTGGGATGTGAGGTACTCTATTAAATGTTTCTAAATGCCTTCTCAAAACATGAAACATTTCTTGAATTTACCAGTACGAGGGATGGGAATATAAAGGTTCGCATTTTGCTTGATCTACGCGTCGTGCTAATGGCTCGATCTGTCATTTAGATGTCGGGTCGTAAACTAGATTTTGTTAGAATTACTCGTGTCTAAATTACTGCAAACCCTTCACCGGTTTCAATCATTCTGACACACATCAGTAAAAGAGGAATGCTGCTTAAAGCAAGTGACGCGCGGGGACAGTTCTGCAAGTAAAACCAAGTTCCGCACAAAATCTACCAGCATTTCATTTAAACGTGCGATGGGTGAGATGCGGAGGATGCTGTCCTTCGGACCCCGCAGTGCGCCCGCACTAGGCATTTAAAGCTCTTGGAGTTGCAGGTTTCAAGCACTTACCGTAAATGGGATGTCATTGACGCTGCCGACGGAATAACAATTGTCCCCCGGGTTGACAGCTCCGGTCAGCACTTGATGCAAATGCATTTTTCCATAGGGCAAGAGGACACTTAATTATTTACAGTGACACTCTTCCTTCCTCTTGAATGTCGCTGTGCGGTAGAAAGCTCATCCGTCCATGGTCGGCCTCCTCTTCGTGCACATTTGAGCCATTCACATTGAGTACACTAGAAACAAAACCGTCGTTAAAACAAAAAAAAAACGAATTGCTGATAAAACTGAACACTTTCGTTTACATCGCCTTGTCCACCGCTACTGCTTTCAGCGCCCAAACGATGTTTCTCCTCGTTTCAGCTGGGTGTCAGGCTCAAATGGCCGGATTGCACCCCTTTGGTTAAAAAAAAAAAAAAACGGAAGACTGGCTGCTGCACTACACTCAACGCGCACGCGCAAAAGCGCGCCTCCTGGACTGCTCTGGGTTGTCGAGCGCGCGTGCGCCTGCCGACAACCCCAACTGTCCCTCCGCCTTCTCCCACAATCATGTGGCATACCGGCTCACGAGAGAAGCGCCTGAGAGCGCGATTACGCAGTTCACTTCTTCAGAGCGTGCTGAATAATTAATAATTAAAGGTAGGTTATCTCCAAAAGCAGTAAACGAATGTTTTTAAAACTATTTTCATATACTCATTTAGGTAATTGTTCTTGGCATCTCCCCCTGGACTGTGTTTCTAGTTAAAGCCATGATAATATGTGGCTTCTGGAGAAGCGATGACGTGATAGCGACCTCGTACCACGGGCCACTTAATGGAATGCCCCCCAAGCAATTGAAGCTGTGATCTCGTACTTCCTTGCTTGCCAGCATGGTTGGCCATCCGTCCTTACATTACACATGCGCGAGCCAGGTTTACAGACGTGTGAAAAAGTAAATACACCCCATGGTAATTATTGACCTTCTTCCACATATTTGAACAGGCAAACCAGTAGAACTTTATGCAGAGCAAGTTGACATATCTGAATTAAAACAAAAGAAATTTTTCATTTTTTAATAATTTATTTAAAAAAAAACATTTCAATAATTGTAATTGCCTACTGAGGAAGAAGAAACTCCACCCTTGACCTCAGAAGCAGGTATTTCCCCCTTTGATGTCTTCTTGTAGGCATTTTACATAAATGCCCACCGGTCTCTGACATCAACTCAGTAGAAATGTCTCCAAATTCCTTCAGGTGCAAGAGGTTTGCTGGTTTTCTTGCATTCATTGCCCGTTTTAAATTTCAATGGCATTCAAATCAGAGCATTGACTAGGCTAGTCCTCCATTTCTGTTTTTTGTTAATACTAGTCTGCTTGAGCTCATTACTGCTAAAAAGGTTATACAGTATATACATTATGACCACCAGGGGGCGACACCAGAGCCCCATATACCAGACACAACACAACCATACACAATTTAATTTTAAAATAAATGGTGATTTAATATATAATAATTTCTTAACAAGGTTCAATCAGTCTAGCACAATAAATAATTTACAATCAGTCACTTTCCATTTCCTTCCACCACTCCTCCACGAGTATCATCCGCTGCCTCATGACTCTGACTCACCAGTGCAGATGAGGTGCCATCTTTTATGCTGGACAGGGGAGTACTTACGGGGTCAAAGCATTGCACATCGGAAGCACTTCTGGGCTAGTCGGAAGTTCCCCACAGCAGGGACAGCGTTCCCCTGAAGCTTCTCCTGGAGGCACCCAAATACCTCAGCAGGGCTGCCTCTCAGGACTATGGCTCCCAATATGCCCTGTAGGGTTACAAATAAGAGTTCCCCTAAAGGGATGCTGTTACATCATGTACAGGATGAATACATGACCCCGGGAAGCAACCATCCCCCTGTCCCTTTCAGATGATTCTACACTTATGGGGTGTATTAATAAAGGGGATGAGGCAGAGGAGATGAGTCAGATGGAGGACTTTGTTTCTTGGTGCAAAGAAAATTGTCTGCATGTTAACATCAGCAAAACCAAGAAACTGGTTATTGACTTTTGCCGCACCAAAAATGCTCTGTGTCCGGTCACAATTCAAGGACTGGATGTAGAGGTGGTCCACTCCTACAGGTACTTGGGGTTCCTCATTAATGACAGGTAGGAGCACAGAAGAAAGGGCAGAGCAGGCTCTTTTTCCTTAGGAGAGCAGGCTCTTTTTCCTTAGGAGACTCCGTTCCTTTAATGTGGGAAGTGACAGCCTTCATATCTTCTATAACACTGTGATGGCCAGTGGGATTTTCTACACTGTCAAGAGACCTGCCTCTCCCTCTCATTCATTGGTCAAGAGTCCTGTCTTCAATTCAAAAGCCTAATCCTGTGTGAAGGGGCATCCTATTTTTGGACTCCTTTAATTTCAAGAGGTATTTATTTAACAATCTTAGCAAAAAACCCATGTGTTTTACATGTTGTGAACATACAACTCGTGGACTAAAAGTAATGTGAGATTTTTTTTTCACAGACATTTTTGTTGTCCAGCGTTGGTCACCATAGACTCCTGTTGCATCAGAAACATCGTTACATCTGTTCTCCACAAAAACATTAGATGTAACATTTTTCCCAACCATGACTATAGGGTGGTCCAGATCTAACTATGCAACTTTTAATGCAAAGCAGGAACACAATGCAAGACAAAAGAATTGTTTGAAATATCTTGTAATAAATGAATGCTGGGCAGGTGCTGTCATCTATTGGCAACAAAAATAATTTTTTGTGAATTCTCTATGTAATAAACTTAATAAGTTATAGCGTAATGAAAATTGCATAATTAGATCTGGACCACCCTGTACAAATTAAATGGGATAAGTAACATAAAAACATTTTTGCATTGAGTATTCCATTAGTACTCACAACACAAGATTCTGGAACAGTTTTTGTTTTTTCCCCTCAGGTCATATTAAAAGTTAACAGCCATTCATACTGACAGGTCCATGAGCATTCCTGGTGTAGGTTGGCGATTTCAAGTAATAACATTGGAAAGGATTTTACAAAGAGTGAAAATACCAAGATTATTTACAGGAAACAAAGTCTGTGTGGACAGATGTAACATTTTGCTACTCTTCAGAATTATGCAGAAACAAACACACCTGCAAGTGTTTAGTGACCATTCAGGGGAAATTATGGGCATTTTCCAACTGACATGAAGTTAATTTTGAAGAACTGGAATTTGTCATGTTTGCCTTATGACCAATAGAACTGGAACCTTCACTATATCAGGGGACAATTGTTACCCATGGCTCATAATGCTACTCAACAGTCACTCGTGCCTAACAACTGCATGATGCACAGTATATATGTTGTATACCATATACATATATATATATATATATATATATATATATATATATATATATATATATATATATATATATTGTGACAGACGACCGGCTATGGACTCCGGTCGTCACCACCAGGCCGCTAGGAGGAGCCCTCCGGACAGCATATTTGTGCCCCGAGTTCCAGCAGGGCCTCATGGACTTTGTAGTGTTTTGACACAGCCCTGCTGGATACCTTGGGGGCCGCCAGGAGTCGCTGTAAGGGGGCTAGTGGGCTCTGGCATGCCCTATAACCCGGGAGTGCATCCCATTCACGTGACTGGAAGAAGCGATGTGCTCCCGGGATGAAGAAAAGGACTTTGCCCTGACCCAGAAGGAAAACGGACTTGTGGGTTTGGCTTGGAGCCACTTCCGGGTCAGGGGCTATAAAAGAACTCTGGGAAGCCCAGAACACTGAGCTGAGCTGGGAGGTAGGGTGGCGAAGTGTCTGGGAGTGGAGGAGTATTGTTAAAGAAGAGTTTATTGTTAGTATATGAGTGTGGTGTGGAGAGTGCTTTGTGCACCGTACAATTATAAAATAAATATAATTTATACTTTCACCTGGTTATCAGAGTGGTGCCTGAGGGTTCGAGAGGTGGACACGAGCCTCAACTGCTACAATATATATATATATATATATATACAGGTAGTCCCCAGGTTACGGACACTCGACCTACGACTTACGAACGAGGCCGCAGCTGTGACGCATGCGCCTCATTAACTGCCGCTCCGTCATCTTTGGCCAGAGGACGCTGCAAGTAGTGGCTGGAGGGGTGCGATTTCGCTGCTCGTGCAGTGTAGTGTCCCTGTGTCCCTCGGGCGGCTCCCGGCGGCAAGCGAGCGATGACATGTGGTCCATAGTCACTGGGGCCACAGCTATCGCTCGTGTGCAGGACGGTGGCTTAATGGGGCATTTCGCTGTCCGCCCACTACGCCGCCGCAGCTACTGCCCCTGACTGGACGCAGGTTGGATGGAGCAGTGTAGGGCGTTTCACTGCCCGGCCACTACACATGGCTCCCCCGAATTGTTTTCGGTAGGCGCCTGGTAATGGTGAAGACAAGTTGTCTCTTATCAGTACACCAGACATGCTAATGACTGGTGCCTTGCTGTTGTGATAGCGTGTACTGTGCTGTGCAGAAGAGCTCATCTTAACCTTTTGTCTTCACCCTTCAACAATGTCTCTGAAACACAAATCTGATGCAAGTGCGGGTGATACAGTAAATAAGAGAAAAGCTATCACGATGGAAAATAAAGTAGAAATAATAAAAAGGTCAGAGAGAGGTGAAACTCTATCATTCATTGGCAGAGCACTTGGTTACAGTCGGTCAACAATAGCATTTATTAAAATAATTTACCTGTTCCAACTTACATACAAATTCAACTTAAGTGCAAACCTACAGTCCCTATTCTTGTATGTAACCCGGGGACTGCCTGTAAATATATATATATATATATATATATATATATATATATATATATATATATATATATATATATATATATATATATATATATATATATGTGTGTGTGTTGTGGCATGTTGCCCCACCAGGACGCCTGGAAAATGGAAGGAACGGGACAGAGGCAATATCTCCCCCGGGATGCAAGAGGACAGGCCCCCCTGGTTTGCATCTGGACCATGGGACTGGAGCTTGGAAGCTCAACCCTGTTCGGGCCCACGGCCACCACCAGGGTGTGCCTGGACTGTTCCGGAGCCACAGACTGCAGCACTTCCGCCACACCAGGAAGTGCTGCCGGAAGAGAATCCGTGTACACCTGGAGTGTTTCCAGGTGCCCATGCAGCACTTCCGCCACATCAGGAAGTGCTGCCAGAAGATCATCAGAGTGCACCTGGAGCACATCTGGGTGCAATATAAAAGAGGCCGCCTCACTCCATTCAGGAAGCCGGAGTCGGGAGGCAGAGGACAGAGCTTGCGGGAGAGGAGTGGAGGCAGCAGAAGACTGATATAAGAGAAAGGAGAAGAGAATAAAGAAAGGACTGAGCCGTATTTGGTGCTGTTTGGTGTACTGTGCTGTGTGCAGGAAAAAACAAAATAAAATTGTTGTTGCTGTTTGGACATTGGGAGTCTGTGTCTCTGTCTGGGGTCAGGCTGATCTTCCACAAAGTATATCTACTAGCCATGCTACCTGTCAAAGACAGTTAATAGAATCACTTAAAAGTATTTACCTTGTAGGAAAAGAAAATGGAAGAAACCTTGGGAAAGGCAGTTCAAAGAGAGACCCCTTTCCAGGTAGGTGGGTGTCAAAATAAGGGGGTAATTGCAATACTACACACAGATGAGAACACATGTAATCCTCAATACAATACAATAGCACAATAGAAATTTTACAAGTACAGAGCAGAATTCAAAAGTAGATGATATCACATAATACGATTTGGATTTGTTCAGAAGCAATCCATATTTCTATTAAAAATCTTTCATCAATCACATATATCTCAATTAAAATTGTCTAAAATGTACCCAGGGCAAGATCTAACTTGTGAGCATTGCTATCGAGCTCCAGCATCACTAGGCTGTATGTTTTGGTAATGTCTTTGGACAAAAATCTTTATATACTTATCAGACAATCACTCCTAACTCATTAACGGTGATAGTAATATCCTATAATACCCTACTAGCATATAGACTTATCTTGCTCAACTGGAAGAATTCCAGCCCACCTTCTATAACTGAGCGGATAAGCGAAGATTAGAAAAAAAAATCTAATTTTCTGTTTGAGGTTATGTCCATTGTCCAAAACGTTTTTATGACATGGCAAGAATTAATTATAATAATTTTAGGAAAAGCATGCCTTAATAATTTCTTATGCTATGTCACACACACACGCTTAGGGGGCAGCCAAAGGGTCCAAAAAGCAGTGAGAACACAAAGCTTGGGGGTCTGGAAATGACTGTTAAAGCCTTTTCTCCTCTTCCCACAGACCTCCAGAAGTCTAATCTCACTTTTCCACCCCAGTACGAGGAAAACAAAGTCCCTGCCTGGTTTCCGTCGTCCACTTCCGTCCATCCTCAGATGACGCCACTTCCGGCCAATCTTGATGACGTCACCTCCACTTCCTTTTTCCGGTCTCCATGTCACTTCCATTCCTGTTTTATTTCCTGTTCATTTGCTATATAAATGACCACTGCTGTATCTGTCATTGTCAACGCTATTTTCTTTTTACAACCTGACCAAATATCTTTTTATTTTTTGACTTCTTCACGACATGAGATTATACGGGGTAGCTTCCCCAAAAATTATGGTCTTTTTTGACCGTTTATTTCGTGACAGCTACTAATTGTCCTATTATATTTAATAACGACTTTGTGCTTGTGTCTCACATCTTTTAATCTTTTCTTGGGTGGCAATTGAATTTTGTTTTTCCTTTATTTTTCTATCTTTCTTTTGTTTTCTCTGGATTGATTTTGAAGTGAATTGTATCTGTTATGCTTATTATTATGTTTGATTGAGTAGTATTTCGTTGTATTGTTCTGCTTTTTGACAATAAAATGAAATGTTATAATAAAAAATAAAAACATCTTGGGAGGGTTGTGAGCAAATTGCATACAGAAAGATACCGAGAGTGTACAGACAAGACTCAGATGAACCCGGGGCGCTGTGAGACATCAGCACTCACTCACCACTGTGCCACCCTATAATAGTACTATAGGTTATTATTACTATAATAATTCTTGGTAAAATATCCGTCCATTCATTTACCAAACTTGATTTTTTTCTTATGCAGCATCATAGGGGTTGACAGCATATCCAGACACATAGACCACTGGGGTAAAAACGTACCTGGGAAGGAACACTGACTTATCTGCATGCGCATGGAATTACAAGATGGACTAAGCATGTATTAATTCTCAGTAAAGTTAAGAGTCAAAAAGTGCTTTTAAGAGAACACTGAATGATTCATAGTAGGTTTCTACCCAATGTTTTAGAGCAGGGGTGCCCAACTCCAGTCCTGGAGGGCTGCAGTGGCTGCAGGTTTTCATTCTAACCCTTTTCCTAATTAGTGATCTGTTTTTGCTGCTAATTAACTTCTTTTTAATTAATTTTACTTGACTTGTTTTTTGAGAAATGTTTCCCTGAATTTTTTCATCGTTCCTCTGAATTGCTTCATTTCTTTCCTTAAATGGCACCCAAACAAAAGTGAAATGTGAAGTGAGTGAGCCAACAGAAGAGCAATTAAGTCAGGGCCTCAAACTCCAACCAATTTCACTCCAACCAGTCCCTTAATGAGGAGCTGAGTCTTGTTTTTAGTTAAACCCATTCTTTAATTCCATGGCTTGTTGCTGCTCTAATAGTGCAATAGCAGACATTTCTGAAATTGTGGATTTTCTCTTTTCTAAGAGCAGATCAGCATTCCTGAGACCTTCACATTTCTTTATGTTCAGATATTGTATGATGGTCACAGTTTGCTGGTCCTGTTTTGGCTCATTTTGTATCTGTATTATTGTTTGGCTGCTAATTAAGGAAAAAGAAACAATTGAGGGGTCTGAGTCTCCAAGAGCAAGTCAATTAAAATGAATTTAAAAGAAGTTAATTAGCAGCAAAAACAGGCCACTAATTAAGAAAAGGGTTAGAATGAAAACCTGCAGCCACTGCGGCCCAGCAGGACTGGAGTTGGGCACCCCTGTTTTAGAGTATAAAAATTCAATCTAACCAGCAGTCATACCATCTGAACACAGGGTCACGGGGGTCTGCTGGAGCCAATCCCAGGGCACAAGGCAGGAATTATTCCCGGGCAGGGTGCCAACCCACCGCAGGACACACCCACACACCAAGCACACACTCGGGCCAATTTAGAATCGCCAATCCACCTAACCAGCATGTCTTTGGACTGTGGGAGGAAACCGGAGCGCCTGGAGGAAACCCACGCAGACACGGGGAGAAGTGAACCCGGGTCCCCAGGTCTCCCAACTGCGAGGCAGCAGCGCTACCCACTGCGCCACCAGCAGTCATACCATCTTTATTAAAAGTAAAAAATTCGGACATGAGCGTCAGTAGGCTTTGCACCCTAGCTGAACTATTCTATAACATTTCAGTCATTACTTACCGCTCTGGTGCTAATCGTTCTGATTATAAAATAAGTCAATACGATAGCAACTGACGAGAAGAATTCATAATTAATTGCAGATTTACGGTATTTGAGGGTTCCTCTAGACTCTTGCAGCATTTGACTCAAAAACTAATCAGCACATCGTCATCTCATAACAGGCTTAAGTTTCGAGTTTGGGATTTTTCCGTCCATCCATTTTAGCTCTAGACTGTTCTCAAGAAACTGTGACACATAGACACACACCCGTCATTGAGATATCGATGTATTCGGTATTGGGACCTTAAAACGTCGAAATCAGTCGAAAACCGGAGATTGAAATTTTTCACACATCTACAGCTTTCGCTTCTCACCCATAGATGATAGGTTAGGGTGTGGGAGGGCGCAAGGCAAAAACTGAACTATCATGTTGATCCAAGTATTCAGACCCTGCATTTCAAAACAGGTCATCCACCTGAAGTTTAGCATATTTGGGCCCGGCTAGTATTTAGATAGTCCTGCGGTGGGTTGGCACCCTGCCCAGGATTGGTTCCCTGCCTTGTGCCCTGTGTTGGCTGGGATTGGCTCCAGCAGACCCCCGTGACCCTGTGTTCGGATTCAGCGGGTTGGAAAATGGATGGATGGATAGTATTTAGATATGAGACCAACTAGGTAAAGTTTGGGTTGCTGGTGGTAGAGCTGTTGGTGATGCCAGCAGGCAGTGCTTACTCTGTGGTCTATGTGTGGATCCCAATGCCCCAGTGCAGTGACGGGGACACTGTGCTGTAATAAATGTCACCGTCCTTCGAACAAGATGTAAAACTGAGGTCCTGGCTCTATGGGAATCATTAAAAGATCCCTGGGTATATTTTGAAAAAAAGAATAAGATGTACCTTGAAGTCCTTTGCGAAATTGCCCACCACATCCTGGTCAATCAGGCCCCTTAAGCATCCCCTATCCTTTACTGGCTATCAATCTCTCTCACCCTTTCACCCCTAAGAGCTCATGTGTGATGAACTGCCATCACTTCATGCAGGTGGATGCTACACATTGGTGAAGGTTATTGCGGATCACCACTGTAACCACAAGGGGGGCACCACTGAGCTCCAAACCACAGACACAGTCATCCTCACAGGTGGCGCAGTGGTAGTGCTGCTGCTCTGCAGTAAGGAGACTGTGGAAAATTGTGGGTTCGCTTCCCTGTTCCTCCCTGTGTGGATAGCGCTTTGAGTACTGAGAAAAGCGCCATATAAATGTAATGAATTATTATTCTCAATGCAATTCCAGTTTCAAATTTTATTTGACAAAAACGCCTTCTTCGTAAGAATACCAGCAAAACACTTCAATTCACAAATATCCTTCCACCTCTGGTCTGAGTCAGCTAAGTGAGGTGACGGGCTCTCTTTTAAATTCAACCTGGAAACTACTTCCGGTCGTATGACCAAGTCGTCCAGAGCATTTCCGTGTTGTGTGGAAACCCCAAATAGCACCCTCTGGTGGCATGCAAGGACCCCAACTCCCATGCCACCCTGTAGGTGTTGTATTTGGGTTTATCCCTGAGGAACACTGCCACCTATTGTTTAGTGGAATGTGCTGCTCCCGACATGCCTGTTCATTCAGTCCATCCATTATAGCATCCTGGCCGGGCAAAAATGTTTCTTTTATCCTGGCCAAGTTGCCTGTCCTTCCTTCCTGGCACCTCCACCACTGTCTCTGTAAAGCACATTGAAATGCGTTATATAAATGTAACTCGTTATTCATTTTTACTGTGTATTTCTATGACTAAACCACTACTGCTTTTACTTTGTTTCATTATGTATGAAAGAGGCCATTGTTCCATTGCACAGTGTATATAAATTTATCTTGGGAAGGCGTCACATGCGACAGCACATGCGCTGTTTTGAAAAACAGCCTTCTGATCTCTGTGTCTCAGACAGACGTGCCAGACGTAAAACACTTTGCACTGCTGAATCACGCAAGCTGAAAGAGGAAGCTCCCTGTTTTTCTTCTTTTTTATGGCAGGATAGTCTCAGTGAGCCTGATGAAGGCCAAGGAGGGTCATTCTTCATCCTTATGTATACATTTATAGTGTGGCATTCCCCTTTAACTATTGTGGTCATCTGAGGGAATAACAGGCTCAAAAAAAAAATTTAATTTTGAGTGCCAACCCAGCTACTGTATCCCCATTTACCGAAAACAATGCTTGATGGCAAAGAAGGAAACACACACACACACAAAAAAAAACATGGCTACCAGAATAATGTGGCTGGTATTAGTAAGGCTCTCTTGTCTGCCATCTGAAGATTATGGAGCTCCTAAGCTCTGGTTGCACTGAATAGAAGTGATGCCTGCTTCCAGGCGGTCATGTTTTTATAGCCCATTAGCTGTCTCCCGTGGCTCTGCCCACGTAGTAGTGAAACAGGACAAACATTAGAAATCAATTAAAAAAATGTAATTCTGGCCAAGCGGAAAGTAGGTACGCTCCGACGTCAAACGTTGGCACTGTATCTGATCGTTTTCAGCTCTGACCACGGGGAGAGAAAAGCACATGGACGTGATATCACTGGAATTCAGCAGCTACCCTCTAAAACACACGTAACTGTGATATCTCTTTCTCTCAAAAATCTCAAACGTTACTCCTAAACAATCTCTAGATGATAATGTCTGCTGAACAAACAGGTATCGCTAGCTAAGCGGAGACAAGGTACACTCTAACACGTGGCAAGAGGTAGAGCGACTTGAACGGAGGCTGGCACGTGAGTGAGGAGAGCCCCGCCCACTTCCCCCTCCCCGCAGCCCACTGCATGTCTCTCGGATTCGCTCAAATAAATCGGTATTATATAGCGCAATGAGAGAAGTCGCAAAAATCAGCCAGAATGTTCAAACAAATTATAGGAAAAATCCTGTTCTAAATCTGTTAAGTAGTTCTCTCGTGAAAGGCGGACAGACATACAGACAGACGTTGGATTTTTTATATATATACTAGTCATTTAGCCCGTTACAATAACGGGCGCTAGAACAGTAGTGCATAAACATTAGTAGGAACAGTCTATATTAAATGGCAAGGGACTTTGACCTCATTCTTTTTGTTGGTCATATTTTTCTTTCTTTCAGCCTTTCTTTTGTTGATGTTTACTTGCTGAGCTGACCGTTCTTCGTGGGCTGCTGCCGTGTATTGTGTGTCTTTAATTTTCTGTGACAGTAATACTGTCTTGTATGGCTCTATTCAATAAGGGCGCGCACAAAAAGGCGAGCTTCAAAAGGGCGACCTCAATTGAGCGCGGCGAATAAATGTGTTCAAAGATAATTTAGTTCAAATGGCTCTGAAATATGTGAAGAGCAACAAAGGTGCAGATCTTTATTTATGCGCGCCTTTATTCGCTGCGTCCAATTGAGGTCGCCCTTTGAGGCTCGCCTTTTTGTGCGCGCCCTTATTGAAGGATACCGTCTTGTACGTCTGCTGGCTTGTACGTCCGTAATATACCTTTAATTTTCTCTGGCGGTAATACAGGTGTGCGCGTCGGTAATATGCCTTTAATCCCCTCTGACAGTAATACTGGCTTGTATGTGGCTGTAATATGCGTCACTGTATTGTGAACCTTTAATTTCCTCTCGCAGTAATACTGGTTTGTATTTCCGTAAAACGCCTCTAACTTCCTCTGATAGTAATATCGCGCATCGAACGGTACCCCGTGCATGCGCACTTCACCAGAAGACACCCACACACGGACACCTGGACGCACACAGGGATTTTATATATATACATACCTCAGTGCAAGACACATGACAGCCCGCATGGAGTTTGCTAAAAGACAGCTGAAGGACTCTGAGATGGTGAGAAATAAGATTCTCTGGTCTGATGAGACCAAGATAGAACTTTTTGGCCTTAATTCTAAACGGTATGTGTGGAGACAACCAGGCACTGCTCATCACTTGTACAATACAGTCCCCACAGTGAAGCAAGGCGGTGGCAGCATCATGCTGTGGGGGTGTTTTTCAGCTGCAGGGACAGGACGACTGGTTGCAATCGAGGGAAAGATGAATGCGGCCAAGTACAGGGATATCCTGGACAAAAACCTTCTCCAGAGTGCTAAGGACCTCAGACTGGGCCGAAGGTTTACCTTCCAACAAGACAATGACCCTAAGCACACAGCTAAAATAACGAAGGAGTGGCTTCACAACAACTCTGTGACTGTTCTTGAATGGCCCAGCCAGAGCCCTGACTTAAACCCAATTGAGCATCTCTGGAGAGACCTAAAAATGGCTGTCCACCAACGTTTACCATCCAACCTGACAGAACTGGAGAGGATCTGCAAGGAGGAATGGCAGAGGACCCCCAAATCCAGGTGTGAAAAACTTGTTGCATCTTTCCCAAGAAGACTCCTGGCTGTATTAGCTCAAAAGGGTGCTTCTACTAAATACTGAGCAAAGGGTCTGAATACTTAGGACCATGTGATATTTCAGTTTTTCTTTTTTAATAAATCTGCAACAATTTCAAAAATTCTTTTTTTTGTCTGTCAATATGGGGTGCTGTGTGTACATTAATGGAGGTGGAGCCCTTACCCCAACTCCACCTCTCACTTCTGGGCCGAACAGACAGACACACACACACTTCCATGCGTAGACATTTATATATAAAATATATATAGATATATATATATATACGAGGTGAGACACAAAAATAACCGGATTGGTTAAAAATATATATATATTTATTGCTGAATTACAGCTTTCTAAACATTGTCACCTTCTATATACCCCCCCCCCCCCCCCCCCAATCTGTACAATGCTCCATATGTATCTTCCATTGATTGAAACAGAGCTGGAAGTCTTCTTGCTGGAGGCTCTTCAACTGGCTTGCCGTTTCTGTCTTCACTTCATCCATTGAAGTAAAATGTGTTCCCTTCAGGTCACTTTTGATTTTCTGGAACAAGTAAAAAATCACAGGGAGCTATCGGGCGAATAGGGAGGATGATCGAGGACAGGAATGTTTTTGTCAGTCAAAAACTGCTTTACAGAAAAAGCATTGTGCACGGGAGCGTTGTGTTGTCTTGTCTCGCTGTTTGCTTTTTTCACCCGACACTGTCGCGGCAACTCGTGTAGCGATTGTTGTGCAAATACTGACTGGGCTCTTCACAGGATATACCAAGCCGGTCGGCGGTTTGAGATGGCGTGTAGGAGGGCATATAGTTCTGTGATTCACGTCTGGCCGACCCTCCAGGAAAACCCCAAGCCCAGTCCGGTTATTTTTGTGTCTCACCTCGTATATTATAGCACCCCCTGGCGGCCACCCCAGCTCCCCACAGGGCTGTGGAGAACTCCATCTCCCATGAAACTCTGTGGGAAACTGAGACACCATCGTCAGCCAGGGAGGCTGCCACCAAGCATCCCGGGGGAGGTAGTGAGATGTCCATAGCTGCTCCCCCGGAACATATACCGAAGGGGCGTCCCGGCCGGGCATGGGACCTGGCCGCCTGTCACAATATATATATATATATTGTGGCAGATGACCAGGGATCAACCCTGTGGGGACCCGTGGCCACCACCAGATGGCGCCTAGATGGTCCTGGATCTCTGGAGGACAGCACTTCTGCCACACCAGAAAGTGCTGCCGAACTAGGAACTGTGTACACCTGGAGTGCTTCCGGGTGCAAGGGCAGCATTTCTGCCACACTAGGAAGTGATGCCGGAAGACCATCACAGAGCACCTGGAGCACATCTGGGGCAGGATAAAAGGGGCTGCCTCACTCCATTTGAGGAGCCAGAGTCGGGAGAGAGAAGACGGAGCTTGCAAGAGAGGAGTGGAGGCGGCTGAAGATAAGCACAAAGGACTGAGTTGGTGGATTGTGCACGGTATTGTTTGTAGTTGTTGAAATACAGTGAACCCTCGTTTATCACGGTTAATCCGTTCCAGACTCTACCACGGTAAATGAATTTCTGCGAAGTAGAATTCTTTATTTATAAATCGAATATTTTCACAGTTAGAGCATAGAAAACCTGTTTACTGCCTTCTAAATATGTTTTTAACATTATTAGAGCCCTCTAGACATGAAATAACACCCTTTAGTCAAAAGTTTAAACTGTGCTCCATGACAAGACAGAGATGACAGTTCCGTCTCACAATTAAAAGAATGCAAACATTTCTTCCTCTTCAAAGGCGTACGCGTCAGGAGCAGAGAATGTCAGAGAGAGAAAGAGAAAAGCAAACAATCCAAAATCAATAGGGCTGTTTGGGCTTTTAAGTATGCAAAGCACCACCAGACAACACAGCTGCTAGGAAGGGTGCAATGTAAAGGTAGTCTTTCATCATTTTTTAGAGGAGCGTCCGTATCCTCCAGGCCAGTGTGCGAACAGCCCCTCTGCTCACACCCTCTCCATCAGGAGCAGAGAATGTCAGAGAGAGTGACAGAGACAGAGAAAAGCAAACAATCAAAAATCAATACGTGCTGTTCGGGCTTTCAAGTATGCGGAGCGAAGCAATATATCATTGAGGAGTTTTATTTAATACGTAATACGTGCTCTGATTGGGTAGCTTCTCAGCCATCTGCCAATAGCGTCCCTTGTATGACATCAACTGGGCAAACCAACTGAGGAAGCATGTACCAGAAATTAAAAGACCCATTCTCCGCAAAAATCCGCGAACCAGCAAAAAATCTGTGATATACATTTAGATATGCTTACATTTAAAATCCGCGATAGACTGAAGCCGCGAAAGTCGAAGAGCGATATAGCGAGGGATTACTGTAAACGGTACGTGTTTTGGACATCGTGAACCTCAGTGTGTGTCTGTATCCAGGCTCGTCTTTCACTATATATATATATTTATTTTTATAGATGGACTGGAAGGAGTGGAGTCAGTTCACCTCACTGGGCGGTTTCTCCACACATGCATGGGAAAGGCGCTATATAAATAAAATGTATTATTATTATTATTGTTACTGTGGAGGAAATAAAAGAGACGAGATTTAACAGCAGCGCCCCCCTCCCTCAGCCCAGGGTGGTATCACACACCTGGGAAGAACTTGGGAGGGTGATGATCTGACGCGTACGTGTGACTCTATCTAGACACATCCTTAGAAGCGTAAACATCTGCAGTGCTCGTCTTTCTAGATGCGACTGTCTCTGCAGCATTATGAGTTGAGGTACAGCCATGTTCTACATATCATCCTAAAGGTTTTGGAAAGCCAGTGCTGTATTAGCTGGCGGAGTGAGCCTGTACACCCTGCTCCCTGAGCCAAAAGAATAATATGAGGAGGACGCCTCTCCTGACAGCTCCTCCAGTCACATGAAACTCAGTAACACCCTCTGGATGTGTCTGTGTGTTTTTCGATTGCATCTCAAAGGTGAAAATCTCACTTCAGCTTCCCCAATTAGCTTGTCTCCCTTGTGAACAATCTTCCCACACCTCGCTTTATCCGCTTGCATCTTCTTTCAGTGAAATGATCTCTTGAAGCACCGCTTCACAGCATGACAAGGGGGTCTTAAGTTGCTGATCAGTGTTGGTTTGAATAAGTAAGGAGTGGAAAAGGGAAGATTTAAAAGCCAAAAAGAGGCTACTGCTTGAAATTAGCACTTTTTTTGTTTAGTCACAGTCCTGCAGTTACCAAAATACTTCCTTAATGGGCTGGCTGATCAAAAATTAGCTCGGTTTAAAAAAAAAAACGCAGAGGAATTTCCTTCTTTCACTTTGTTTGCAGTAGTAGGTTAAATTCAGGGGAAGTAGATTGAGAACAGTCATCAGTCAGTCCTTGTCTAACCCGTTTTGCCCTGGACAGGGTCACAGGGGGTACTGGAGGCTATGCAAACCAGCATTGGGACACAAGGCAGGAACACACCCTAGACAGGGCACCAGTCCATCGCAGGGCAAATACACAATATTTGTAATTAATTTAGACCACTTTGCAGAGATGCGTTTTCACTTTAATATTAAAGAGTCAAAATGTGTCAAAAAAGCCAAATTGTATCCACTGCAATTCAATGTTGTACTGTATAACAATAAAATGTGAAAACGTCTGGGGGGGTGGGGGGTACTTTTTAAAGGCACTGTACCTTGAAAACGTTGAGAAGAATGAAAATTATTCATCATATGTGTGGCACGCGACTGGGGGTGGTACCCAGCCGGGACGCCCAGGAGGGCAGGAGGAGGGCTCATGCCTCCTCCGGACCATGAGGGGGCGACTGCCCTGGTTATATTGGGGGCCATGGGTACAGGGCTTGTAAGCTCAACCCTGTAGGGGCCCCTGGTTACCGCCAGGGGGCGTCCCCATGCCCGGAGGACTTGGGACCCCAGCACTTCCGCCACACCAGGAAGTGCTGGGGGGAAGAAGAAAAGAGACACCCGGAGTGCTTCCGGAGAGACAGCCGGCACTTCCGCCACACAGGGGCGTGTCAGCGGAAGATTGCCGGGAACCACCTGGAGCACATCTGGGTGACTATAAAAGGGGCCGCCTCCCTTCATTCAGGGCTGGAGTCGGGTGGAAGAGGACGAGGTCTGAGAGTGAGTGAGAGAAAGAAGAGAGAAGGAGGAGGCCTGAAGGCATATTGTGGACAGAGGCCTGGACTGGTGGGGTGATTGGTGCTGCGGCACCGGGTTGTGCAATCAATTGATTTGTAAATAGTGTACATAATAAACGTGTGTTGGGTGACATAACGATGTCTGTCTGTCTGTGTCCGGGCTATTTCCCATATATGGTAACATTTCCTTTTCGGTGGTGGTAGCGCTGCTGCCTCACAGGAAGAAAGAACACCAGGGTTCGCTTCCCGGGTCCTCCCTGTGTGGAGTTTAAGTGTTCTTACCCCCTGTCTTTCCTCCGGGTGCTCCACAGTCCAAAGACATGCAGGTTTAGATGAACTGCCGATTGATAAACTGGCCCTGGTGTGGCGCCCTGTCCAGGGTTTGTTCCTGCTTTGCACCCTGTGCTAGCTGGGATAGTCTCCAGCCATACAACCCTGGTCTGCATTAAGCTGGTTAGTAAATGACATGACATTTCCTTTTCTTTAGCTTCTCTATAGAAGAGGCTTTCTGAAATTAATTTGAAATTTTCCACTTCACATGTTCTTCATATAGTATGTGCTGTTCAGATTTCCTGGCACAATTGTTTTGGTGTCTCCTGGTTTATTTATATATGTGTTGTCATACATATGCGGGTAGGAGGAAGCTGAGTGGACCAAGTGGTGGTAATTAACCGCCAGGCCAGGAGGTGGCAGGGTGCACCAATCCTACTTCTGTTATCTCTGCAGGCCAGATATGGGAAAACCTACCAGACGCACCATCAATGACATCACTTCCGGTTCCTGGCGACCACGAATGACATCACTTTCACTTCTGGCACCATGGATGGCGTCACTTCTGGTTCTGGCACCATGGTCAATGGCACTTCCGGTTCTGTCCACGAACGACATCACTTCCGATTTTGGCCTTTAAAGCCACAATCATTTCACCATCCAGACAGTTCAGTTCAGGACTCAAACCAATGCACATGAGTGCTTCAAAAAAAAAAACCCATTTCAGCCAGGGACAATATATGTGTGTGTCGAGGCTGTTCATTTTCAGTGTGCAATAACTACAAGCTGCCACTTTCTGTATCACCATGTGTAATCAGAATAATAAGTTTAATGTCACTGTGCTCTGTACAAAAATTATTTTGTAAATCCGCTCACATGTACAGGCCAGGCCAAAGTTAGCACACAGGGGCTCCCAGCATTAAGAACTGCTAGGCAAGCTTTTGAAGAGAGAAAGGTACAACTACGAAAATGGGCATTGTACTATTTCTGTATTTTAGAGATGAAATTGAATATCCTTGCCTTGTTTGGAACCTAAGTAAGGGCCTGCACGTGGAGAAAACAGTGTACAAGACTTGGACAGCCCCCAAGTCTTCGAAGCCGACGGACGGATGGGTGATAACGTCATCCGTCCTGAAAATTTCAATTCAATTCAATTCAATTTTATTTGTCATTCAGCAGAACATCCAAGATGTGCTGCAGAACGAAAATACGATGCACAAGACATTAATAAAAATCAGCCTACAATAAAATACTAAAATGCTTCATTTAAAAGACGAACGGCAGTAGGAAAAAAACTGTTTTTAAACCTGGTAGTTCTACATTTCAGGCTGCGGTACCTTCTGCTTGAGGGCATGAGGGAAAAAGAGTTCAGAGGCAGGATAAGTTGGGTCTCTAGAAATCCGCACAGCTCTGGCCAGACAGCGTTGTTTTGCCAAATCTTGTACATTCTCCAATGATCCTCTCCGCAGCCCTCACCACTTTCCTCAGTGCTTTCCAGTCCGAAGCGCTGCAGCTATCCTGCCACAGAGAGCTGCTGCTGGTTAGCACGCTCTCTATGGTCCCTCTGTAAAAAGTGGTGAGGACTGACTTACTGAGATGGGCCCTCTTTAGCCTCCGCAGAAAGATCAAGCGCTGGTGAGCTTTCTTGATGACGGAGGAGGTGTGCAGGGACCAGGTGAGGTTGTTCGTCACATTAACTCCCAGGAACTTAGTAGACTGCACAATTTCCACAGCAGTGTTCTTAATGTAGACCGGGATGTGTATCAGCTGTTTCTTCCTGAAGTCGATCACCAGTTCTTTTGTTTTTTCGACATTCAGTATCAGATTGTTTTTATCACACCATTCCACAAATGACTTCACCTCCTCTCTGTAATCCCCCTCCCCGTCACCTCGAATGAGACCCACCACTGTTGTGTTGTCCGCATACTTAATAATTTGGTTTGTGCTGAACTTGGCACAACAATCGTGGGTCATGAGCGTGAAGAGGAGAGGACTTAGAACACACCCCTGTGGAGAACCTGTGCTCAAGGAGATGGTATCTGATTTATTCTTTCCTACCCGTATGTACTGTGGCCTATCCATTAGAAAGTCCAATATCCAGTTTTGCAGAGGTATGCCCAGTCCCAATGGGCCCAGTTTGCTTATCAAATTCTGAGGGATGATGGTATTAAAAGCCAAACTAAAATATCCTTCCATCACAGCGACGAAAAATGGCAGACTGTATACATCAAGATCCCACCTTGGTCATGTCTTGCCATGGCTTTCTTTCGTCTGTAATGCCGCGTAAATCGTCATTAAAGAAAGCTAAGTTATTCTCTCTTAGGTGATTACTTACCGCCATATCACTATGGGAGGGATATCCATCCATTTTCCAACCCGCTGAATCCAAACAGGAGGGATATTGCCTTTTATTATTATATTTATATAGATTCGGGTTACTTGAAACGCTGCAATTACAAAAGAACTTATTCCAACTAGGGAGCTAGCGCCCCCTAAAGGAAACACCATGTCCCTTTGGCAAAGTGTAATTTCATTAAAAAAAAAATTATCTAATGTCAGGAATATTACAACTGTGATTAATGTTGACACTAGTAATTGGGCTGTTCTTACTCTGTGGACCAAATTTTTTTATCTAAAGAGATTTGGAGCACCCAATGATAAAGCGTGATGCCTCACCCACCACACAACGAACCACCTCAGGATCCCAAGTTAGGACCCGAGTGCAGCCGTGCAACAGGTGACACCTCAGCACCACCCTAGTTCAGATGGAATGGAACAGTGGAGTGCTAGCCAGTCCGGCCACAAACCCCCAAGTTCTCCCTGCAAGTTGGAGGACCTGCTTGCTGGGCTGGATGCAGGTTAACATCATACCCAGATTGCAGGTTATACCCGTAATACCCAATTACAGGTTAAGGGCCCGAATGACTAACATTTACGCGATTCGAACCGGCAACCTTCTGATTGCCACTGCAGATCCCTAGCCTCAGAGCCACCACTCTGCCACCTTTAATTGAACTCCATCAGGTAAAAGAGGTGGTGGCACTCACTAGATCACATCAAGCTCATGCATAACAATGACAATAATAATTACCCTATATACTCATGTTTAAGTTCTCCTGGGGGCTTGATTTTACAGTGTAATTTCTGGTATTTTATAATGTTGGTCGTATAAGTCGAAAGTGGAAAACTCATACTATTGGTCCAAGAGATTACGATATGCTAATGCCCACCTGAGAGAGTAACCACGGAGCACACAGCCTTTTATTTCCATGTATTGTGCCTACGTGACCACACGGTAATACCTGAACTATTCTGAAGCGACGTTTGCACTGATTTGTGTTAATTGTATCTCACACCCTCATACACCTTTATCGTAAGAGCATCCCTTATCTACAACGGAGCGTTCGATCAGAAGAAAATATGAAGCTGGTTTTAATTTAAAAGTCATTGAAGTGGTGAAAGAAATTGGTAACTTCACTGCTGCAACAAAATTTAATACCTCTGAGAAACTGATACGAGATTGGAGGAGGCAAGAAGAAAAAAAATGTCAGTGTCGTATTTTTGAACAGGGGTATAAGTCGGCTGCGGTGGGTTGGCGCCCTGCCCGGGATTGGTTCCTGCCTTGCGCCCTGTGTTGGCTGGGATTGGCTCCAGCAGACCCCCGTGACCCTGTGTTCGGATTCAGCAGGTTGGAAAATGGATGGATGGTATAAGTTGGGTCTGATTTTATGATCAATTTTTCGGGTTTCAAGACCCCGACTTATTTGCGAATATATATTTTAGTCATTTGCACAGATTATGATTCAAAGTCATATATGTGCAACTGGAAACTGGAGATTTTGTTCATCATTTCTGTTTGATATTTTTAACAGTGTCAACATACCTTATCAACTAAGCATGGTCAGGTACGTTAGGAGTGTAAGAAGAAGATGGCAAACCCAACGTGCAACTCACTGTTACCTGAGTAAGGCAGTTATACTGCCACTTATTGACAGTGTGGACAAGTGAGGTATTGCAAGTCCCAGGCAAAGACCTGTTGGGGTGCCAACCCGGTCATCCCTGTTTACTTCTTAATAAATAATGAAAATATAAGTGCGCAACGGCTCCCAAACAAAAAGTAGCCACAGTCGGGCTATTTTGTGTCATTTTCTTTTCTTCTCACTCAATTGCACATGAGCTCCAGCCCCTGTCGTGCTGTGTTCACAGAGTGATGCCCCCTTCCATTGACCTTATAGGCGAGAAACCAGAAGGGGTGGAGTCAGGTGCCCTCACTGGGCATCTTCTCACTGCTGTAGAAGGAATAGAAGAGGACATGGTTAGCGACAGTGCCCCCTCTTGACCCGAAGTGGACTCTCATATACCTTAGAGCAGGGGTTCCCAAACGTTTCAGCTCACGACCCCCAAAATAACCGTGCCAGTGACTCGTGACCCCCACTATCCTCGGAAGTGGTTAAAATATACAAATGTTGCATGCAACGGTGCACATGCGCCAATAGGCCTATCCAAACATGAGCATGACAACACGAAAGAACACAATGGTCTAACAACCATATAATTTTTTTTAATAGTAATTTACTCATTTGTTTAATTTCAACAAAATATCCTATCCAAACAAGAGCATGACAACAAAAAAGAACATAACGCTCTAACAACCATATAACTTTTTAAAAAATTATTATTTACTCATTCGTTTAATTTCAACAAAACTCCTCACCTAATGAGATGGGTGGATTCATTAATTTCTAAAAAGTTTAAAAAAAGTATTTGATTTCTTGGAAATCATCTCGCGAACCCCCACCCCCCCCCCCCCAATGTCTCACGACCCCCCAGAGGGTCGCAACCCCTACTTTGGGAACCACTGCCTTAGAGGAGCTTTGAGGATGATCTACAGTCGCAAATGCGTGATGACGTGTCCACGTGGATCTCAATAAAATGCTTTGAAGTGACAGGTGATTGATCTACCTGAAAGGCGCTAACGTAAATGATTTAAGCTCCAACCTCGCTGGGACCTGAAGAAGAATTCCAGCTGCTAGCAAAAGCATTATGCCAATGTAGCCCTTTGGGTTTTTTTCTATCGTTGGCAATTAGGAAGAAATCCACTTCAACATCGATGTCTGAGCTCTGACTTCAACAACATGTGGACATTTCTTAAAAGGTTTCTTGGCCAGCAACAGTAAATGCAACATGTTTTAATTGGTAATGTGAATTCTCTTTAATGACACAAGCCATCCAACAAATTGAAGTCATTAGTATTTAATCGAAAAATAGTTCTTCAGTAATGTTACCATAATTGCATTACACTGACATTCCAAATATATTTGAAAATACCTGATGACAAATGTTACCTGATTATTTGTCCAGTTGTCCATATTGTAACTTCATTGGTTCAAGTCAGAGGTTCAGGGAGCCTTCTCTTACCGTGCCGGGATTGACCTGAACCCGGACGCTGCCCTCAGTGAGGTACTTACCTTTCACAATCAGAAACTGCAGGTCTTCATATACAGTGGATTCAGAAAGCATTCAGACCCCTTCACATCCTGTGTTGTAGATTTAGTTTGAAATGAACACATTTGCAAATTTGGCCCATCAATCTACACTCAATGACCCATAACATGGAAACTTCAGTTGTAATGTATTCTGAGAAACTGTCATGTTTCAGCCAAGGTTCCTCCTCTAGACTGGGTTCAAAGCTACCTGTGTTCTGTCCAATATGTCTTGAGGGTGGTCCCCCAAGAGTCCTGCTAATCACCGCCTGGAGTTGCTTTCTGACCTATAAATCTGGATGGTCTCCCATAGTTCTGGGCGGTTCATTGAATGTGCTCTGGGAGTTTGGTGAGCTCTGGTGTTTCTCTTTGTACTTTTTGATATCTCTGGATTTTTGACCTCTGTGCTCTGTTTTTTGATTTTGCCTTGTGATTTCAGTATTGGACTGTGTTCCCTTTGTGTTTTTAGGTATGATGCGTTCTTTGGAACTCCACTGTATCATTATCTAGCCAGGGTTTGGCAGTATATCCCCCTCTAGTGGGCATTTTTGGGACTCCCAATTCATACCAGAAACATTGCCAAGGAAGCAGTAAATACAATAGGCTCCACAATTGTGGCAAACAGAGAAAGCAAAATGGCAAAACATAAGCAAAATATACAGTATGCTTCTAAAATAAGACAGTTACGCCTTTTCTGGCCAAATATTCAGAAACCCCAGATTCTCTACACAGATTGCCAGGGATATAATCAGAAAAGACATGAAAATTAAAGATCACAAGAAACTACTACTATGCCAAAGTTGTCAAAACCTCCTAAAGTTGTGGATTTAAGTACTACAGCATACGAAAACCCAGCTGTGCAATTAGGTGGCCCTGTCTCCTTAGGCTCTACATAGAGGAGGCAGGGCAGAGCACAGACAACAGTACAGAGAAACGGAGTGACAAAGAAAATCATAAAACAACAAAAATACAAAATGAAAGAAAAAGCCAACATAATTACATCATATACAAAATTATTTATAATGAACAACAGAAAATTTACATAAACAAAAAATAAACTTAAGCCTGGACAACAACCCGGCTTTAAACATAACAGTGTCTTCTCTCAGCAAGCGTTCCTCCCTTGGCTGGGGTTCAGATTCATGTTTTATGTCTCTTTTGTTATTTTTGATGTTTTAATATATGTTTACTAGGGTGCTTACCCCCTGCTCACTTCGCTCGCCAACCCCCCTGGCCTGCGCTACACGCCAGCAGCTTCACGTCTCTGCCACTCACGTTGTGAAGAGGGTGCCAAGGATATGCGATCGCTCCTCCGAAACCCCCTCTTAAACGGTGATACAATGGGAATCAAATACAGTTGGTTTTTTTTACCTTCTCTTTGCTCGATCAACTGCTGGTTTGCTGCTGCTGCTGTCGTGCTGTGTGATCTGCATCTCGTGCGGCGCCTTGAACAATTAAAAGCCTGTACAGCAGCTGTCCTACTCTTTGTCTTTTATTTCCAATCCTGGGCGTGGTTAAATCTGTTTGCACAAAGTCTCATCTCGCAGGACATGAGTTCTTGATATTTTTTAGTTTATAATTTAAAAATGGAATAAGAATCTGAAATTCTAACAACATCACATTAAACTTCAATAAACTATGAAAAGAATGATACCAAACATATATATGTAGTTTTTAAAATAAGCCCGATTTAAAGCGTGACATAAAATCGTTGCACAAAATCTTTGCACTTTTAAACTTAGGATTTTATATATAGAGAGTAGATTATTATTAATATTATTATTTATTAATAATAATAATAATAATACATTTTATCTATATAGCACCTTTCCCATGCTCAAGCCAATTAGATTAACGTTACTTTTGTTAATTTTGTGCATTATTCTTTGTTGTTGATTTTGTTTATGTATGGAAGCTGTCTGTGTTATGTTCCATGTGTTTTGTGGGTGGCACCCAAAGAGGCGGGGCCACATGTCAGTCACTGCAAGGGTCCGCCCTTCGCCCTATGCATCTGGAGGGTCTCCCTGAGTTCCTAGTGGTTCATTTTGAATGCACCCGGGACTGTTTATTTGATTTATTGGATTTCTACATTTTTCGACCCTCTGTTCTGTATTTTCTTTGTATATCGTATTAAGACTTGTTTGCTTTGGATCGCCTTTGGTGTAACAGATGTCGCAGGTGGCTGGGGGGAGCGACCTGGCCAGGACACCCAGAGGACCGGAAGAGGGCTTACGCCTTCCCCAGATCACGTGGGGGCGACTGCCCTGGCGGCTATGGGGACCACTGCCAGGGGGCGCCCGGATGCCTTGTGCACCCTGGACCTCAGCACTTCTGCCACACTGGGACATGTCGGTGGAAGATTGCCGGAACACACCTGGAGCACATCCAGGGGAATATAAAAGGGGCCGACTCCCTTCATTCAGGACTAGAGTCGGGTGGAAGATGGACGAGGTCTGGAGGAGAGAGAAGGAGGCGCCCTGAAGAAGGAAAAGGCATTGTGTTGTGACTCTGGGGACTATTGAGCACTTAACTGTAAATATGGAGCACCAAAATATCGTGTGTGGGGTGATTCAAACGTGTCTGCCTGTCTGTGTCCAGGTCATGTTCCAAACCCCTTTGGTGCTCATATGGAACTCCATTCTTCTTATAACAGCTTTGTGAAGATTAAATCTTTTTATGTATAAAAATTCTGTGTTGGCCTTATTACTAGCCAGGGTTTGATGGTGATATCCCCCTCTAGTGGGAATTTTTGGAAGTGATTTTTGGGACTACATGTTTTAGGAGTCCAATTTCACATCAAACATTTAGTGGAAAATGGGCAATATAAAAATAAATCGAACCCTGAAAATATATATAACTGTAATACAACCCAGTATAACGGACTGGTTTGTTACAGTTGGTTTAAGGTTGCAGTTTTAATTCTCTTCTCTGGCTCCATGAACGACCTTGAACAAATCATTCAATCTGAACGTAGGCCAACTGTAAAAAATATATTTAAAGAGCTGTAATGTATTCTAATTTTCTCCCCAGTCTCCTTGGACGAAGGTGTCTGCCAAATATACACTAATAATAAAAACTTGGGAGTGAAGTGTTGCACATTGAACCTTTGCCAGATTCTCATGCTTTACATCTACATTTATAGAAAGGGACTGAACGCCACTTTGTAACTAAAGCAGTGATCAAAAGTCTCACCCATAGGAATGACAACTCAAACTGAGAGACCTCTTTAATATCTTTTTGGTTTCTTGTAAGCAACAATGAGATCAGAAAGAAATAAAATGGAGACATTTTCTTTTGTCTTCAGCTTCTCAGATTTTTTTCCTGTGAAAAACATACCCCCGGTATTCTCACAAGTGACTCCTCTCAAGTTTCAGCAGTGATTTCCACAAAGTAATACACAATAATATTTTATTTATGTAGCGCCTTTCCCACACTCAAGTCACACGATGGCCTCAGATTCTCCAAGTAGTGTCTTGACTACAATATGAAAGTATTTCCATTTTGTGCTTAGTGACATCTGGTGAAATGTATGGGCAGTTCTTTGTGGTAATAAACATTTTAGTACGATTATGAAACGGCAGTCCTTGCTTCTGAGTATCACTATTACTTGCTCTAATTCAGGGGTCCCCAACTCCGGTCCTGGAGGGTCTCAGTGGCTGCAGGTTTTCATTCCAATTCTTTTCTTAATTAGTGACCTGTTCTTCTGCTAATTAACTTTTTGTGAATTCATTTTAATTGACTTGTTTTTTAGGATTTTTCCCCTAAATTTCTTCATCGTTCCTCTGAATTGATTCATTTCTTTCCTCAAATGGCAGTCAAACAGAAATTAAATGTAAAGTGAGTGAGCCAACAGAAGACCAACGAAGTCAGGGCCTCAAACTCCAATTTCACTCCAACCAGTTGGTTCATTAGGCGCCAAGTCTTGTTGTTAATTAAACCCGTTCTTTAATTCCGTGGCTTGTTGTTGCTCTCATTGTGCAATGGCAGACATTTCTGAAATTGTGGATTTTCTCTTTTCTAAGAGCAGCACTGTTCAAATGTTTTAGGTGACCTGAGCAGATCAACACTCCTGAGACCTTCAGCTTTCTTTATGTTCAGATATTGTATGACGAACACAGTTTGCTGGTCCTGTTTTGGCTCATTTTGTATCTCATTATTGTTTGGCAGCTAATTAAAGAAAAAGAAACAATTAAGGGGTCTGAGTCTTCAAGAGCAAGTCAATTACAATGAATTCAAAAGAAGTTAATTAGCAGCAAAAACAGATCATTAAATAAGAAAAGGGTGAGAATGAAAACCTTCAGCCACTGTGGCCCTCCAGGACTGGAGTTGGGGACCCCTGCTCAAATTTATATTGCTGTGCTCCAATTAGATCATTCTCATTCTCGAAGGAAATGCAGGAAGTGTGGCATAATTGTTAAAACTTTAGATTTCAAGCCCGGAGTCTGTGGATTCAAATCCCACTGCTGACACCATGTGGCCCTGAGCGAACCACTTTATCTGTGTGTGCACTAATTGGGAAAAGCAAAAGAAATGTAACCAATCAGATCTCAAATGTTGTAAGTCACCTCGGACAAAGGGGTGAGTCTAATAATAATGAAGTCTTGAATGAGATTAAAACAAGACTAGAGGGAGATCTCATAAAATATGCCATTATTTTCAAACCAAATTCTCAGTTTTGATTTCTTTTACCACAGTGGTATCTTATTTCTCCTTTTTGTCTAAAGTTGCTTCTCCTAAGGAGAAGGTGACAACGTTGATTCATAAATTGAGAATCTCTAGACCAGGGGTCCCCAACCTCTGGTCCTTGGAAGACCACAGTGCCTGCAGGATTTCATTCTAACCCTTTTCTTAATCAGTGACCTGATTTTGCTGCTATTGAACTTCTTTTGAATTCATTGTAATTGATTTGCTCTCGAAGACTCAGGCCCCTTAATTGTTTCTCATTTTCCTTCATTAGCAGCCAAACAATAATGAGATACAAAATGAGCCAAAACAACTGGTGTCCATCATACAATATCTGAAAATAAGGAAAGACAAAGATCACGGGAATGCTGATCTGCTCAGGTCACCCAAAACTGTGCTGCTCTTAGAAAAGAGAAAATCCACAATTTCAGAAATGTCTGCTATTGCACAATGAGAGCAGCAACAAGCCATGGAGTTAAAGAAGGAGTTTAATTAACAACAAGACTTGGCGCCTAATGAAGCAACTGGTTGGAGTGAAATTGGTTGGAGTTTGAGGCCCTGACTTAATTGGTATTCTGTCGGCTCACTCACTTCACATTTCATTTTGTTTGGGTGCCATTTAAGGAAAGAAATAAAGCAATAAAGAGGAACGATGAAAACATTCAGGGGAACAAACCTTAAAAAACAAATAAATCACAATGAATCCAAAAGAAGTTAATCAGCAGCAAAAACAGGTCACTCATTAAGACAGTGGTTCTCAATCTATGGGGCGAAGTAACAAAAAGGGGGGCATGAAGATGTGAAAAAAAGAAAACAAGAATCGAAAATATGAAAAATACATCTATTGAAACCAAAACAAATTAACTTAAACTACATTCTGATACTAGAAAAATAAATATAGAGTTAGATAAATGTCGATAAAAGTTAAGTAGGTATAATAAAATATGCATCTATGATATATCATTAATTAAAAAAGAACAAATTGATATTAGTGGGCTCCTTTCCAAAAAACCTTAGGGGGGCGCGATTAAAACTGTTATGAAAACACGGGTTGCAAATACTTAAAGGTTGAGAAAAGGGTTACAATGAAAACCTGCAGTCACTGCGGCCCTCCAGGACCAGAGTTGGAGACCCCTGCTCTAGTAAGTCTAATGAGCCATCAAAGATGAACCTTTGAGCAGTACGATGTTCCTATGGGCAGGCCTTGAGATTCTTGAGGTTTTCAATACAGCCGTTCTGCATTAACCTCTTCCTGCAGTTCTTTTGTAACCATCTGCACGTTTTAGAAGTGACTCCGTGACTGCGCTCGGTCCGTTTAATTTTTAGGCAGTTCATGCAGCTTCTCCTTTGGATCACAGTAAAAGAAGAAACCGCAACAGGACTCTATGACAGAGGCTGTCCATTATACCAGACTTGTGAAGGATTTGTCCTCAGTGCCACAACATCTCAATATACAGAAAATGTATCTGGTTTTCCAGATATTGAAGTATTAGACAAGCGTCCAGGGGAAAGACTTGCTTTTTCTTTCTGTAGTTTTTTATACTTTGCACTTGGAAATTCCCCCAGCTCTGAGAAAGAGAGCAACTAAGGCACACATTATAATCCTAGTCTGAAAAACTGCCAGTGAACGTTGCGGAATGATGACAGTTATAGATTGTCTTTTCATGGATGAGTGCGACTAAAGGGCACCGCACACAGTCCTTGGTACATGCTATGTGGAGAAGAGCTGCAAGGAATTACTGCACGCTATTAATGTCGAAATACAAAAAAATGTGGGGTTTTAAAATACAATACTTTTACTAGAAGAAAGCATATTACTGTTCATTTAATTTAGTAAATTATAAAGTGCACTTATTTTTGCATCAATAACTTATGTTTATGTGCCCATAATACTATAAACACAGTACTTATACATGCAAATTATTTTGTGTTTAAAAGTGTAACAACACTACAAAACCTAAAAATAGCACGCAATAAAGTACAGAGAGAAATGTAAATATCTGTGTTCAATTATACAAGGAGCTGGACCCTCTCTCAGAAGGTAGTCAGGGTGGGACTTCTACTGAAAAAAAATATAACTAACCTTCAAAAACTCCTTCATGTCAGTGCCACCCGTATTCTGTCAAGGCACAAAGCCAAAAGAGAGGAATCAGTGTAGGTGTCACTGATAGATAGATAGATAGATAGATAGATAGATAGATAGATAGATAGATAGATAGATAGATAGATAGATAGATAGATAGATAGATAGATACGAAAGGCACTATAGATAGATAGATAGATAGATAGATAGATAGATAGATAGATAGATAGATACGAAAGGCACTATAGATAGATAGATAGATAGATAGATAGATAGATAGATAGATAGATAGATAGATACGAAAGGCACTAGATAGATAGATAGATAGATAGATAGATAGATAGATAGATAGATAGATAGATAGATAGATAGATAGATAGATAGATAGATAGATAGATAGATAGATACGAAAGGCACTATAGATAGATAGATAGATAGATAGATAGATAGATAGATAGATAGATAGATAGATACGAAAGGCACTATAGATAGATAGATAGATAGATAGATAGATAGATAGATAGATAGATAGATAGATAGATAGATAGATACGAAAGGCACTATAGATAGATAGATAGATAGATAGATAGATAGATAGATAGATAGATAGATAGATAGATAGATAGATAGATAGATAGATAGATAGATACGAAAGGCACTATAGATAGATAGATAGATAGATAGATAGATAGATAGATAGATAGATAGATAGATAGATAGATAGATAGATAGATAGATAGATAGATAGATAGATAGATACTTTTTTAATCCCAAGGGGAAATTCACATACTCCAGCAGCAGCATACTGATAAAGAACAATATTATATTAAAGAGTGATAACAATGCAGGTATACAGACAGACAGTAACTTTGTATAATGTTAAAGTTTACCCCCCAGGTGGAATTGAAGAGTCGCATAGTGTGGGGGAGGAACGATCTTCTCAGTCTGTCAGTGGAGCAGGATGGTGACAGCAGTCTGTCTCTGAAGCTGCTCCTCTGTCTGGAGATGATCCTGTTTAGTGGATGCGGTGGATTCTCCATAATTGATAGGAGTCTGCTCAGTGCCTGTCACTCTGCCACAGATGTCAAACTGTCCAGCTCCGTGCCTACAATAGAGCCTGCCTTCCTCACCAGTTTGTCCAGACGTGAGGTGTCTCTCTTTATGCTGCTTCCCCAGCACACCACCGCGTAGAAGAGGGCGCTCGCCACAACCGTCTGGTAGAACATCTGCAGCATCTTATTGCAGATGTTGAAGGATGCCAGCCTTCTAAGGAAGTATAGTCGGCTCTATCCTTTCTTGCACAGAGCATCAGTATTGGCAGTCCAGTCTAATTTATCATCCAGCTGCACTCCCAGGTATTTATAGGTCTGTACCATCTGCACACAGTCACCTCTGATGATCACAGGGTCCATGAGGGGCCTGGGCCTCCTAAAATCCACCACCAGCTCTTTGGTTTTGCTGGTGTTCAGGTGTAGGTGGTTTGAGTCGCACCATTTAACAAAGTCATTGATTAGGTTCCTATACTCCTCCTAACATTACGTTAACATTATACAAAGTTATTGTCTGTTATACCTGCATTGTTATCACTCTTTAACTTAATATTGTTTTTTATCAGTATGCTGCTGCTGGAGTATGTGAATTTTCCCTTGGGATTAATAAAGTATCTATCTATCTATCTATCTATCTATCTATCTATCTATCTATCTATCTATCTATCTATCTATCTATCTATCTATCTATCTATCTATCTATCTATCTATCTATCTATCTATCTATCTATCTATCTATCAGTGGCGTTTCCTTTTGTTTTGAGGCTGCCGCACATCACCATCTCACGTAGCCACAGTGTGATGACGGCACACAAACGCCCTGCCCATGTGACTGGCAACTGGCATCAGAGCTGAAATCAACAGCTGGCACACATGGAAAAAATACAAATAATAAATAAGGAAACATGCTAAACCACAGCTGACAAACTGTTGCATATGTGGGTGAAGAAAAAAAAATCCACCCAGCCACCATTCTTTCTCTATCATCATAGAGACCCTCTTCCTACTTTGTTTTGAAGGGTAATTTGATTCATCAGATTTATTCAGCAGCTACACTGGAAATTAATTAAAGAAAAGGAAGACGGTCCAGATGCGTTCTTTAAATAGCATATTTCATCAAGCCGCAGGAGCATCAAGAGAGGAGTATGGCAGAACCAGAGACGAGTATCTGAGACGAGACAACAGGCAAGGTGCTGTGTTCAGAGGTCTAATTCAGTCTACGTCGTGTTATTCTAGGGCTCCATGATGGTAAATAAATAACAACATTACTCCTAGCTTACTTCACTTCCTAGATTTTAAATAGATTGACTGTTTTGGTATGCCACAAAATACGTTCTTTTGCTTCCAAGAGCTAAACGTAAAAGAAGTGGTGAGGTGGCCTTCTGCTGTCATGCAGCACATTTTGTGGGACCCACATTTGTGCATAGCCAGTTTTTCACATTTGATTTCATTTCATACAACTAAATACTGCGTCTCTAAAAATCTTTGTTTGGAAAACACCGCAGTGCTCAGATGTTCCTATGAAATGAAAGACATACCACTGTTAAATTTTTTGTTGAAAGTTGAGTAAACTTTTTCATATGACTGTATATGGTGTTAGTGCATGACAAAAATGGAGATGATCATCAAATAGTCAAACCAGCAATGTGTTCTTAGATGACTGAGCAGCCTGATTCTCCAACCACAAATCTTGGGACAGTGAGGGCAGGATGGCTTCTTCAAATTGGGTTCTTCTCTTCCTTCTTCTTTTTCCTCTTTGGTCTGATTCGACAGAAAGACGATCAGCTTCAAAGTAGATAGATAGATAGATAGATAGATAGATAGATAGATAGATAGATAGATAGATAGATAGATAGATAGATAGATAGATAGATAGATAGATAGATAGATAGATAGATAGATAGATAGGAAATGCACTATAAAAGATAGATAGATAGATAGATAGATAGATAGATAGATAGATAGATAGATAGATAGATAGATAGATAGATAGATAGATAGATAGATAGATAGATAGATAGATAGATAATGCACTATAAAAGATAGATAGACAGACAGACAGACAGACAGATAGATAGATAGGAAATGCACTATAAGACAGACAGACAGACAGACAGACAGACAGACAGACAGACAGACAGACAGACAGACAGACAGACAGACAGACAGACAGATAGATAGATAGATAGATAGATAGATAGATAGATAGATAGATAGATAGATAGATAGATAGATAGATAGATACTTTATTAATCCCAATGGGAAATTCACAAGTAGGTTGCTACCCAAAGGACTACAGTATGTGGCACCAAAGGAGAGGTTTTATGGCCAGGGCTTCCCAATCCCCGATGCTGATCTGGTCTCTTTGAAGGTAGGACTTCTGGGTATTTTTTTTTTTAAACGCCTCCTCTGGCCAGCACAAGATCTCCATCCTCGGGCATTCTGATGCAGTGGTCTGTCCAGTGGAGTTAGTCCTGAAACATCAGAGTAAGATCATAACAGATCTATTAAAGTTTTATTGTATTTTGTTTTACTTTTTATTGTATCAGATACTTTATTTTCAATTCTTATTTCTTTTTTGGCTTCCCTTCAGTCAGATACTGTTAAAAGGCAAACTGTCAAATCCACTATTTGCTTATAAGTCTTAGCACAGCTTATGGCTCTGTTGGATTCTCTGCCTGTGTCACTTATCAAAACGCTGTCCTCCAGCTCTGTGACGATTGTGTGATACGGCCTAATCAAGTGACAAATGGTGGAACGGAGAGTTCATTTGGCACTGCACCACCTCACAGCACACTAGCCTACGCCTGCCTACATAAATTGTGAATGGTGTATTCCACAGTGGGGCTGCTATGATGAACGGACATGTCCTACATGGAAGCTCCTGCCTTGCACTTGCTACTATAGGGAGCGACTACTGTCGCTGTAGGGTACTGAGTGCAAATCAATGGCCGCAAAAGTGTCACATTCATCCATCTAAAATGAAATGTACAACATGATAAAGTGCAGAAAATCAAGGGGTTTCTGAATTCCCTGTTAACTTTTTTATTTTTTGCTTAAGGGATTAGAAGAGCACCAAGGTAGCAAGTTCACAGCACGCCGCTCCCACATGTGCAGCTCGGTATTTCTATTTAATCAAATAAGTGGCTCAGAGAATAGGGCTGACAAGAAGATCAATGAGACAATTATTTAGGAGAGAATAAGAGTAGTAAAGGCCAGAGTTCAAAAAACAGCAGAGCAGCCCATTTACGGGCTAATAATCTGCCAATGACTTTTATTAAATTACGCTACTCTGTTATCTGCTACTGGACATTTACACTCCCTGCATCTGGGCTGCTGATGGCTCGACGCGTTCCATGTCTAAATGCAAAATACCCTGCTGAAAAAATAATGAAGGGGACGCTTAAATCACACATTGGATCTCGATGAATGAAATATTCAAGTGGATAATCTTTACTGAGTTATACTGCGGAATTTGCTGAGAACAAAATGATGTAACAACAACGGTCAATGGAAACCAAAATCATCAAAATAGCCAGTCAGTCAGTCATTATCCAACCTGCTACATCCTAACTACAGGGTCACGGGGGGGGTCTGCTGGAGCCAATCCCAGCCAGCACAGGGCACAAGGCAGGAACAAATCCCAGGCAGGGTGCCAGCCCACCACAGGGCACACACACACACACTGTGGTACCTGGCAGAGGTTCATGCCCGGCTGGGATGCCCAGGTGGACCAGAGGAGGGCTTGTGCCTCCTCCAGAACACGAGGGGGCGTCCTCCCTGGTTGCTGTGGGGACCACGGGTACAGAGCTTGGAAGCTCAACCCTGTAGGGGCCCGTGGTCACCGCCAGGGGGAGCCCTGATGCCTTGGGAGCCCTGGACCTCAGCACTTCCGCCACACCCGGAAGTGCTGGGGGGAAGAGTATTGGGGACACCCGGAGGACTTCCGGTGTCACAGGTGGCTGGGTGCGGCCAGCAATCAGCTGCCTATTTAAGGAGCCGCCTCCCTGCAATCAAGGCTGGAGTCGGGTGAGGAGGAAGACAAGGTCGGTGCAGAGGAGGCGAGGAGAGGCCCGAGTGAGAGTGTTGTGTGAGAAGAAGAAAGTGGCTATTGAGAGCTTGGTGGCGGTGCACTTAGTGACTTGTAAATATTAGTAATTGTGAATAAACGTGTGGTGATGGCTGAATCGGTGTCCGCCTGTGTGTGTCCGGGCCGCTATATTTCACAGTGGCGTAGTCGGCAGGATGCTCCACCTGGGTCAAGGTGGGGACCTGCATTCATGAAAAAGTCTGTGAAAGGCCCAGCACAACAGGGGAGCTCACCCACGTGCCGCAGGGGCGGTGTGCACCCAACCCCGCAGGGAAATGCAGTGTCGCGGACCATTAGCGGTCCGGTATTGTACTTTGTGTTTCAGGGGCGGCTCACCGACACGGTGGCCAAGAAGGAGGCTGCCGAGAAGGAGAGGCTGCAGCTGGGGAAGCCGCAGCAGCAGTGGAGCTGCCCGGAGAGTCGCTCTCCTGTGAGAGAGGGGAGCGAGATGGCCGACCAGAAGTCCCTCCTCGTAACAGGCATGGGATTGGACAGCGTGTCCTGTTCTCTCGCCAGTGATTGGTCGGAGGCGAGAGCAGGGAATGTCCGTCCCATGCTCCAAAGAAACCCGAGTGGGCCGCAGGGTAGGGCCCATAGAGAGCAGTCGGTAAGTGGAACTACTCGCAAGGTAGGCCCACCGCCGGCTGCTTCTCTCTCCTTGGCGGCGATTTTGCAGGGCCTGCAAGAACAACTGCGCCTTGTGCTGTCACCGCCGGCCGAGCGATGTGCCCTCCGGGCGGAGACGCTGGAGTCAGGAGGGATGGCAGTGGCGTCAGATCGAGAGTCGCAGGCAAGAGAGGATCGGCGCGCTGCAGGAGCTCCTGGACGGAGAGGCACAGCGGGGAAGGTAAGGGAGACCGACCCTGTGAAGCTCCGGACGCAAGCGGGGTTGGGTCTGCCCTCTTACAATGGGCAGATCCAAACCGTGGCGGCGTCCCAAAGTAAACGGAGGAAGCGGCTTGGGGAAGCCAGTTCCTCCGATATGGGAGGACGTGCCGCTGGGTGCACACGTCCCGCGAAGGGCCGTCCTCTGCAGATGCAGAGGAGAAACCCGCAGCTTGGGAGGTGGAAACGGAGCGTGATCCCACTGGTGGTCCCATGGCGGGGATTGTGGAAGTCACCGAGGTGGATGCCAGAAAAGGGTGCATTGGGGTGGCGATTAGGGCCGAGAGCGTTGGCCCAACTGAGGACAAGCCGTGGGGCTGTGTCAGGGCAACGCCTCTGCCCTTGTTTTTCTGTTTTGTTTACAGGATCGGGCCCTAGGCTACGGAGTGTAGGCTTGCCGCCGAGGGGTTCTCGTCCTCGCGGAATGGTCCGCTGGTCCCTGGAGGTCTCAGCTAGCGGGAGAGTAATGTCACAGATGGCTTCGTGCGGCCCGCAATCAGCCACCTATTTAAGGAGCCGCCGCCCTGCAATCAAGGCTGGAGTCGGGTGAGGAGGAAGACGAGGTCGGTGCAGAGGAGGCGAGGAGAGGCCCGAGTGAGAGTGTTGTGTGAGAAGAAGAAAGTGGCTATTGAGAGCCTGGACTTTCGGAGACTGTGGGGCTTGGTGGCGGTGCACTTAGTGACTTGTAAATATTAGTAATTGTGAATAAACGTGTGGTGATGGCTGAATCGGTGTCCGGGCCGCTATATTTCACACCGGATACACCAACAGAGCTTCCGTCACACAGGGGTGTGGCTACAGAAGCCCTTAGGATGCACCTGGAGTCCATCCGGGGTATATAAAAGGGGCCGCCTCCTTCCAGTCAGGGGCAAGAGTTGGGTGGAAGAGGACGAAGCTTGGTGAAGAGGAGTGGAGGCGGACCAGAGACTTGGAGATGGCATTGTGTTGTGTGGCCAAGGACTTAAGGGGTGATTGGTGCTGCGGCACTGGGTATGTGCACTTCAATGGCTGTAAATAGTGTAAATAAACGTGTGTGTGGTGAAACCATCTTGTCTACCTGTCTGTGTCAGGGCTGTTCCCCACAACACACACACTAGGAACAATTTAAAATCGCCAATGCACCTAACCTGCATGTCTTTGGACTGTGGGAGGAAACCACGCAGGCACGGGGAGAACATGCAAACTCCACGCAGGGAGGACCTGGGAAGCGAACCCGGGTCTCCTTACTGTGAGGCTGCAGAGTCTACCGCTGCGCCACCGTGCCGCCCCCATAATCAAAACATTGAGGGCTAAAAACCAAAGTCAAAAACTGCAATGACAGGCTGATCCAACTTGTGTGATTGTCATCACGTCAACTCCTAATGTGACTCAGGAGTGTGTGTGTGTGTGGCCCCCACGTGCCTGTATGCACTCCACACAATGTCTGGGCCTGCTCTTGATGAGATGGTGGGTGGTGTCCTGGGGGATCTCCTCCCAGACCTGATCAGGGCATCAGTGAGCTGCTGGACAGTCTGTGGCACTGCTTGGTGGCGTCAGATGCACATGACGTCCTAGAGCACAGGTGTTCAACTCCAAGCCTGGAGGGCCGCAGTGGCTACAGGTTTTCATTCTAACCATCTTCTTCATTATTGACCAGTGTTTGCTGCTAATTAACTTCTTTTGCTTTAGTTTTAATTAACTTGACTCAGGCCCCTTAGTTGTCTCTTTTTATAATTAGCAGCCAAACAATAACGAGAAACAAAACGAGCTGCCGCATGACCAGCTCATCTGTGCCCATCACACAATATCTGAAAATAAAGAAAAGTGAAGGGGGGTATTTTTCGTACGTGGATTACTCGCTTAGCCGGATGTAATTGTTGATGATTTGGCCTGATCCTGGATCTGTCGGTTTTTTGAAACTCTTGCTGGAAGTGTTGTCATAGCAACACATCCAAATCCGCAAACCTGCTCGGAGCAGGTGTGTTTGATGTAAACAAGGATTAGTTTACACACGTGATCAGTGACGGTGCGTGGAAGTCATCCAGTCATGGCTTCGCCGTTCATGAATGAGCGACCAATTGATATTGGTGCGCAAATTATACGAAGAGATTTTCATATAGAGAGGGTTTTGCACGATCGGCAAGATCCTTTATTGCTCCCGGAGGAAATTCTGTACGAAAGATACCGCTTTAGCCGAGGGGGAATATTGTACCTCAAAGATTTATTAGCTCCGTATATTCGAAGTCAAACTCGGCGAAGTCGGGCTCTCACAACCACACAGACAGTAGGCATTGCTTTGAGGTTTCTTGCAAGGGGCACTTTTTTTATATACTGTAGGCGATGCGGAACATCTATCAAAGTGCAGTTTGCCAGGCAATTCGTGAAGTCTGTTTGGCTCTGAAACATTTCCTTCGGGTTTTCATTGTGTTTCCTGGACATCTGCGTGTGCAGACAATAAAAGAGGCATATCATGCCATTGCAGGTAGGTAATACACAGGCTAAAACACCCACAGTTCCATAAAGAATCCCACAATCAGCCTAACATTCTCATTACCAGGATTTCCAAATGTGATTGGGGCACATGGGACTGATCAGAGTGGAGTTTGATCAAACATTATTTGGAAAATGTACCTCTCCTCCTGATGAATAATCAGACACAGTGTCTTCATCAAATATTTGACCTTCGTTAATATCTCGTTGGTCAGACACAGGTTCAAGGGATATGACATTCCCTGCAACTGACCCAACAAAAAAGAGGGCTATATGGAACATACCTATGGCACACATGGAGGACAAATATATGCAATGACCATCCTTTACCTGAAATGAAGTGACCACTGCATCCTGCCACTGGTTCTGAGGAGGAGCTTCCCCCTGGAATGCCCTCAGAAACAGGGCGATGGGCATTTTGCTGGAGAGCCAACTCTTCTGCAGGGGTTAGGTCTGGACCGCGTGGACCTCCACCTGTTTTTTGCTTGTCTGCCTCCTTATTAGCTTTAAAATTAATGTTTTTTATATTATATATGATTCTTTATGTCAACAATTCTTTAAATAGTTATATACCAATAATTTACCAGTTTGAAGTATATTCTTGTACTTCACTTTAACCTGTTCCCATGTTCTCCTTGTGCTCACGTTTGATCTGGAATTATGACATATTAAATAATAATTAATCTGACAAATAGGAAATGAAACGCTGCATTCAGTAAGTACAATGTACACTACTTAGCGTTTAATTTTTTCAGCCACTTTTTGCCAGCCGTCTTTTCTGGTCTGGGCTGCTTTTGCAGTGTTACCCCTTGTGTATATTAAATCTTGACATTCATCATGTCCTTCGAATAAAAGGTCTTGCGCCGCGTGTGTGAAAAAAAAATGCGCCCGTTCTTTCGTCATTTTGTTGCAGCCTATCAAAGACTTGCTGATCATGTTTTCTACACTCAATATATATGGGCTTTTCACTCAGCGCGGGCGCGCGCATTCATCTCGTATGATTAGATCCAGCTCAACTAATCTACTACACGGCTGCGTTTGAAAAACCGACTTATCTGGATGAGTTTCACTGGCATTAACTCATCCAAGATGAGGCACCTGATCTCGGATGGTTTAAGCGACGTACGAAAAATACCCCCCAGGTCTCAGTAAGGTTGATCTCTCAGGTCACCAAAACATTTTGATGAACAGAATAATCACGGAATTAAATAACGGGCTTAATTAACAGCAAGAATAAGCTTCTCATTAATGGATTGGTTGGAGTGAAATTGGTTGGAATTTGAAACCCCAGTTTAGCTGCTCATCTGTTGGCTCGTTTCACATCTCATTTCTGTTTGGCTGCCATTTCATGAAGAAACGAATCAATTCAGAGG
Organism: Erpetoichthys calabaricus; assembly: GCF_900747795.2. Classification (NCBI taxonomy): domain Eukaryota; kingdom Metazoa; phylum Chordata; class Cladistia; order Polypteriformes; family Polypteridae; genus Erpetoichthys; species Erpetoichthys calabaricus. The sequence continues at coordinate 14,177,294 of NC_041410.2, read as the reverse complement.
ACTGAATCCTTAAAAACAGGGCTATTAAAATGAAGGGAAAAGGAGTTAATTAGCAGTGAAAACTGGTCACTAAAGAAGAAGATGGTTAGAATGAAAACCTGCAGCCACTGCGGCCCTCCAGGCCTGGAGTTTGACACCCCTGTCCTAGAGGTTCTCAACTGAATTCAGGTCTGGGGAACATGCAGGCCAGTCAGTGGCATCAATGCCTTTGTCATCCAGGAACTGCCTACCCACTCTGGGCACATGAGGCCCGGGGCATTGTCCTGTACCAGGAGGAACCCAGGGCCCACTACACCAGGGTATGGTCTGACCATTGCTCTGAGGATTTCATCCTGGTACTTAACAACACTCAGGGTACTGTAGCCCAGCATGTGAAGGAATGTGCGACACTCCTAGGGCCATCACTGACCCACCGCCAAACTGGTTATGCTGGAAGATATTGAAGGCTGCATAACATCCACCACCGCGTCTCCACACTCTTTCACGTCTGTCACGTGTGCTCAGTGTGAACCTTCTCTCATCTGTGCAGAGAATGGAGGGCCAGTGGTGGAGACTGCCAATTGTATATTCTCTGGAGCAGGGGTCTCCAAATCCAGTCCTGGAGAGCTACAGTGGCTGCAGGTTTTCATTCTGACCCTTTTCTTAATCAGTGACCAGATTTTGCTGCTAATTAACTCTTTGCCTTCACTTTAATTGATGCACAACTTAAGACTCAGGCCCTTTAATTATTTCTTTTTTCCTTAATTAGCAAAAAATATTGAGATACAAAATGTACCATCGCACAATAACTGAAAATAAAGAAAGGTGAAGGCCTCAGTAATGTCAATCTGCTCAGGTCCACAAAACATTTTGACTGCGCTCTTAAAAAAGAAAAACAACAGTTTTGGAAATGTCTGCCATGGCAGAATGAGCGCCATGGAATTAAATAACGGGTAGCAACGAGAATTGGCTTCAAGTTAAGAAACTGAATGAAGGTTGGAGTTTGAGGACCCAACTTAGTTGCTCATCTGTTGGCTCACCTCACATCAAATTTATGTTTAGGTGCCGTTTAAGGAAAAAAGAATCAATTCAGTGATCAGAGTCTCAAAGTCAATTATAATAAAGGGAAATACTTAATTAGCAGCAAAAACTGGTCACTAATTAAGAAAAGTTAGAAGGAAAACTTGCAGCCACAGCTCTCCAGGACTGGACTTGGAGACCCCGTGCCCTGGAGAATGCCAAATGGGCTGCATGGTGATGGGCTGTGAGCACAGGTCCCACTAGAGGACATCAGGCCCTCATGCCACCCTCATCTGACAGTTTGGTCAGACACATGCACACCAGTAGGCGGTCGGAGGTCATGTTGTAGGGCTCGGGCAAGTGCCCCTCCTGTTCCTCCTTGCACAAAGGAGCAGATACCAGTCCTGCTGCTGGGCTGATGTCCTTCTACGGCCCTGTCCAGCTCTGCTCGTGTAACGGCCCGTCTCCTGGTATCTCCTCCCTGATCATGAGACTGTGCTGGAAGACGCAGCAAACCTTCCTGTGACGACACGTATGGATGTCATCACTTCAGGTGACAAAACCAGAATGTCATTTACACTGCTGGGACAGTCCCCTCCCCCAGCTACAAAAAAGTACAAAAAGTATCATAGTTAGCATAGGGGAGGGGGGGGCGTGGCCTCAGGAGTAGGGGAGCTGGGGGCGGGGCCCTCCTCACTCACGCGCCAGCCTCCGTTCAAGTCGCTCTGCCTCTCGCCACGTGTTGGAGCGCACCTTGCCTCCGCTCAGCTAGCGATACCTGTTGGTTCAGCAGACATTATCATCTAGAGATTGTTAAAGAGTAACGTTTGACATTTTTGAGAGAGAGATCACAGCTACGTGTGTTTAAGATGATACCTTGCTCATTGCCAGAGATATCACAGCCGAGTGCTTTTCTCCCCGCTCAGAGGACGCTCTCCCATCAGAGCTGACCACGATCAGATACGGTGCCAACGTTTGACAATGGAGTGTATCTACCTTCCACTTGGTCAAAACTTTTTTTTTTAATTGATTTTTAAAGTGTCCTGTTTCACTACTATGTGGGCGCAGCCACGGGGGACAGCTAGTAATGAATAAATACAGTATTGATACAACCATAATTTGAAATAAAAACAAAGAAAAGACAAAACCAAAAACAGAAATAATAACAAAACATGAAAAACAATATTTAGATTAAAACACAAAAATTAAATGAACAAGAAACAAAGTTGTGCCAGGGAAACAACCCTGGGCACACCATAACACGGATTCGGAGGCATTTTCAAGTGAACATGGATGCTATTTTTGCATTGCTTGATTTTCCTGACCTTAAAATTTACATAATGACAAACTATTAAACATTTTCCGCACACGTCAGCCCCTTCATCCATGCCATCATCAGTAGCACCCTTATATAATGTCAATCAGCTGTCATGCTGCATTGCTGCAGGGTCCTAAACCTCTTCACAGTGTTAACCTGACCACTCTATTGTTTGGTGGGGATCAGGGATTAGAATATGGTGGGTAGATGTGGTATTTATTATTATATATTGTACTGAGGGCGGCACGGTGGCTCAATGGGTAGCACCGCTGCCTCGCAGTAAGGAGACCTGGGTTCGCTTCCTGGGTCCTCCCTGCGTGGAGTTTGCATGTTCTCCCCGTGTCTGCGTGGGTTTCCTCCCACAGTCCAAAGACATGCAATTTAGGTGCATTGGAAATCCGAAATTGTGCTTGGTGTGTGCCTTGTGGTGGGCTGGCACCCTGCCTGGGGTTTGTTTCCTGCCTTGTGCCCTGGGATTGGCTCCAGCAGACCCCTGTAGTTAGGATATAGCTGGGTGGATATTGTATTGATATGTTAAAATCTTTACTAGAAAATGTATATATTTTCAGACAAATTAGTTCAGCAATGTCCCCTTATAGCAGGACAATCACGCTAAGTAAGCACAAAGCAAAGACAACAGTGAAGGTCAACTCTGTGAGTCTCCTTGAGATGCCCATTCAGAGCCCAGACTTGAACCCAATTGATCATCTCTGGAGAGACCTAAAAATAGCAGTCCATCCATGGTCTCATTTCCACCTCTGTCTGAGTTTTAGAGGGTCTGCAAAGGAGTACGTCAGAAAATCCCCAAAATCCAGGTACATGAAGTTTGTCGTGTCAGACCTGTGGCGTACGACTGGGACGCCTCTACACTGGAAGGACCGGGGCAGAGAACGTATCCAGGACATTAGCTCCCCTGGAGCGCTAGGTGGCAGCCCCCTTGGGTTGCAGCAGTGCCTCAGACTCTCACAGGGCTCTATGGGAGTTGGAGTTTGGCACAGCCCTGTTGGATTCCATGGGCACCACCAGGGGGGTGCTGCAGCTACTGCTGGCCCCTTTGTTGCACACCCCTTGTAGTGTTTCTTGACACACTTCTGCTGAATGATTCATTGGCTGAAAGTCGTCAGTGTTAGTGTGTCAGAGAGAGGATGTGCAGCGTCGTCCATAATGGCACTCGGTTTTGTCCTCCTCTACTCCCTCCAGGGGGTCCACAGTGCATCCAATAACTAAGCCTGGCCCTTAAATTATCTTATTGATTTGGTGGGCCACTCTTGAAATCTGGTATACCTCAGCATAGAAAATCGCACTGGCCATCAGAGGTATAGATGATGTGACGGATGTCACTTCCCACAACAAAGGAATGCAGTCCCCTTTAGGAAGGAGAGCCTGCTCTGCCCTTTCGTCTCTAGCTCCTCTGTGTCACAGAATCAGTCCAACCTGCCACTGATGAGGACCCCCAAGTATTTGTGGGCATGCACCACCATCCCGAATAGCCTGACATAGAGGCTCTTTGGTGCGATGAAAGTCAATCAGCAGTTTCTTGGTTTTGCTGATGTGGAGTGGCAGACAATTCTTTCTGAAATAAGTACCAAAGTTCCCCCCCTTGACTCCTCTCCTCTGTCTCACCCCCCTTATCAGTAAGTGCGGAATCATCTGAGAATTTCTTCAAGTGACATGACCTGCAGTTATGATTATAGTCCAAGGTGTACAGAATGAAGAGAAAAGGAGACAGGCCTGCGCCTTGTGGAACTCACCTCGGTATCAGAGACCCAGTCCTTGAGGTTCACAAACTGCGGTCTGCCCGTACAGAGTCCATTATCCAGGACACCAGAGGCTCATCCACCTGGATTTCTGTGAGTTGACCCCTGGACAGAAAACATTGCCTTTATTTGAGATTTATTTAAGTAACACTAGGGGGATCCAATATACAATTTAAAGAGATTGTTATTGTCATGGGAGTTGTTACATATGCATTATTTTCACTTTTACTTTAAAATTTTTGTAAAAACAATACTTCTCCGTTTTTTCCGGCCCCGGGCGTGTTTACATCTCTTTCTCGCCGGAAGTATAATGCTGCTCGTGTTGTGAAGGGGGTTGGGGTGGTGGCAGAATGCACACTAAGGAGAAGCGCTCGGATCTTCTGCTGGCTTGTTGCTGCTGGCGAGCTGCATATTCTGCTTGTCTTGCTGCGTGTCGATAATTTAAAAGCCTGCACAGCAGCTGTCCTCTGAAGGGGGTGGCTGAACACACGCTAAGGAGAAGCGCTCGGATCATCTGCTGGCTTGTTGCTGCTGGTGAGCTGCGTGTTCTGCTTGTTGCTTGTCATTGTTTTAAGAGCTGGGAGTACATGATGTCTGTCTTCCAAAAGTATTCCAACAACTGCTAGGTTAGATGTCCGTGAACTTGTTTTAAATGTTGTCTCACTGCCTTGTCTCACGTAACGTTAAAGTGTCTCTCGTGGGACGTTAAATTTTCTTCACGTGACGTTAAAGTGACTCTCGCGGGGCGTTCAAATTGTCTTCACGTGACGTTAAAGTGACTCTCGCGGGATGTCAAATTGTCTTTGCGTGATGTTAAAGTGTCTCTCGCGGGACGTCAAATTGTTTTTGCGTGACGTTAAAGTAATTCTTGTGGGACGTTAAATTGTCTTTGCGTGATGTTAAAGTGACTCTCGTGGGACGTAAAATTGTCTTCACGTGACATTAAAGTGACTCTCATGGGATGTCAAATTGTCTTTGCGTGACGTTAAAGTGTCTCTCGCAGGACGTCAAATTGTTTTTGCGTGACGTTAAAATGTCTCTCGCGGGACATCAAATTGTCTTTGCGTGACGTTAAAGTGACTCTCGTGGGATGTTAAATTGTTTTTGCATGACATTAGTGTCTCTCGCAGGACGTCAAATTATCTTCACATGACGTTAAAGTGTCTCTCGCAGGACATCAGATTGTCTTCACGTGACGTTAAAGTGTCTCTCGCGGGACATCAGATTGTCTTCACGTGACGTTAAAGTGTCTCTCGCGGGACATCAGATTGTCTTCACGTGACATTAAAGTGACTCTCGTGGGACGTCAAATTGTCTTCGCGTGACGTTAAAGTGACTCTCGTGGGACGTCAAATTGTCTTTGCGTGACGTTAAAGTGACTCTCGTGGGACGTCAAATTGTCTTTGCGTGACATTAAAGAGATTCTCGTGGGATGTCAAATTGTCTTCGCGTGACGTTAAAGTGACTCTCGTGGGATGTCAAATTGTCTTTGCGTGACATTAAAGTGATTCTCGTGGGACGTCAAATTGTCTTTGTCTCCCTAGTCTCCCTCCCAGGATACTTTTTTATAATAGAGAGATAGCATATCCATTACATTGGGCCAGACACCCCCATAACCCCCCTTTAAGTCTGCCTATGAGTTTTGGTTAGTCATACATCTGAACTCGCTACCCCACAGCTCTGTTTTTTGTAACAATTCACCATCTGCAGCGTTTGGGTGACTCTGGCTGTCTTCAGTTCATGCCATGAGAATGAATGTGTGCTTTGCTCACTCCTACAAGCGACTGCTGGAGAACTTCACAGCACAGTCAGGGAGACTTTGCCTACTCGGTGACACCTACACTGATTCCTCTCTTTTGGCTTTGTGCCTTGACAGAATACGGGTGGCACTGACATGAAGGAGTTTTTGAAGGTTAGTTATGTTTTTTTGGTATTTTTTTTTTTTTAGTGTGGTGCCAAGACTAGACTGACCAAGGGCACACCAGTCTTTGGCACAGCTGCCAGTATTCTTCAGTCACAGATTACAAGGCTTAAGTTCTATTTGCTTTTTCTGTATTCACACATCTACGTGATCCATCTCTGAATCTTTTCTCGTTTTGACTCTTTTTTTTGGTGTTTATTTTCATCTTGCCATTTTATTTCTGGCTTCGGTAAGACTTCATTTTTAATTCGTGTCACACACGTGCGCGTGAGAGACGGTTTACAGGCTCAAATGACGTTGTTTCTCAGCCGAGCCAGGGGTTGCCGTTGTCATCTAATGCCCTCTCCCTTTGACCCTCTGCAGACCAACCGAAGAACCCTACCAGTCAGGTCGCTTCTGGCCTCCTGATGACATCCCCGCCACCTCACCGAACCCCCCCCCCCAATGATGTCACTTCTGGTTCCAGTTCCTGTCTACTCCATATAAATAGAACTGCCTTCTCAGTGTTAGTCAGTTCAGTCGTGGACTCAAAAAAATGAAAGGACCACTTTTGAATCCAAGTATAGCATCGAGTCAATGAAACATCTGGGCTATTGATCTGGTCAGTTAATTAGCAGAGGGGCTTGTTAATCAGTTTCAGCTGCTTTGGTGCACTAGAGGGGCAACATTGAGACGACCCCCAAAACAGACAGGAATGGTTTAACAGGTGGAGGGAGGCCACTGACATTTTTCCCTCATGTGTTTTTTCACTCGTTTTGCTTTTGGCTACGGTCAGTGTCACTACTGGTAGCATGAGGCCATACCTGGACCCTACAAAGGTGGCACAGGTAGTCCAATTTCTCCAGGACGGCACATCAATACATGCCATTGCCAGAAGGTTTGCTGTGTCTCCCAGCACAGTCTCAAGAGCATGGAGGAGATTCCAGGAGACAGGCAGTTACTCCAGGAGAGCTGGACAGGGCCCCTCGTAGAAGGTCCTTAACCCATCAGCAGGATCCACCGGTATCTGCTCCTTTGGGCGAGGAGGAAGAGGATGAGCACTGGCAGAGCCTACAAAATGACCTCCAGCCGGCAGGCAGGCAGGCCACTGGTGTGAATGTCTCCGACCAAACAATCAGAAACAGACTTCATTAGGGTGGCCTGAGGGCCCGACGTCCTCTAGTGGGCACTGTGCTCACTACCCACCCACCGCCATGGAGCTTGATTGGCATTTGCCACAGAATACCAGAATCGGCAGGTCCACCCCTGGCGTCCTGTGCTTTTCACAGATGAGAGCAGGTTCATCCTGAGCACGTGTGACAGACGTGAAAGTGTCAGGAGAAGCCGTGGAGAATGTTATGCTGCCTGTAATATCGTTTAGCATGACCGGTGTGGTGGTGGGTCAGTGATGGTGTATCTGGGGAGGCATAGCCATGGAGGGACACACAGACCTCTACAGGCTAGACAACGGCACTTTGACTGCCATTTTGCATCGGGATGAAATCCTTGGACCCATTGTCAGACGCTATGCTGGTGCAGTGGCTCCTAGGTTCCTCCTGGTGCACGACAAATGGCGAAAGTATGCAGGCAGTTCCTGGAGGATGAAGGCATTGATATCACTGACTGGCCCCCACGCTCACTCGCCTGACCTCAATCCAAAAGAACTCCTCTGGGTGTGACATTATGTTTCGGTCCATCCAACGCCGCCAGGTTGCACCTCAGATTCTCCAGGAGCTCAGTGATGCCCTGGTCCAGATCTTGGAGGAGATCCCCCAGGACACCATCCTTTGTCTCATTAGGAACATGGCCCCCTCCAGACTTTGTGGTTGACATGGGGGCCATACAAACTACTGAGTACGATTTGGAGTTGCTGTAATGAAATTTCGGCCAAATGGACTCAGTGTCTTTGAATTCAGCCCTCTGTAGGTTGATCATTTTCATTTCCATCCTTTCGTCCCTAACACATTATCATATCAGTCCGTATCAGTAGAGATAGCCAGCTTGATTTTTTTACCCATTGAGATCTGATGTGTTTTCAAAGTGTTCCTTTAATTTTTTTTTCAGCAGTTTATAATGATTGAAGGGCGGCGCGGTGGCGCAGTGGGTAGCGCTGCTGCCTCGCAGTTAGGAGACCCGGGCTTGCTTCTCCGGGTCCTCCCTGCGTGGAGTGTGGAAGATGAATGTTCTCTTCATTCCCTTGTACTAATCCATGTCTGAGAAGTTAAGCAGAAGTAAGCTTTACGAAACCATACATTATGTAAAAGCATGCTTTGATGAGCAAACAGAAAAATATTTGTCCAAGGGACTCAAGGTCTAAGCATTCCACACATGAGTCTGCCTTATCCCGTTTCCCTCTATTTACATCTGAACGCCATAACAAAAGGGCCAAGAAGTCACGTCGGCATAAGGGGCGTTGAACTTGTGGCGAAGACAGAAGAAGGAACTCTGGGCTCTGAGATAATACTTGGCTCAAGGATTGTGTAAGATAAAAGTGTCGACTGTTGCATTTCATAATGATATTAAATCACGCGTTCTAGGGGTATAAAACTTTGCCCCAAACGACAGACGTGGTTCAGAAGAGCCCTGACGCTGTCAAGTAATATTGATTGCCTGCTTTCTGAAACTCTGCTCATTGTGACGCTGAAGACTAAAGCTGCTATATAACCACACTTGCTGTCTTGTCTGAGTCTTCGTCCACAGGAGTTTGCATGTTCTCCCCGTGTCTGCGTGGGTTTCCTCCCACAGTCTAAAGACATGCAGGTTAGGTGCATTGGCGATCCTAAATTGTCCCGTGTGTGTGCCCTGTGGTGGGCTGGCACCCTGCCCGGGGTTTGTTTTCTGCCTTGCACCCTGTGTTGGCTGGGATTGGCTCCAGCAGAACCCCGTGACCCTGTAGTTGGATAATGGATGAATGGATAATAATTGAATAGCAACAGAAATGGCAAACTTAAGGAAAATATCCTTAAGCCCTGGATCAGTCCCTGGCTGAAACATGTAAGGATGTAGTTGAATGCATTTTTCTTGGAATTAAATAAAACTGGCATTTGCATGAAAATATTTACAAGAGTTGGTATGTGCCACCTTACATAAAAGTGAGCACAGACAATGGCGGAGCTGAGAAGTCACCGGGCCAGCTTATTAAATACATGTTAATCCCATCCCTGAGCCACGCGCTGAACTATTGATCTTCCATGATCCGCTGAAGTTCGTACGTCCCTCCAGGGTTCTCATTGGTAATCAGGTCGGGACTCTGGAACAGCCCTGTTTGGGGATTCAGACGAATATGAATGAATGCATTAAGCATGCAGTCGATAAAGAAGGCAACCCAGCGTGGGCGGGATGTCATCCCATCCGTGTGCCAAATTGCATTTCGAGAGAATCAAGTCATGCTACGCTGACTGCTGCAATATCTGTTCTGCTGCTGATTTGTGAACAGAAGGCAAGTGGTGACTGGAGGCGGTTTTCTAGCGATTACAGGGGCTGCCAGGAAAGAGCAAGTCAGATAAAAATCTAAATGTGAAGGGGAAAGAAGAGTCTGTCTCCAAAATAATGGCACAGAACATGCTGCCAGGTGCCCGTCTTTACCAGAGACTGTCCCGATTTTAACTGTTGCTTAAAGCTCCTGTTTTGCTTGTACTTTCTAATGACTATTGATTTCCTGACTACCAGTCACTCGTACTCTGTCCCATGAGCATCATGTGCAAGGCAAGAACTAATCCTGGATGGAGTGCCAGGCCCTCACAGCTCACATTCACACACCCGCACGCCCAGCCACTCATTACCTAAGACTCTCAAACACACTTAATCCAAATGAGGGTGGTGGTGGTGGTGGACTTGGAGCCTTTTCTGTTGACCAGAGACGGTCAGTCCAGTAGGTGAGTATCATCTGCGAGGCACCATTTATAACAACTTAGGAGCACCCCCCCACCGCCAGTCCCACCCTGGTCGTCGAACGCTGTTGATACTGAGTAGGCGCCGTTAACCTATGGCACCACTTATGACAGTAAAAGAAGAAGATAGACGTACACACAAATGTCAAACAGGTCATCGAAGTCTAATACTACCTAGGGCACCAAATGGGCTTCGACTGGCACTGCTGTCAACAGAAGATGCAAGGCAGGAACCAACCCTGAGGAGAATGCCAATGGATTCGAGGGTCCACTTAGAAGTTCACCCATACTCGCTCAAATAGGGACAATTAATGTAATTAAGTGGACTTTACTAGATTAGGTAGACTTTATTATCCCAGAGGGAAATTTGCTTGCAGCAGGAAAAACAGATGACATTTGTCAAAGATGAGACAAAGAGCCACAAAAGGTTTCGGGCAGCCTCCCGTATACTTCACCCTGGCTGCAAAAATGATTTTGTGTACAATTATGTACAGATTGGTGTCCAAAACAGAACTGCCTGGTGAGGTTGAAATGGAGGGTTTTTAAAGTGTAGCAGAGGAAGTGAGGTAATTATGACCAGAACTGGAAGTGACATCATCGGGCTCGTGTCCGGAAGCGGTGTCGCCTAGACTGGAAGTGACATCATCGGACTCATGACAGGAAGTGGTGTCGCCTAGACTGGAAGTGACATCATCGGGCTCGTGTCCGGAAGCGGTGTCGCCTAGACTGGAAGTGACATTATCGGACTCATGGCAGGAAGTGGTGTCGCCTAGACCGGAAGTGACATCATCGGGCTTGTGTCCGGAAGCGGTGTCGCCTAGACTGGACGTGACATCATCGGACTCATGACAGGAAGTGGTGTCGCCTAGACCAGAAGTGACATCATCGGGCTTGTGTCCGGAAGCGGTGTCGCCTAGACTGGAAGTGACATCATCGGACTCATGACAGGAAGTGGTGTCGCCTAGACTGGAAGTGACATCATCGGGCTTGTGTCTGGAAGTGGTGTCACCTAGACCGGAAGTGAAATCATCTGACTCATGACAGGAAGTGGTGTCACCTAGACAGGAAGTGACATCATCGGGCTCGTGTCCGGAAGTGGTGTTGCCTAGACCGGAAGTGACATCATCTGACTCGTGACAGGAAGTGGTGTCGCCTAGACCGGAAGTGACATCATCATGCTCATGTCTGGAAGTGGTGTTGCCTAGACCGGAAGTGACATCATCGGACTCATGACAGGAAGCAGTGTCGCCTAGACCGGAAGTGACATCATCTGACTCGTGACAGGAAGCAGTGTCACCTAGACCGGAAGTGACATCATCGGACTTGTGTCCAGAAGCGGTGTCGCCTAGATCGGAAGTGACATCATCAGACTTGTGTCTGGAAGTGGTGTCGCCTAGACCGGAAGTGACATCATCGGGCTCATGACAGGAAGTGGTGTCACCTAGACCGGAAGTGACATCATCGGGCTCGTGTCTGGAAGTGGTATCACCTAGACCAGAAGTGACATCATCGGGCTCGTGTCTGGAAGTGGTGTCGCCTAGACCGGAAGTGACATCATTGGGCTCGTGTCCGGAAGTGGTTTCACCTAGACCGGAAGTGACATCATCGGGCTCGTGTCCGGAAGTGGTGTCACCTAGACTGGAAGTGACATCATCGGACTCGTGACAGGAAGTGGTGTCGCCTACACCGTAAGTGACATAATTGGACTCGTGACAGGAAGCGGTGTCGCCTAGACCGTAAGTAACATCATCAGACTCGTGACAGGAAGCGGTGTCGCCTAGACCGTAAGTGACATCATCAGACTCGTGACAGGAAGCGGTGTCGCCTAGACTGGAAGTGACATCATCGGACTCATGACAGGAAGAGGCATCCTCTGGACTGGAAGTGACGTCATCTGGACCAGAAGTAATGACATCAGTGGAACAGTGTCGTTTTAGATACCGTGGGAAACCAGCTGAAACGAATTACTGCAGAGACTATTTTAAGGCTGGGCGTATTTCAGCTGATGTGATCAGATGGAGTGGAAAAGGCAGGACGGTGACTGGGCATCTGTGTGAATGAGCGAGCACATTACAATGAGAACTAAAATGTGTCATCCAGACATTGAAATACTCACTGAATGTGCCCACATTACTGACTAGGGAGGTACAGTAGGTGTGTATGAAGACAGCAGCAGAACTGATTTATGGTGTTACCAACACTCTGATGATGAATCAGCCCGGGCGATATGGAAAAACAATCTGCTAATGTGTGGGGAGCATATTGGTGTCAAAAATGGCTGCCGTTGCATCAACCAGGTGGATGGTACACATTAGTGGTGGTTCAAGTGGCCCCCCCACTCACTATGAAAAGTGCTTTGAGTAGTGAGATATCACTATATAAATGTAAAGAATTTACTGTTTATGGTATAGGGTTCCATAGAAAGTGTTAACTCTAAAGGGAGGCAGATGGTTTTTTGAAAAATCTTTTGTGGTGTGCTTATTGATGATGGGCATTGTATTAATAAAAATTACTAAAAGACTCAATATAATGATGGAATAGCAACAGAAATGACCTTAAGTCCTAGATGAGTCCCTGGTTGAAACATAACAAGATGTAGCTGAATTTCTTCGAATTAAATAAAACTGGTATTTGCATGAAAATATTTACATGAAGCGGCATGTGCCACCTTACATTACATATTTCGCCTGGTCACTTTCCTTTCTGTGTCCAACCCAAAGGTACAGTGCCGTTTAAGATACTGTGAAGAATAAGCAGCGCTACCACTGCGCCACCGTGCCACCCATAAATAAAATAGCTAATACAAAATAAAACACTCTCAAATCTGACCAATCAAAAGCTTTCAAGTTTTACAGGAGAACACAAAGTAAATTCTTTTCACAAATTTGACGCTCCACCAAATCGAATGCCCTGTGAGTGACCCTCCGCTAAGCCAATAGGAATACGTAGATGGCGATGATTTAGGCAGGGCTGGCCCAGAGGATTATGGGGTCCATGAGATGTCGAAGGATTGAACTCAGCCTTTTCCTCACAAGCAATGCCAGTTAGTCCTGCTCTGCATGTTATGTCTTCAGTGCATGGAGGGCTAGTAAATGCTCCTGCACGGGTGAAAACAATGAAGACCCAGTTCAAGGGACTTGTGGGGGCGGGGGGCAAATGAAGACCCAGTTTCAGTTGTTTCATGGAATGTGTGACAATGTAAGCAGAATTAAAACAAAGGGCAAGAAAGGAAAGAAGTCATTAACTCTTTCAGGGCTGATGTCAACTTTTGTCGAAATTCGGGGGTAGAGGATGGTAATCAGCTGCAAACTACGACAAAACTCGCCTTTACATTTTAAGTTTGACTTTCTTTGCTAGAAGGAAAGTTAAGTAGCTTTGTTGATTTAACCTCGATTCCCTGCGTGAGTAGCGAACAGCAAACAACCTCAAAAATGGCATTGAGATCGGGCGAGAGTCTAAATACGTCATAGACGTTTTACGTATTATCGCTGAATCGGACTCTGACTTGTCAGACTTGGAATTTGATGCAAGTGATCAGGAGATGGACATCGATACAAAAGTGAGGTACAAGCCTCAGTTGATCAGTCCCCAGCTGATCGTGGTGTTGAACACGTTTGTGTAGCTGATGCGCCTACGGTAGCGTTCACCTGGGAGGACCACCGCTTATGATGACAAGACCATACTGTATCACACTGCAACTGCCACCACCGCCCACCGGCTGTGCAAAGGCAGCCAGCCCACCGTGCATTACTGCTGACCATCGAGGTGCCCCCATGCAGCCACTGCCTCCAAAGATGCCCAACATGTGCCAACAGCAACCACAGCATGCAGCAACAGATGTTTTATGTTGCTTTCTGTGTGAAACCATTACTTTGTGTGCTTTTCAGAAAGCTGAGTTTTTTAGAAAAAATATTCAGCCCTCAAAGAGTTAAAGCGGGTCTTCACATGGCACTGAGCAACACCAGCTGAAACCCAGCATGTGTTGCAGGGAGGGTGGGGTGGCATCAAGGGTGCTAAGTCAGAGGAAATAGGCTTTGTAGCCTGCCTGGGCCTGGGATCCAAAAAGTGTTTGCCCCGCTCCCAACCATTTCCTAAAAAGGAACAAATTTCACAGAGGTTGATACACTTTGAATAAATAACTGGAGTTACAAAACAGAAAATGAGTGCCGAGGATGGACGGGATTAGAAATAAGGACATTAGAGGGTCAGCTCAAGGGGGGCGGGTGGGAGACAAAGTTAGAGAGGTGAGATTGCGTTGGTTTGGACATGTGCAGAGGAGAGATGCTGGGTATATTGGGAGAAGGGTGCTAAGGATAGAGCTGCCAGGCAAGAGGAGAAGAGGAAGACCTAAGAGAAGGTTTATGGATGTGGTGAGAGATGATGATGAGGACAGAAAGATACGAAAGAAGATGATCCACTTTGGCAACCCCTAAAGGGAGCAGCCGAAAGAAGAAGAAGAAGAAAACAGAAAATGAGCTGAAGAAACATAAATGACTGTTTGGCAAAAAGAGTAGAATGTGGCATTTGTTAACTGGACAGACACCTTCAAGGGCGCTGAATAAAAAGCGTGCCCAGCAGGTGCCCTCACGTGAAGGGCCTCACTTCAGATTTCACAGTAGTGCTAGATGACAGTGTTTTGATACTTTCATGAGATCTTTATATATTTTTGCGTATCAAATTCAAAAATGAAAACCATTCATCTCCATCATGTAACATCATTTGAAGTCAATACATTTTTTAACCTGTCAATTTTATATACTGTGTATATATATTCTGTATAATGGCACATATCTGAACACTCTGCCGGTATTATTTGGCCTGCTCCTCTGAACGCTGTTTGGAGTCGTGATTGCAGATGATGGCTGTGATGTGTCCCACGGGACTTGGAGAGATAAGCCTCTGTGACTCACGCCAGGTTTAGTGACGCATCAGAGGAAGACTCAGCGGAGAGGCCCACGTGAAATGCCAGGTCTCCTTATAATGTGGAGGAGCCTTTGAGTTTAATCCGTCCGAGCGCTCGCTGCATTCCGTCATCTCTCCCACTCGTAACCTGGTCGTTGTCTCGGCAGAGAATTGAACTCCTGCTGTTTGTCTTCTCATCGAATAAACATGAGGTTAAGCAGACAGACATACCATCCAAAATGGTGGCTGGTTTGTTTAGCTTTCTTAGGGTGCCATGGTTAGCAGTGCCCTTGCAACATTCCAGATTCCATTCACTCTCTCTTTGGACGTCCATATTCTTTTACTTGTTTAGTAAATTGCCATGCAACTTCTCCTAAGCATGGGACTTTGATCTCATTGAAGAAAGGAGCCTGGAAGCCTCTTAAATGGGTATGGTGGTCAGAAAGCCCCCTTGCTAGAGCCCATGAAGTGGTCTTTTGGATCCCGGTGCCTTAGCAGGCACTTCTTCATGGTATTCTAGGAGGCGCTGCTTGAGCCCTAAAGTTTGCCTCCCATCCCATCCACCTACTGAAGCCTTTTCCAGGTTGGCAGTTTGTTGTATTGTAGAAACCAGGGCTTCTTAAGTTGATTTTGTTTATCATGACCCAGTCTTGCCATTTTCAGTTTCATTCAACATTTCCAATCATCAGTTTGAGTCCACCTTGAAGAGTCACTGCTGATCTTCAGAGTGGAGGGAGGATCCCCCTGGGAGAATCATTTCATTTGCTTTATCAACCCACACTGATCAATCACAACCCAATTCAAAAACCATCTGCAACCCGCAACAGCAGTAACTCGTGACCCAACGGTGGCATCCCACGACCCAAAAGAAACCCTGAACTCCAATCACTCATAACACCAAATAAACAAGTTGTTGCCAGCACTGAAAATTCCAGATCAGCCAAACTATTTCTAGTTTAGTGACCCCTCATGAAGTGCCTTCAGATGTGTCAAGCTGTCACACAACCAGGTGGAGGGAGCAAGGAGACTGAAACACAGTCTTTGACAGCTTCTGTGCTGTTTCCACTAGGATGGCCTGCAAACCATCTCAAAGCTCTGACCCCTCTGCTCCGGCTCCTTTATAAGCCAACATACATCCAGAAGCTGACATTCACTCTGGACCCTGACCCAGTGAGGAGAAAACTCTTGTCTTGAAGGCTAAGACTCCCAGGGCTGATTGATAGATAGATAGATAGATAGATAGATAGATAGATAGATAGATAGATAGATAGATAGATAGATAGATAGATAGATAGATAGATAGATAGATAGATAGATAGATAGATAGATAGATAGATAGATAGATAGATAGATCTGAAAGGCACTATATGATAGATAGATATATCTGTCAAAGTTTTGGGGCACCACAAAAAATGTACATGAGGTCTTTCTCATGCCAGTGTGGAAGTACAAGGTCACCTAGGCAGTACATTTGAAAAGTGTGCCCGATGCCCTATAATTAAATAGGACAATGCCAACACAAGAGAAAGAAAGGAGCCATCTTTGCTAGAGGATAGTCAACCCACAACAACAACAACATTTCACATTTTCATACTAATAATGTAGCTCAAAGTGCTTTACATGATGAAAAAAGAGAAAAAATAAAGACAAAATAAGAATTAAAATAAGAGAACACTTAATTAACATAGAATAAGAGTAAGGTCCGATGGCCAGGGAGGACAGAAAAAACAAAAAAAAAACTTCAGACGGCTGGAGACCACCCAGCCCCCTCTAGGCATTCTACCTAACATACTCGTAAATGACCTCAATCAGTCCTCATTGTATTCAGGGTTTTCATGGAAGGACTTGATGATGACGGTCACGGGGACTTCTGATCTTTAATCCATCAATGGAGGGACATCATGGAGCTTTGATTAGGTGGCGCAGATCGCCACCACAGAAAACCGGAAAAAGAACAGAAGAGAGAGTAGGGGTTAGTACAGATTTTGGAGCCACCATGAATAATAATGATAATTAATTGAATATACAGAGCATCAGGATTTAACTAAGATGAAGCTATGAGAAAGCCATTGTGGCAGGTGGCCGGGTGTGGTCATCAGCCGCCTGCCTATTTAAGGAGCCGCCTTCAATCAAGGCTGGAGTCGGGTGAGGAGAAGGACGAGGTCGGCGAGGAGGCGGCAAGGAGAGGCCTGGAGAGAGAAAGAGAGACGGCTATTTGAGAAGCCTGGACTTTGGGAGACTGTTGGGGTTTGTGTGGCGGTGCACTTATAGACTTATTGTACATATTAGTGTAAATAAACGTGTGGTGATGGCTTTGAACGTGTCTGCCTGTCTGTGTCCGGGTCGCCCAATCCACACCATGTTAAAGTAATGTGTTTTCAGCAGTGTTTTAAAGTGCCCCACCATATTAGCCTGGTGAATTCCTATCAGTAAGCTATTCCAGATTTTAGGTGCATTTCAGCAGAAGGCGCCTCACCAGTTCTTTTAAGTTTAGCTCTTGGAATTCTAAGCAGACACTCATTTGATAATCTAAGGTTACGATTGGGAGTGTAAAGTGTCAGACATTCTGAAATATAAGATGAAGCAGATTATTGAAGGCTTTGTAAACCATAAGCAGTATTTTAAAGTCGATTCTGAATGACACAGGTAACCAGTGTAGTGACATCAGGACTGGGGTGATGTGCTTGGATTTTCTTTTCCTAGTTAAGATTCTAGCAGCTGCATTCTGCACTTGTTGCAATCGAGTGATGTCTTTTTTGGGTGGTCCTGAGAGGAGTGCGTTACAGTAATCTTGTCGACTGAAAACAAAAGCGTGAACTAGTTTCTCAGCATCTTTCAATGTTATAAGAAGTTTAACATTTGCTATATTTCTTAAGTGAAAAAATGCTGTACTAGTGATCTGATTGATATGTGATTTAAAATTCAGGTCAGAGTCAATAGTTACCCCTAAATTCTTTACCTCCTTCTTGACTTTTAATCCTAATGCATCAAGTCTATTTCCAATAACCTCATTGTATCCATTATTGACAATCGCTAAAATTTCAGTTTTCTCTTTGAGAAAATTACTACTCATCCATTTGGAAATATAAGTGAGACATTGTGTTAGTGAAACAACAGAGTCGGGGTCATCAGGCGCTATTGATAAATACAGCTGTGTGTCATCGGCATAGCTGTGGTAGCTCACACTATGCCTTGAGATAATCTGACCTAACGGAAGCATGTAAATCGAAAAGAGCAGTGGACCCAGGATTGAGCCTTGTGGAACACCATATAGAATATCATGTGTCTTTGAAGTATAATTACCACAACTTACAAAGAATTTTCTACCTGCCAGATAGGACTCAAACCAGTTTAAGACACTGCCAGAGAGGCCCACCCATTGACTAAGGTGATTTCTAAGAGTATTGTGGTCAATGGTATCAAATGCAGCACTCAGATCTAAGAGGATAAGAACAGATAAATGGCCTCTGTCTGCACTTACCCACAAGTCATTTACTACTTTAACAAGTGTAGTTTCTGTATTGTGATTTGTTCTGAAACCCGACTGAAACTTATCAAGAATAGCAGGTTTATTGAGGTGATCATTAAGATGCATAATGACTACCTTCTCTAAAATTTTACTTAAGAAAGGCAGGTTAGAAATAGGTCTAAAATCTTCAAAAGCAGAGTAGTCAAAATTATTTTTCTTGAGCAGGGGTTTAACTACAGCAGTCTTAAGACAGTCTGGGAAGACCCCCGTATCTATTGATGAGTTTACTATATCAAGAATACTATCAAGTAGTACGCCAGATACTTCTTTGAAAAAACCTGTTGGTATTGGGTCAAGGACACAGGTGGAGGGACTCAGCTGAGAAATTACTTTATATAAATCAGGTAAATCTATCCTGGTGAAACAATTTAATTTGTTTATAACGGAGTACTGGGGCTTAAGAGGATCAGTGTTGGGGAGATGTTCTATATTGTTTCTAATATCATTCATTTTTTGATTAAAAAATACAGCAATAGCCTCACAAGTTTCACTGGAAGTATTTTGGAGGCATTCCATTGAGTGACCTGGATTTAGCAGATGATCAATCATAGAGAATCAGACTCTGGGATTACTAGCAATGTTATTTATAATTCTGCAGAAATAACGGCACCTCTCAAGATGGACTGTGCTATTGTATTCTGTTATTTTAACCTTCAATATCTCATAGTGGATAGTTAGTTTAGTTTTTCTCCATTTACGCTCAGCTCTCCGGCATGTTCTCTTTAAATCAGACACTCTTTGGGTGGTGGTAGAGATGCCTGTTAAAAGAAAACCACAAAGGGTTGGCAGGAGGTCTTGAACACAGTCTAAAGTGAAAACCGCCCTTTAGAGACAACTGAAGCGTCAGGGTGCAGGAACACCAGGATCTAAGGGACAGGATTCTAGTGAGGTGTCCATGGAGGAAAATTAAGGCTGTCTCTCAAATTGTGTGTATTTAAGTGTGAATTAGAAACTGTTAGACTAATCCCAATTTGGACAAAGCTCTTGTTTTGAAGGCTAAGACACCTTTTGCTAAATGCTGATGGTCCCTACCTTTACTTTATCACTTATTTCCACTTCTCAATTAAATGGGCCTTTTGCTTTGGTTTCCCAACACCCTGACACTCTCTGGTGTTTCACATTACACAAGTGTAAATGCAAAAGAAGAGGAACAGAATGGGGACTTTTGTGTTGTTGAAAGAAGCAAAGACACCCAGCTGACAGTGGACATGGCTATGGGCTGGCATTGTGGTGTTCCTCTGAGGCGTGACGTCCAGCATTGCTATATTGGTCATGCATCAGTTAACTCCAGCAGCAAAAAGGCATTTCAGGCAGCAAGTCATCCTTTGTCATAAGTGACCTTTTTAATTCCATCTGAGGAGAAAAAACAAATAGAATTAATCTGCTGTGGCTCTCTACCGCCTAGGAGAAGTGTAAACTACCACTTTTATTTATCAAACTCAAAAACCAGAAACACACACACAGAGTAATAAGACATTGTCATTGGTGTTCTTTAGTTCATTTTGGTACAAAAGTAAACCCCCTTTTTAGATTTTAACATTCTTGATGTCTTCACCTGCAGCTGAGTTAGGGTTCATAGTCAATTCAGTCCGAGTTACAAAATGTTAGCATGCATCACAGGCCTTGGAGTTACAACAACGACAAGGACAGTAATCATTATTAAGCATCACCATTTATTAATTTTCCCAATAGTCATCCATCATCCTGGAATGTTACCCGGTTGAGGACTTTATCTACAGGATGGATGGTAAGGCTTTAAGTCAACTACTGATGGAGGATTATTGTGAATTAAAAATAGTAAGAAAGACATATACTGTATACATATAGAAGGCACTATAGAATATAGATTCTTATAGCCATGACTAACCAGCAAGAGATAGACAGATATGAAAAGCACTATACGATAGATAGATAGATCTCTCTATCTTCTCTATAGCACATACAGACAGTGCACAAACCCCAATAAACTCCGCTCAGTCCTTTCTTTGTCTTCTTTTCTTTCTGCCGCCTTCACTTCTCCAGTGGCAAGCTCTGTCCTCTGCCTCCCGAGTCTGGCCCCCTGAATGGACCGAGGCGGCCTCTTTTATACTGCACCCAGAAGTGCTCCAGGTGCTCCCTGATCATCTTCCGACAGCACTTCCGGGTGTGGCGGAAATGCGGCATGGGAACTCAGCTCCTCTTCTGGCAGCACTTCTGAGTGAGGCGGAAGTGCTGCAGACCGCAGCTCCAGAGCTGTTTAGGTGCCCCCTGGTGGTAGCCACGGACCCCGACAGGGTTGAGCTTCTATGCTCCAAGCCTGTGGCCTGATGCAAGCCAGGGGGGCTGCCCTCTCATGATAGATAGATAGATAGATAGATAGATAGATAGATAGATAGATAGATAGATAGATAGATAGATAGATAGATAGATAGATAGATAGATTTCTTGTTTTTTTATTTTTCAAAATTCTTCTGAACTGTAGCTGTGATTTCTTTCACTTGGATGTTAGAGATTGCATTGAGTAAAGCTGGGAAGAAATATTTTTTGTATGTGTTTTCATTTAAGGCTGTAAAGCAAAAAAACATAAGGAATATTTGAAGAGGGATTCTTTTCTAGATAGATAGATAGATAGATAGATAGATAGATAGATAGATAGATAGATAGATAGATAGATAGATAGATAGATAGATAGATAGATAGATAGATAGATAGATAGATAGCTAGATAGATAGATAGATAGATGTGAAAGGTACTACATGATAGACAGAACTTTGTGTTTTCCTGTACATGAAGTGACATCCAAGATGGTGTCATCTTGGAAATAAAGATGACAAGATTGCATCATCAGATTAAATGTCACAGCACATACCGCAGAGTGACCAGGAGGAGGTGGGTGGCCAGTTGACCAAGGTCTCCGGACTTTGACCATATCTGATGTTGTCCTTGGACCCCCAGAGGTTTATTTTCTCCAGGGATGCTGCTGACTGAGGTTTTTGTTTTCCTCTCCTTTGTTGTTGTCAGCTGGCCATACTTCAACAATAAATTATTGGACAGACATTTCTGGGTTCTATTTTTGCTAATCAATTTCCTTTGTTTTCCCGTCAGTTTAAGTAAATGTGTATCTTTATGTGTATTTAGTTTGTAGTTAGTAATTTGTAAAGTTAATAATTGCATTTACCTGTGGATTTGTTACAGGACCTCAAGCCTGCACTCAGTGACTTGAGTTGAACTTTACAGGATCTGATCCATGTCTCACACTCCAGACAATGACGGGGGGGTCTTTTTGTTCTGAAAGAGTCACTCCTCAGGTCTTCCAAAGGATGCCGCTGCTTGTTCTCAGTTTATTTGTGCTGCTGAGATTTCTGAAATGTAGTTCTGTGGCCAGTTGTTGCTCCTCTGTTGTGTACGCAGTTTGGTATGGGGTAGCGCCAGATCTCAGTAACAGATGTTTACTGCCAGGTCCATTTTTCTGTAGGCTATAACAGCAGCTGTGGAGCCAGCTTGCTCAAACTTTGGATTGTGCACAATAATTAAAATACTACAGCTCAGTGATCTGTACTGGCTGTGCAGCCCAAAGTGCCTTGATGTTAAAGACATTCATTTTTTTACCTCTGGCATTCTTCTTCATTTGATCGTGCAGTAGAGGAGCCACACGTAACCAGGAGTGCATTGACGAGCACTGGCCTCTGCACGCAGCCCATGTCAGTCCATCAACTGCTGTGACCATCAGCCCTGTGTGAAGCTGTCAGAAGAGGTTGAGAAGTAAAGGCTGCCATCCATCTATTTAGAGGGCATCCTGCTGAATATCCTAATTCACAATGTTAGAGGAATGTTAAGATTGTGTACTCAGTCTGTGCGCAGGGACAGAAGTGTTCAGATTTCCACCTTTAACATTTTCGTTTATTCACTTAGCTGGTGCTTTTATCCAAGGCGACTCACAAAGAGGTCAATGTAACAAGTGAATGTCAGTCTGATGACTGTTTAGGAACAAGCGTTGAAGGACAAGGGTACAAAATCGATCATCATAAGAGAATCACAAGTGAGCGAGTTACACTTCCTAGGTTACTGAAACCTAAGAGTCAATCCGTTCGACAGAAAATTCACAGAACATGAGGGTCTTCAAACACTTCTTAAACACATCCAGGGAGTCGGAATTTTGGATGGAGGTCTCCAGCTTGTTCTACCAGTTAGGACCTACACATGAAAAGAGTCTGATTTGAGATGTGATGCCATGCAGAGGTGGCATCCCAGATGTCATTCTTTAACAGACATGAATCGTCGAGAAGGAGCATAGGACTTCCTCAAGTGTCTCCATATACCGTATATACTCACGTATAAGTTGGGTCTTGAAACCCGAAAAATTGATCATAAAATCAGACCCCAACTTATATGCCGTTCAAAAATGCGATCCTTAATTTTATTTTTTTTACATCTTCTTGCTTCCTCCAATCTCACACCAGTTTCTCAGACACATGGAATTTTGTTGCAGCAGTGCAGTTACCAATTTCTTTCTCCACTTCATTGACTTTTAATTTAAAACCAGCTTCATATTTTCTTCTGATCGAACACTCCATCGTAGATAAGGGATGCTCTTACGATAAAGGTGTATGAGGGTGTGAGATACAAAAAACACAAAACAGTGCAAACGTCACTTCAGAATAGTTTGGGTATCAACGTGTGGTCAGGTAGGCACAATACATAGAATAAAAAGGCCATGTGCTCCGTGGTTACTCTCTCAGGTAGGCGTTAGCATATCATAATCTCTTGGACCAATAGTGTGAGTTTTCCACATTCGACTTATACAACTGATGTTATAAGATACTGGAAATTATATGGTAAAATCAAGCCCCGACTTATCCGCAGGAGAATCTGTCTGCGAGTATATATGGTAAACAGTAAACTATAGATACTGACCCACAGACTACTCTGTAGACAGGCATCAAGAACTTGAGCTTAATATGTGCTGCCACCAGGAGTCAATGTAGTGATCTAAAAAGAGGAGTGACGTGTCCACCTCAGCTGGTTGAGCATTTTGAATCATCTGCAGTGGTTTGATGACACATGTCGGTGCTCCTGTTAGCAGAGAGTTGCAGTAGTCCAGATGTGACAAGACCAAAGCCTGGACTAGGAGTTGTTCTGCATGCTCTGTCAGAAGGTTTGATCTTGCGGATGTTGTGTAGAGTGAACCTGCAAGACCAAAAGACCATTTCAACTTGGTCTGCGATTACCACCTCAAAGTTATATATGGACATGGCATGTGTCAGTGATAAAGAACCAAGCTGAATGGAGATGGGATGCTGAACAGATGGATGGACTGGTACCTTCTCCAGTCCTGTTCAACCTATATACATTGGACTTCAAATACAACTTGGAGTCCTACCATGTGCAAAAGTTTGCTGACGACACTGCTATTGTGGGCTGCATCAGGAAGTGGGCAGGAGGAGGAGTATAGGAACCTCATCAAGGACTTTGTTAAATGGTGTGACTCAAACCACCTACAACTGAACACCAGCAAAACCAAAGAGCTGGTGGTGGAGTTTAGGAGGACCAGGACCCTCATGGACCCAGTGATCATCAGAGGTGACTGTGTGCAGAGGGTGCAGACCTATAAATACCTGGGAGTGCAGCTGGATGATAAATTGGACTGGACTGCCAATACTGATGCTCTGTGCAAGAGAGGACAGAGCCGACTATACTTCCTTAGAAGACTGGCGTCCTTCAACATCTGCAGTAAGATGCTGCAGATGTTCTATCAGACGGTTGTGGCGAGCGCCCTCTTCTACGTGGTGGTGTGCTGGGGAGGAAGCATTAAGAAGAAAGACGCCTCACACCTGGACAAACTGGTGAGGAAAGCAGGCTCTATTGTAGGCACAGAGCTGGACAGTTTGACATCTGTGGCAGAGCGCCGGGCGCTCAAAAGGCTCCTATCAATTATGCAGAATCCACTGCATCCACTAAACAGTGTCATCTCCAGACAGAGGAGCAAATTCAGCGACTAAACCTTTAATTATATTTCTAGCTCATTTAGCTACAGGTAAAGATTGTCTATTCATATTTCACATTACAAAACCAACAACATAGATTGTGATCAGGATTTCACTTTATGGTTTTAGAGTTTTTCCATTATTGCTGCAGCAAGCCTCTATCGATCCCCTTCTTTTCTTCTTTCTTTTTATCGGTTTCTCTGAAGTTCGATCTTTTCTCTAGAAATTGCCCCTTATTGTATTTTGCTGTAGCGTATCTGTTATGGTCAATAAAGCTCACTGGAGACTGTCGTTTCTGAGAATGTTAAAGACTATCTGAGTGTTAATGAGGGCCATGATGTTTCAATAATTAGCTGGAGAACCCCCCACTTGCCCTGGATGGATCTACTATGAAGCTAATGAAGCTTCTTAGGGGCTCCAGAAGTGACTTTAGTCCACATTGCTTAAACATTTTTGGGCCTCATCGAGAGGATTGCTTACCTCGACAGTGTCATTCATGTCTCTGGTGATTCTTCCTATGAAGTCAGCAGACAGATTGGGAGAGCATGGGGGCTCATGAGGTCACTGGAATGGGGTGTGTGGAGTTCCTGATATCTATGCAAAAGGACGAAGGTCCAACTCTTTAGAGTTCTGGTGCTCCCTGTTTTGCTATATGGTATCGAGACATGGACGTTATCCAGTGACCTGAGACTGAGACTGGACTCCTTCAGTACTGTGTCTATTTGGAGAATCCTTGGGTACTGCTGGTTTGACTTTGTGTTGCTCATAGAGTCCCGAATGAGGCACATTACCTGCATTGTCAGGGGGCGTCAGTTACGGCACTCTGGACATGTGGCGCGATTACCAGAGGGTGATCAGCTCATAGGATCCTCATTGCTACTGACCTGAATGGCTAGATTATGCCAACGGGACATCCACGTAACACCTGGCTGCGACAGATAGAGGGTCATTTCCAGAGTGTGAGACTGGACCACGTGTCTACCTGGGGGGGCTCCCAACCAGGATCCTGAGCTGTTTTGTTGTGTGGTGGGTGCAGAAACACTCTGCACCAGTGCATGCTCCCCAACCTGACCTGACCTGTCTACTGTAGGAGTTTTTAAAAAAAATAATAATATTAATAATATAGTGTAATTCTTAAGATTATGTTTAAGTCTCAAGATAAAATATGGAGAGCACGTTTGGAGCTTTACAGATAAAATTTAGTGTCAGAAATATACTATAATACAGTAAACCACTGGGCCGCGTGATGCTATTCTTTATAAATCGAGCAGTGAGTCGACTCTCACTCAGTGTTCATTCTCAAATCACCAAGAGGGACCCTGTCTGCTCTGATGATCGTGCTCAAGTCACCAAAGGGTCACAATGATACTTGCAATGACAATGACTCACAATGGTAGGAAAAAGTGAGTCACAATACCAGAAAGATTGAGCAGCACTGCTATGAGGTGCACCAGTGAGGATGTTTTTAGTGCATCATATTGTAAATACTGAATGTCCGCTTTCGTAATTTCTTTTCCTCTTATATTTATTTTCAGATAAGTGACATTTACATTTTTTGTGTGTTTACAGCAACTCCTTTATGATTATGTATTAACAAAGAGAAGATTCCCTTGAGCTTTCAAGGACATTGATAGTCACATATAACAACAAGGACCAGGGGCCTCATGCATAACGCCGTGTGTAGAATTCATGCCAAAACATGGTGTACGGACAAAAAAATCCAGATGCATAAATCTGTGCGAATGCCAACTTTCACGTTCTTCCACTTCATAAATCCCGGTCAGCATGAAAAGTAACGCATGTGCACGCGCCTGCTGTCCCGCCCCAACTCCTCCCAGAATTACACCTCTTTGAATATGCAAATCAATATAAATAACCCTTAAGCTCAGCGTTCTGTGAAAAGGCAATGGCAAAAGCACAGAGGAAAATAGAAGAATTTCAGAGAATACCAAGTAGAGGCAAAGAAAAACATACTATTTATCGGTTTAAGCAGTGGTATAAACAACAAAAGGAAGTTGATTGAGTGACATAGCACGTTGGAGAAACTCGGAAGCTCAAGTTCACAAAGTCGCACAGTGCCCGAAATAAAAAAGAAGTTGTCAGATATCAAAGTTGCCGTGAAAAGGGGAGTTGTAGCCCACCATCTGAGTGTCATTTGAAAGCTTATTAGGGTACAGAGAAAAAAAAAATAGGGACACAAGAAAAAAGCTCAAAATGTCAACTTTAATCATGTAGAGTATTTTGTCATTAAAGTAGAACATCATAAACTTCATCTTAAAATCATTTAATTTACTAGTTTCTCAAATCCCATCGTAACTAAAGTAGCATGTTAAATGCTTTGTTTTGTATTTGATCTTCTATGTGCTCTGTGTGTGTGAATCACTACGTGATTCTTCAACGGGCTTTCTCTTCCCACAGAATCGATTACATTTGTGATATTACAGTTCTCTGAATAATTAAAATACTGAGATGTATACTTGATATCATTTTCATGATGATAGGAATTAAAGCATGTTATTAAACATGGGGACAAGGAGGCGCAGTGATAGTGATGAGCTGGCACCTTGTTCAGAGATTGATGCTAGCTGCGCCGTGCGCGACCTTCGATGAAATAATTTATTGCAGCAGTGCTGTCTCTTTCAAACGTACTAACCTGTACAATTCCTGTCCTTCCTTTTCTTTCTCCAAGTAACCAATCACCACACAATCAGCTCTGTAATAGACATTAAGCCATCTGTAAGCTGAGAACTCAGATTCTTCAAAACTTTTAAGGAACATCGAAATATCTTCATAGTATGTGTTTAATTATTCTATCCATCTATCCTTCCAGTGTTGCGCCAGCCCCAGCAAGAATACAGCGCGAGGCAGGAACAGTCCATGAACGGGATGCCAGCTACTTGCTACCGCTGCACCACCGTGTCCTCACATGTTTAATTATTAACAATATAGATTATTTAAATAATGTTAAAATTTAATCTGTATAATGTAATAAACATATTTTGCTGCATTTCACCTTAAAAATGATATCGTCATCATATGTAAATACATGCTTTATAAAGTGGCGCAGGTTGTGCAATATTATAACTGTATCGCAAGTTTACAGTGAGGTGATTGTACTAATAAGTACAAACAGTTCTACAAGGAGCACTTGATGGACTGATTGAGTGCGTTTATAGTTCTTGGGATGAAACTGTTTCTGAACCGCGAGGTCCGTACAGGAAAGGCTCTGCAGCGTTTGTCGTATGAGAGCAGTTCAAATAGACAGCATGGCTGAGGCAGCGTGTGCTTGATGCTGTATACCGATAATTCTCTTTCCGATCAGGTGCTGTGATTCCACACTCAGATACAGTGGGATAAATACTCCGAGTGGTGCAGTGAGAGGAACAACGCTAAAGCAGCTACGGTATTTGGAAAAGTTTGGCCATTCCGTGGACCATTATAATGTGACAGGTTAATTACAATCAGATGCCTTAAACTAATAAACAATATGTGGTTAATTTTAGTGTATTTTATAAAACCGCGTCAGGGATGTGGATCTAAAAAAGAAAAGGTAACCACACTGGAACAAAAGCACTGCTTTGACGTTGGGTGCCACCAGTTTGCAAAACCGAGCAGAGAACTAGCGTGAAAATGTGTGTGACTTTACGCCAAGTTTAGGTTTTATACATCGTGATTTGAGCGTGGAAATGGGCTTACGCAACATTTTTGTGCGTACACACCATTTATACATGAGACCCCAGGTGTGTCAAAATACATATAAAACAATGATGACTGGGGGGACGGAGAGGGTGTAAAAAGACAGAAAGATCAGGAGGTTGGTACACGTCTAACAGCATTGATTTGTGGTTAACTTATCTCATGCAGCCAATCAGGTGAGCTGGTGCAGCAGTGAGTTGTACACACGCACGTCTCCCACTCTTTGACTGGTATTTGGCATCATTCAGCAGCGACCGATGAACGAGTAAAAGCGAAAAATCAACAAAATATTCAAGTTAAAGTGACCTCACTCGTGGTGAGTTTAAAAAGGGAAACTAATCCATAACTGAAGTCATGCAGAATGTTTCTCTGTTTAAAAACAGATTACTTAAAAAAGTCGAAATGGTAAACTAAGCCTCAGTTGAAGTCCCACAGAATGTTTCTCTGTTTAAAAATACAGTAGACAAGTTCACAACATTTGAAATGGAAAACTATACAACAACTAACTAACTAACAACTATAGGCCATTAAGCTTAACATGCATCACAGGAAAATTAATGGAAGGAATTATTAAGGATAAGACTGAGCAACACCTGGCAAGGACAGGAGTTATTAGGAACAGTCAGCATGAGCTCAGAAGAGGGAGGTCGTGTTTCACTAACATGCTGGAATTCTATGAGGAGGCAACAAAAGGATACGATCAGAGTGGAGCAGATGAGATTATTTATCTGGACTTTCAGAAAGCATCTGATGAAGTGCCACATGAGAGGTTGGGCATCAAACTAAAAGAAGTGGGAGTTCAGGGTGTGGTGTGTAGATGAGTGCAGAATTGGCTCAGATACAGGAGCAGAGGGTGATGGTGCAAGGAACCTCATCAGAACTGGGTGATGTTAAGAGTGGTGTCCAGCAGGGGTCAGTGCTAGGGCCGCTGCTATTTTTAATATTTATAGATGATTTAGATAGGAATATAAGTAACAAGCTGGCTAAGTGTGCAGGTAATACCAAGATAGGTGAATTAGCAGATAATTTGGAATCCGTTATATCATTATAGAAGGACTTGGATAGCATACAGGCTTGGGCAGATGAAATTTAATGTCAGTAAATGTAAAGAATTACACATAGGAATTAAAAATGTTAGGTCTGAATACACAATGGGTGGTCGGAAAATCGAGAGTCCACCTTATGAGAAGGATTTAGGAGTCATAGTGGACTCTAAGCTATCGACTTCCCGACAGTGTTCAGAAGCCATTAAGAAGGCTAACAGGTTATATAGCGCCTTGATGTGTGGAGTACAAGTCACAGGAGGTTCTGCTCCACCTTTATAACACACTGATGAGGCCTCATCTGGAGTCCTGTGAGCAGTTTGGGTCTCCAGACTACAAAAAGGACATAGCAGCACTGGAAAAGGTCCAGAGAAGAGCAACTAGGCTGATTCAGGGATACAGGGGATGAGTTATGAGGAAAGATTAAAAGAGCTGAGGCTTTACAGTTTAAGAAAAAGAAGATTAAGAGGTGACCTGATTGAAGTGTTTAAAATGATGAAGGGAATCAGTCCAGTGGATTGACACAGTGACATTAAAATGAGTTCATCAAGAACATGGGGACACAGTTGGAAACTTGTTAAGGGGAAATTTTGCACAAAAATTAGGAAGTTTTTCTTTACACAAAGAAAGATAGACACTTGGAATAAGCTACCAAGTAGTGTGGTAGACAGTAAACTAATCCACAGTTGAAGTCATGCAGAATGTTTCTCTGTTTTAAAAGAGATTAGTTAAAAAAGTTTAAATTGTAAACTAATCCACATCTGAAATCACACAGTATGTTTTTCTGTTTTTAAATCGATTGGTTCATAAAAACTGAAATGATAAACTAATCCATAATTGAAGTCACACAGAATGTTACTCTGTTTACAAACAGGTTACTTTAAAAAGTTTAAATGTTAAACTAATCCACAAATGAAGTCACACAGAATGTTTCTCTGTTTTAAAATAGATTAGTTAAAAAGTTTAAATTGTAAACTAATGCACAATTGAAGTCAATGTTTCTGTTTTAAGAGAGACAAGTTTGCAAATTCGCCGATGCGTTTCCACTGGAGATTTTAAAATTTCAAAAATGTGTACAGTACGTACTATCGGAGATGTCTCAACAAAAATTGAAAACTTTCACTGACACCTTTTCTAGGAGAATAAATGTGCCAGATTTCAACAAAATGGGCGCACTGAGAGCTGAGTTGCGTCACAGAGACACACACAGACATGGCGATCGCAGTAGGTGCCGTTTTCATCTCATGCAAAAGCACCCCAAAAACACGCTGCGGTAATCCACGCTGATTTGAATGCTTTTTTTGGGGGCACAGAATATGGTTGAGTTTACTGGAGATAACCTGCATTGTGCGGTGGTGGGAATAATGCAGGATGAGAGGTGTGATCGTGCCTGACGGGTGAGGCTGATCGGCGACTCTCCTTTCGCCCTCTAACAGTCTGCCGTTATATTTGTGTGTTCCTCTCGTTCTTCTATCCAAGGCAGGTCTTCCATCGGACTTAATGATAGGAGGACTCCAGCACACCGCACCACTACATTCGAATAGGTGGCGTCAATGGAATGAATGAATGAGCGGGTATACCCTGTACAGCACTTAAGGAGTCATTTATAATCTCAAAAGACAGTTAAATTGACTTTAAAATTATTTCCTGTGGTTCCATTTGGAGTTTTTTTTCGTTAGGCTAAATTACCTTCTGTATGCAGAACATTTAAATCTTCATTTTATGCAGTAATGCTTCCTTTGTGATTTTCCTTATTGCTCATTTATGTTTAATTATTCGTGTGCTGGTCTGATGTATTGTTTAATTATTGGTTTATTGCAGGTAGAGTTAAACATAATGCGACACATCTGTCTGTTCTTACAGCGCAAAAGGAAAACGCAGCTGACATTTGTGTGTTTCTTGATTAGCAGTCGTTAACCCCACCATTTTCTATTGTTTAGTCAGATCCTTCCAGCCTCGGATGTCCACCTTTACCCCTTCTCTTTGTCTTTTCCTTCACGTCTCCTTGGTGTTACATTTAAATCTCATTGCAGACCAATCCTCTAGCAGGACTGTTGTGCCCTCCTCTTGTTCTGGACGTGTCTGAGGTAAATGTCAGCACAGAGGACTGCAGATGCTTAAAAGCAATGAGCCGGAGTCAGCTATTTGAATTATTTTACCGCAGAAAATCAGCATGACAATATGAGGGTGGGCAACTAAACCAGGTTTCAAGAAAAGTGTCGGATTTTCAAGTCAAAATCGACACATTCTGCTTTGCTTGTTAGATGTTTGATTGGAAGTTCTGGGTGAGGAGCCGTTATAACAAGATGCCTGACAGGTTGGTGAGTGAGGAAGAGGAGGTGTTGATTAAGATGTGCTGAATCCTGTAGCCACTTTAACAGACGGAGAGCTCTTTGTTAATTTGTTACCTCAGGTTGCTGAGACACCGTCATTAAGGTCGCAGCTATTTCACCCAAATAAAAACATTAAATTGTGCTTGAATTTTGTAGTCTGAACGGCTGTACACGACAAAGAATCCACAGTTTCTTACAGGACTTAATATATATACAAAAAAAAAAGACTTTTGTAACCAACAACAGAATCTGATGATGTGAAACATCATTTAACCCCACATTTACTTGAAAATACACCAACAAGAAACTTTCAGATGTTGACACGGAGAAATTGTATTGTTGTATCAAAACGATGTGCTGTGAAGTGCAAATAAAGGAGAGGAGAACCAAAGAAATGTCGGGGTGCCAACTGGGTCACCCCGTTTACTGCAAGAACAGAAATGCGCGCACGGTGGCTCAACAGAAACTCAGGCACAAAATATTTGCCTTTTGTCTTGTTTCAGATAAATAAGCGTCTTGATGTGTGCAGTACAAGTCACAGGAGGTTCTGCTGAAGCTTTATAACACACTGGTGAGGCCTCATCTGGAGTCATGTGGGCAGTTTGGCTCTCCAGGGTACAAAAAAGAAAGGTCCAGAGAAGAGCGACGAGGCTGACTCAGGGCTACAGGGGATGAAATTGAATGTCTGTAAATGTAAAGTATGACACATAGGAAGTTGAAATGTGAGATATGAATACACAATGGGAGGTCTGATGAATTATGAAGAAAGATTAAAAGAGCTGAACCTTCTCAGTTTTAGGAAAAGGCGATTAATGCTTTATAACACACTGGTTATGCCTCATCTTGAGTACTGGGTGCAGTTTTGGTCTCCAGGCTACAAAACATTAGAACATTAGAACATTCTAGACGAGAACAGGCCATTCAGCCCAACAAAGCTCGCCAGTCCTATCCACTTATTTCTTCCAAAAAAACATCAAGTCGAGTTTTGAAAGTCCCTGAAGTCTTTCTGTCTACCACACTACTTGGTAGCTTATTCCAAGTGTCTATCGTTCTTTGTGTAAAGAAAAACTTCCTAATATTTGTGCGAAATTTACCCTTAACAAGTTTCCAACTGTGTCCCCATGTTCTTGATGAACTCATTTTAAAATATCAGTCTAGATCCACTGGACTAATTCCTTTTATAATTGTAAACACTTCAATCAGGTCTCCTCTTAATCTTCTTTTGCTTAAACTGTAAAGGCTCGGCTCTTTTAATCTTTACCTCATAATTCAACCCCTGTAGCCCTGAATCAGCCTCGTCAGTCTTCTCTGGACCTTCTTCTAGTGCTGCTATGTCCTTTTTTTAGCCTGGAGACCAAAACTGCACACAGGACTCCAGATGAGGCCTCACCAGTGTGTTATAAAGGTTGAGCAGAACCTTCTGTGACTTGTACTCCACACGTCTAGGCGCTATATAACCTGTTAGCCTTCTTAATGGCTTCTGAACACTGTCGGGAAGTCGATAGCTTAGAGTCCACTATGACTCCTAAATCCTTCTCATAAGGTGGACTCTTGATTTTCTGAACCCCCATTGTGCATTCAAACCTAACATTTTTACTTCCTATCTGTAATTCTTTACATTTACTGACATTAAATTTCATTTGCCCAAGCCTGTATGCTATCCAAGTCCTTCTGTGATCATATAACAGATTCCAAATTATCTGCTAATCCTCCTATCTTGGTATCATCTGCACACTTAACCAGCTTGTTACTTATATTCCTACCTAAATCATTTCTATATATTAAAAATAGCAGGTCTCTGTTGGCGCACTTGTGCAGCTGCAGGGAGTTGGTGAAGTAATTGGGGTGAGTCACACCTGCACGTGAGGGTGTGATCTTTCTCAATTGTGGTACGTGAATAAGATGTTATGCCCATGGAGCCGTATAAGTACGGGCCAGCACATGGAAAAGGAAGGAGAACAGAGAAGAGAAGAGGAGAGAACAGAAGAGAAGAGAAGAGCTGTGTTGTGAGAACAACAGTGGATGGAGAGGCAGGTCGGTTGTTAGCCCCACATAGGAGCAAGGGTTTGGTGCTCTAGAGGGGGATCATGCCTGCTGACAGTTCTGGGAAGAGTGGGTACAATCGAGGCGGCATCCTCCCTACGGATCTGAGGGATGACTGCGTGAGTGTGAAGGAGGACAAGTGACTCTAAGTGGTCTGGCTGATGCCACTCGAGGCAGCCAAGACGAGGGTCGGGAGGAGAGGACCTCAAATGCAAGGGTCTCCGCCAGCTGCGTGAGTTATGGGTGAGCTGGGGAGATGAGGAAGGTGTTGTGCTGGGCTTGTGCACCTCAGGAGAAAAACAATGGCCCACCTGCTGAGACACTCATTTTAGTCTTCCTTTAAATCTTTTTTTTTTTTTTTTATCTCACAGATTTGACTGCTCTTCTGGATTATTTCTTTATTTATAGTAAGCGCTGCACTTTCCTTCGGGTATGAACACTGCTTTGATTTTTATTGTTTAATATATAAAAGCACTTGCAGTTTGCACCATCCTGTTGCTTAGCGTGTTTTGTCCCCATCTGCCATGCTCATTCGGTGACGTCATCCACGGTTTAAGAGGTTCCCAAATGGGAAGAGCAAACTCGGAGTGGACCTGCACTGTCACTGGACCCTGAACTTTGTGCTGCCCCCTCAGGTCTGCTCCTAGTAGCTCCTTTATATTTGTCACACTTGTTACTACTGTTGTTTTTTTATTATTATTTATTGTTATTCATTAATTTATTTCAAATTTCTGTAGTCTATTCACTTTTATTGATAGTGTAACTTCTGGGCTTTGCCCCCTGCTTGCTTCGCTCACCAACCATGGCCTGCGCTACATGCCAGCCACTGCAGCTCTCATTGTGAAGAGGGGCGGATGAAAGCACCCCAAGGAGATGCAGTCGCTCCTCTGAAACCCCCTGTTAAAACGGTGATACAATAGGAAACAAATTCAGTTGGTTTTTTTACCCCCTCTTTGCTCGATCAGCTGCTGGCTTGCTGCTGCTGCTGCCGTGCCGTGTGATCTGCATCTCGTGTGGCGCTTCGAACATTTAAAAGCCTGTACAGCAGCTGTCCTTTTGTCTCACTGCCTTGTCTCTCTTCTCCCCCAGACATCCTCTGCTCCTGTTGGGGGTCCCGCTCCCGAGGCGCTTCCCTATGAAGAGGAAGATTTTGTATTCTTTTCATTGAGAGATGGAACAGTCCCCTCCGATTACACACGGAGCTCAATTATGTTTGTTTGAAGTGTGTGAATAATGTTTCTGTCTCTAAAACCTCCTGTGTATCTGTGCAACTCCAAGTGTGACAGCGTATGTGGATTTCACTTTCGCCAAACAGCAAATGTTTTAATTCTCACGGGTAGGCCTCTTCATTGGGAAGAAACACTACTTTTCCTTGACGGCA
Source organism: Erpetoichthys calabaricus (assembly GCF_900747795.2). NCBI lineage: Eukaryota > Metazoa > Chordata > Cladistia > Polypteriformes > Polypteridae > Erpetoichthys > Erpetoichthys calabaricus. The sequence goes on along the minus strand of NC_041410.2, from coordinate 14,142,540 downwards.
ACACAAATTAGAGGATCTACAAGTTTAAATCTGAACAATAACTACATACTTTTGTCATATCACCTATGTCCATATATTCAATCTCTTTTCACTTTTACCTTTTCGTTAATATTGCATTGAATTTTGATTCCGTGTTTGCAATTTCATCGTGACAACACAACGTATAACTGCCTGTGAGTGAATATCGTTTCTTTCTCTCTACACAAACTGTGCCTGACAATAGCATTCACACAAATGAGAAATGATTGACCCGTGTGCGTGGCTGTAAATGTTTTAGCTGTGGGTGGGACTTTTCCAAATCTCTTTGCATAAAGTCTTGTCTCGCGGGGCTTGAAATTTTCTCTCGCGGGATTTCACTTTCACCAAACAATAAATCTTTTAATTCTCGCAGATAGGCCTCTTCATTAGGAAGAAACACTACTTCTCCCTGATGGCAACACGAATTAGACAATCTCATTTTAACTTTAAATCCGAACAATATATTGGATGTCTTTTCGCCGTTCTGTTATTTCACCGAGTAATAATTTCTGTTTGTTTACGCTAATGCGATCTTTACTATCATTTTTTGGAGACTTTCGAATTTTCGTACTTCCATTATCTCTAACCTGTTCTGCATGTGTACCACACCAACATTTTTGAATTCTTTACGACATTCTACTTTGTCATCTACTCTTTGTTTCGCGGGACGTGAAAGTGTCTCTCTGAGAAAGTCACATCTCGTCTCTCTGAAAGAGTCTCGTCTCGTCCCAAGATTTTTTCATATAATAGAGAGAGATGGTTCTTTACTTGTCTTGCACTTGTCCTGTGTTTATGAATGTGTTGTATTGCAGTCCTGGGAAATGTTATTTCATGTCACTGTATGTTGTGTAGCTGGGATGAAGGAGGGATTCACGACCGGAACAGGACGCCATAATGGATGGACTTGGTGAACGACATATTTACACAATTCATTCTTCCACAGCACAGGTGGCAGTGTTGCTCAGGGCTGATCCCGAGTAGGATACCCGCAGACTCATGTGGAAATCAGGGCAGTCCCCCCACCCCAGCAATGCCCTCTGGTGGTTACCAAAGACCCTGACAGGGGTCCAGCTCCTATGCCACCCTGTGCTTTGTTAGGGGACTCTGTGACTGGACATTGTAATGAGCTAATCAGCCATTTTATGACACCCTGCCTGTCCTCGTGAACACTGACTTTGAGATCCACTTAATGGAGCTTTTACGTATATAATGCCTTCAAAATGTATGCTATGGCCTGGTAACAAACTTTAGAAATCTTTAGATATTTTTTTGCTTTGTGCCTTCCCCCACCATAACTTATCGCATATAGGGGAGGGCAAAAGATTTTAATTCATCATAAATTTTCATCTCCGGTTTTTCGACGGATCTCAGCGTTTTAGGGTCCTCTGATATCTCGATGATGGGTGTGTGTCTGTGTGCCCCAGTTTCTTGAGGATGGTCCAGTGCTAAAACGAATCGATGGAAAAAATACCAAGCTCAAAACTTAAGCTCGTTATTAGATGATGATGAGCTGAATAGTTTTTGAGATAAATCGTGCAAGAGGAAGAGACACTCTAGAGAAACCTTCAAATATGCGCGATTCAACAATTAACTAGGAATTCTTCTCGTCAATTGCTATCGTAATGACCTATTTTATGATCAGAAAGATCAAAATCAATTAGGTAAATAATTACTAAAATGTTAGAGAAGAGTTCATGTAACTTGGTTCTGAAGGTGCAAAGCCTACTGACGCTCACGTCTTGAACTTTTAGGTGTAATGACAAATTAATATACAAAATCAATAAATCAGTCTATTCTTTAGTGACTTTAGTGATCAAACTGTCTCTTTTGTTATAAGGGTGCAAGGCAGGAACAATCCCTGGGCAGAGCGCCGGTCCATCGCAAGGTGAGGATTTTCTACAGAATATACTATTTTTTTTTTGTGGCTTATTGTGTTTTGATATTTTACACAGAACATTTAAAAAAGTCATATCATCCTCAGTTGATCTTTATTCTGCATAATCTATCTACAAGACTTTTCAAAAACTGATTTACATAAAAGAAATCTGATTGGCTTACAGGCCAAAGCAAATGGATTGAGGGAAGGTGTAGTGTGATTAGCTGAACACTAGAGGGCTCTCACGTTATTGGACTGGACAATAAAAAAGAAATTCTAGAGCCACAAAGCAGAGCCAAAGGAAAACGGACACGGATGGGAATAGACTGAACCCCTGGTCAGCGTGACCTGGGCCAGGTAGTGGGGGGCTATGGACTATGGAGTGGTCTCTCCTCACTTGTCAAGTTTCTTATACATTTGTTCAGCTTTACCACATATAATAAATAATTCTCTACAAACTTATTTAGGCTATTTGACAATTTGTTTAAAAAAATGGTTGTTTTTATCTCTTATGCAGCAATAGTTTAAAAAATTTCAGTTGTGTGACTTGCATAATCTGACTATATAATTAGTAGAATTTTAAGTTGCTGTTAGATAGATATAATAGATAGATATGAAAGGCACTATATAGTAGAGAGATACATTGACATACATACTCAGGGTCACACAGTGTCAGGATATGAACCCACAACCTCAAGGTCTGAAGTCCAAAGTCTTAACCACTACGTCACAACCACCATATAATAGATAGATAGATAGATAGATAGATAGATAGATAGATAGATAGATAGATAGATAGATAGATAGATAGATAGATAGATAGGAAAGGTACTATATAATAGAGAGATAGATAGATAGATAGATAGATAGATAGATAGATAGATAGATAGATAGATAGATAGATAGATAGATAGATAGATAGATAGATAGATAAAAAAAAAATTTTAATTTTTAAAAGTACTTTATTGAACCAAAAAAAAAAAGAACAAGGACAAACATCAATATATTAACAGTACACATACAACAAACCGTATTATAAATAACCAATACAAAGAAATAAACAGTAAAAAAATATTCAATCCCTATTAACCCCGTGTAACCCCACACACAGTTATCATATAATATTGTATATTTTCCTCATCTCCCCCCCAGTGTCCTTTTCATTTAAGTTCATAAAAGATAAAACTAAAGCCCAGTCAGCCCCAATTCCCAGTATTGTTCACACAGAATCACTTGCTACAAATAATTTCAATATTTACAATTGACCAGCAGTGAATTATAAGTTGATTTTCAGTTAACCCTCCTCTATAGCACACAGTACCCCATTCGCACACCACACATCCTCAAAAATGTCCATTTTGTGCATTAGTTTATAGTAAGTAAACTCCAGTGTGATCCTTGAATGAATATTCAGCCTAAACAGTAAGTGGATGTCCACACTTCCTTTCCCACACTGTTTGTTTTTCCTACTTTTTAAAATTGCTAGTTTTGCTTCACCCAACAAAAAGTTCATCAATTGTGTCCTGTGCCTGTTGTTCTTATTATAAGCGGCACCATAAATAAACATCACAAAATTAAAATCTGATCTTAGTTTTTTACACAAATCAGTTAAAAACTTGAAGAAAACTCCCAATTGTGCACATGATGCAAACAGATGAAAAACGGTTTCCCTTTGCCCACAAAAATCACATTTGTCATCCTCTGTGAGTCTGATTCTTTTTAAAAAGGAGTTTGTGGCTATGATGCCGTGCCCAATCCTCCATTGTAGGTCGGCTGTCCTCTTGTTGCTTGGAGGCTTGTACAGCTCCCTCCAGGCCGGCACCCTCCCACCTACTACCCCTAAATGTTCCCTCCATTGCGAATCAATGATTGTCTTTAGGGAAAGAAAATGAATCACTTTCACACAATATTGATAAAGATCTTTTTTTGACAGAGACATGAATGACACCACATTTCCTTTGTCAAATGTGATAATTGAGTTTTTGGGGATGGAGTTGACATCGACATTAGGACAGACCTGTAGATCTGTGCTGGTGGTACTGATGGAGTCCTCAAGTTTGTGATGTTCTTTAGCCACAGAAGACAGAAAGCCCTCGATCATCCGCACTGACTTCACACCTAAAATTGAAGCCAAACCTGAAGGCTCCACAAATGTCTGTTGCATATATGTGGCTGATGTTTAAAATGCCATTTTTAATCAATAGATCAGTAAAACTTTTACTCCTCAGTTGAGAGCACGAGAACAGCGAGTTAAAAATCAAAGGCTCATCGTGCAACCAACCTGATGACATGAAATGTCTTCTAAAAACAAGTATGCCAGGTCAATAAAGCACCCCTATAAAATTTGGGTAACACTGAAAGGTCCATTTCATTAATTTCCATTACCAAAAGCTGCTTGTCAAATCCATAATCCTCTACTCGAAAAAAGAAGTGAAGTGCCAAATCCCTCCAACTCAGATAGTGAGAACCAAAAAAAAGCTTCTGAATTACCAGGAGTCGAAAGCCTGCGACCTTTGAAGGCACATCAATGAGTCCCTGACCTCCTTGTTCCACTGGTAGAAACAGCACACTCTGTCACAGCCAATGCAGACCATCCCAAAAAAAATCAACTAACAGTTTTTGGATCTGATGTAACATCCCTGGAGGAGGATCTCCACACATGAGTTTATGCCAAAGCATTGATGCAACCAAGTTGTTCACCACAATTACTCTCCCTCTAAAAGACAGTTTGGCCACAATCCACCTCCATTTGTTTAGCCGAGCACTGACTTGATCCAAAATGCCATCCCAATTACTCCCATCCAGTCCTTCACCTCCCAACATCACCCCAAGGTAACGAAAACACTTCCTGTTCCAGGTCAGATTTGCAGGAAGCTTTGGCAGTAGACGTTCAGTCCAAGAGCCAAGTAGGAGAGCATTGCTCTTAGCCCAGTTGACTTTAGCTGAGGAGATGCTTTCAAACGTTGTTTGGCACGAAACCACCACATTGACATCGTGCTCGGATTTGACAAATATGGACACGTCGTCTGCATAGGCCAAACATTTGGCAGTGACAATTGGGCGAGAAGGGAGATCCACACCCTGCAGTCTCTGCATAATCCGATAAAGGAATGGCTCAATCGACAAAGAGTACAACATCCCTGATAAAGCGCACCCCTGTCGAATCCCCCTCTTGACCAGGAAAGGGGCACTCAATGTGCCATTAATCTTTAAAATACCAAAAACCTTAGTATACAAGAGTCTAATCATTTTGATAAAATTTTCCCCAAACCCAAAGCATTTCAAGGTGTTAAACAAATATCTGTGATCAACTCTATCAAAAGCCTTCTCCTGATCAATAGATCAAATTCCCAAATCAATGCCATACATTTTGGACACTGCAATCACATCACGCATAAAAAAAATGTTATCAAAAATTGAGCGGTCAGGTACACAGTAAGCTTGACAAGAATTTACCACCAAACTCATCACATTCCTCAGACGGTTTGCCAAAGTCCTGGAGAAAATCTTATAGTCTGTACAAAGCAGACTCACGGGACGCCAGTTCTTTATTTGGCACAGATCTCCCTTTTTCAGAAGCAGAGTGATCACCTCTCTTCTGCAGCTCAGAGGTAACTCCCCATCTCTCAAGCTTTCCATGAACACTGCATGCACGTCAGCGCCCAGTAAAGGCCAGAACTGTCTGTAGAACTCAACGGGAAGGCCATCAATCCCTGGAGACTTTCCTATGTTTAGATGAGACAGTGAATCCGACATTTCCTGAAAAGTTATATCAGAGTCCAGTTTTAGCTTAAAATCATTCGGGATCGTAGGAAGTCCATCGAGAAAATCAGCCATTGCCAAGTGATCAATAGAATCGTCCTTAAATAAATTAGTATAAAAAGAAACAGCAAAGTCTCGGATGTCTTCAGTGGTGCTCAGTTCTCTCCCTTCCACGTTGTGCAGCATGTGAATCAGTTTGCTTTGGGCTTCTTTCTTCTCCAAACCAAAGAAAAATTTTGTAGGTGCATCCAAATGATTAATATTTTGAAAACGTGACCTCACCAGGGCCCCTTGTGCACGTAAATCCAAAAGATCAGCAAGAGAACTTTTTTAGATGATAGAGCAGAAAAAATTTCCTCATCAAATCCCTTTTGTAAAGCTTCCTGCAGTTTCAAAATGTCTTCTTCTAAGGCTTCCATGTTCAGCAGGCACTTTCGAGTGACTTCCTATATGTACTGTTGACAAAAAGCCTTTATCTGGACTTTCGAAATGTCCCACCACTGCTTGAGTGAAACAAATCTCGATTTGGTAACAGTCCACTGCTTCCAAAAAAATTCAAAACATTTGACAAAATGGGCGTCTTCTACACAGCAAAAACTGGAGAGTTTAAATTTCAGGGTTAAATATTTCCGAGTTCATTTTCACCCCCAAAGTGTAATTTTAACACATTCCGATATAAATGGTGTTCACAGTTGGAGTTATTAAACAGAGTTGATCACATCAGTGTTAGTCCAACTCTGCAGAAATGTAATTAAGCTCCACCCATGAATTTCACTTCAGTTGGAGACGAAGGACAGAAGTTGGCGGCATTTTCCTCCTCTCAAGCAGTTGTACACGGTAAGTACAATCAAGTCAAAGTCACCTAAATTCATGCAGTAAACTGTAATATGCACAAACACACATTTGCGGAGAATACACCCCCCCCCCCCCTCCCCCCAAGTTTTGCGGCGGTTTGGCCTCGTGTCCACATGACAACGGCGTTTTCCGGGCCTCAAAACGTTTTGTAAGTGGGTTCCAGAGTGGAGACTTTTGAAAACACAACTCTGTCGTCGCCGTGTTTACAGGTGAAAACTTTGATTAAACTTATCCATAGACTGGTCAAAATAAAAATGGTTCAAAATAAATAATTTAAAATAATTACTTCTTGGCTGCATTCTTTCTGCACACAGTATCTGTCTTGATTTACAATCCATGCGACTTCGGGGAAAAAAGGACATTTCGTTGCTGAAGAAACAGATAGCAAAATTGGCTTAAACATCTCGGAGATGCAGTGATCAAATTATTTTTGGCAGCTCGGGCACTTCCCTGTCATTCCAGTTCGTTTCACATTCTGCCTTTGTCTGTTTCAGTGATTTTTCCTTCGGTTTTATAACGATTGGTGTTTAAGTTTTATTTCTGTTTAGTCTGAATAAATCCCACGGTGTTTTTACGTTTCCTTGTGGACGGTGTTTCTTAAAAGGTCGTGAGGACATGAACCTTTTTGAAAAGGCTAGACGAAAAACATTGTTTTTAAGAGCCTCTTTTGCCACGTGGACTGGGCCTTAGTTGTCCGTGACCATGACTTCACTATATTATTATTATTATTATTATTATTCACAGTTTTACCTTTAAATGAAAATTTACTTTGTCAATCATTATTACGTTTCAGTACAAACATGCTAGTTCAAGTGAAGCATAACCAACAACAGAAGTATGTGAAGTTGGATGAGGATGAAGGGCAGTTTGACTTTCTGCAGTTCCATGAAAAAGGTAAAATTATACGTTGCTTAGAAAAATGGTTAAAAAAAAAATCATTCTGAATGCACCTTGTAGACTCTGATTTCTTTACATTCCTTTAGCAAACTATTTCATAAATGGGTGTAAATTGCTAAAGTTCTGCAACATGTGTCTCAAGAGTAAAATATACATCAGCTATTTAGGAGGGAATGGGTAGTGATGTCATAAAATATTTATTGATCAGGAAGTTAATATATTTCATTTTAAATGAGATGATTAATATCTACACTTTCAGTTAGCCTTCTGTTTAATGTAGTCTGCAATAACAGCTTTTGGAGACAAGGGGGTGATATAAAATCCATAGGCCTTGTGAAGACACAATCTGACCTGAAAACTGCACATTCAAAGTCAGGCTTCATCTAGTGGTAGTTCCTTAAATGACGGTGAATACAGATAAACCTTTGTAACTTGAATAATTAAGAGTTTGAGTATTTATTTTAGCCTATTTATTTCTATCGGAAAAATGTCGATATATAGATAGCCATTAGGAAAATTTTCTGAATATCAATGCATTTAAAAGGCATCGATCCCCAGCCTAGGAATGGGTTTTGTGAGAGAAAAGTCTCGTAATGATTATACAGTGGCCGATGGGTATATTTAACGTGAACAGTCATTGGTTGTGAGGCAAAAAAACAGTGCTGACCTCAAAAGCATATTAATTTTTAACTCACTGTCTTTTTCAGTCATTGAGAAATTTTGCCTGCCACCTGATGCAAAAGTTATATATAGAGATGCAACAGGGACAGAAATTGATGCAGAAATATTCAGTGAACTTGTTGGACAAGGCAATGTGGTGGTGACAGTTTTCTGTGATGATGGTAAGAAGTAAAGTCAGGTATATTGAAGCACTTTTACACCCTATAGAATATTCCTTTACATTCCTATTCTATTCCTTTAGAGTTCTCTACATGTTCCTTGTCTTCTGTTTCTGAGATGTCTGATTCAAGCTTAAACTCAAATGCATCAACTGTAATAGTAGATGAGGTCCCTAGCAAGAGACGGAGAATTGAGGATGGTGCATTGTCTTCTAAACAGGTTTTAACAAAGCTCTCTGGAGTTTCTTAACATATTTTTTACTCTGTCTCTAGAAAAGCTGTGTATCACCATGTTTTGCATTCTCATGCTTTTCTTTTTATTAGTTGATAGAAGATGTGCTAAGAGCCAAGTCTGGTGGTGAAAAAGTACTACAGGAGTACCAAACATCAGAAACCCTAACAGATAGCACAAGAAGACAAATGATTAACATATTGGTGACTCACATGATTGATAATCATGGGTATGTTTTTATATTCTTTTTATCTGTGATGAATAACTGTATGTACACTGCACAAATTTTGATTACTAATTTAATAATCTTCTCTCAGGCTCCATCCTACTAAAGCAATCCGAGAAGAGTATGCTCTTGGGATAGTGACACTGTTCCCTTCCCTCAAGGATCCATATACCAAGAGAGGCTATGTAATAATCATTATTAAATAATAATTACATAATTATTGCATAACAATAATAATTGCATGATTTTTTCATGTCATACTTGCAAAGCTGTGTGCATGGCATTCACATTTAAATTTTCTGAGATTATTTATGACCCAAGTATGACAATGTAATTAATTTTGTTCTTTTTCTTTCAGGAACACTTCTATGATGCTGCAAGTAGCACGGGTTACATTTCTTGGCGTCTGAAGACAGTCCAAAGAAAGATTTGCAGAGAATCTGCACTTCCAACAAAAAGCTCTAAAGACTTTTCTCCAGGAGGCCCAAATTTCCAAAGGATGGTTACTGTTGAAAGGCAGCTTGATGGGGATGCTTGCAAAGAGGCCATGTCTTTGCTCAACCATACCACAGACAATTCCCTGATTTTTCAGAAGATGAGAGAGACCTTTCAGTACCGTCAGAATCTTGTTAATGACCCAGACAGAAGTATTGATATCCTCTCCACTTTCCCAAGATTCCTGGATACAAAAGGACTGGTAAATTTGTAATACACTGTTTAGAATGGCTTGACATTTGAAAGTATTTCTTGTAGTACTAGTTTAATGTATTGTTTCTTAAAGGTGGATCAAGATTTCACTCTCCTATTCGATGATGACACGTCCTCTAGGCTGTTTCAAAAATGGGATCTGTTCTTCAAGCCAAATGTCATAAAAGAGGCTAAGTGTCTCACTTCAACACCAGAGTTGCGCCGCTTGATGCAGTCAGCAGAAAGTCTCCCAGGAAGTGATCTTGATGAGGCAACAAGTGAGTTGTATTTGTTTTGAAGAATTTTCTGTTACAGTTTTTATTACTAAGTGATTACAATTAGGAAGCAACAGCATCTATGATATTCTTTTTTTACTAGATTTGTTTATTCAGTGCATCTCTGACAGTTGATCTGTTATTTTGGATAAATATGAACAATACTGTTTAAAAATTTCATATTGTCTCCTTGTTCTTTCAACTTTAATTTTAAGTTTTCATTTAATTTTTGTGAATCTTTGTACTCAGCTTATGACCAAGAAATGGCCTCCCTGTTGTTGCTGATACATCTTCTTCCACCACGTCCTGGAGGACCAAAGGCTCCTAAAATTAGTGCATGTGATGCGGTTGAGAGACTTGTAGTCTTTCATAAGGTAAATGATATTGTGGGGATTATAATAATTTGTCATGTCACTTTCTAAGTAGGGCTGGGCCATATGCTCTGGAATACTTTGTGATTATTTGACACCTTTACCTTGGTTATGATTAATACACTTGTCAAGAACTCCTCATTTCACTTTCAAAGTAACCCCATTGGGAGTCTACATGCTTACCAAAACAATTTTGAATTGGGCCCATATAGCTTTTTATCCACTGTGTTTATTTTATTTGAAGTGTGATGAGAAGTGTGTTAATGAACCTGGGGGCAGCCTGTATTCTTATTTATCAAGTGAGTAAGCTACTATAGAATGAAAAACAATCACCTTTATCAGAGTTGTCAAAATGAGGCTGAGGTGGTATTATCCTGATCATGAGCATGTGTGTATGTGGAAGTACACTGTGCCTTCAATTGGCTGAAGCAAACACTTTTTATAAACAACTTATTTTAGGAGTTCTAGTTCTAAAAATTGTAAATTTCTTCAGTTATATAATTATCACATATATGAACACATGTAACAGTATTTGCAAGCGGAAAACCATTCTCGCTGAAGAGTGCATTTCTGCTCTGCATGCCCAAACGTGGACTCGAGAGCAGAGCTGTGATGAGCACTCATCAAATACATTAACCAAATACACTGACTTGAGCACAATTACATCAGTTAGGAATAGGAAATCACTTTTGGTGTTTTTTTGGTTAATTGCCCACTCCAGCTTCTAAGCCACATGTATAAATGAGTATTAAAAAGTGAATGAAATCGCCTTCATATGCGCTAACATCTGGCCAGTGAAGTGTTTGAATAATGGCTTTAAATATAGTTTTTTCCATGGCTGCAGATTATACTTGTCTAATGTTCTGTTTCCTTGTCTAAACCCTAGTCATGCTGCAGTTTGGAGGAGCATGTCCGCAGCCAGCATGGTCGGCAGCCATACCTTCTCACTGTTGGGCGTCAGAAGAGCAAGATTGACAGCTTCTACATCTCCATGGATAAGCACCTCGTCCCATGCCAGGCAAACCGCTCCCTTGTGGCATTTGATGAACTTTTCAAAGCACATTTTGTGTTTAATTTGTCTTATGATGCTGCATTAGTGAATTTTTATACATTCCTGCAGACAACAGTATATAACATTGATGTGGGGAAGATGAAGGAGTCACCCAGAGTTAGAGAATTGAGAGCCAGACTGCTTAACCAGCCAGTACAGTTTTCACTCTGAGAGTAAGAGGCTAAAATGATGCTGACCTGTTTCATGTGTCAGAAACTGTATCCCAGCAGTCAGCAGTTGATTTCACATTTAAGAGTTACACATGGTTACTATCCTGGACCAAAGTTCAAATTGTTTTGTGCTCAGCAAGGGTGTAGGCGTCAGTTCCTAACCTTTGCAGGTTTTCGGAAGCACCTTAATAGTGTTCATAGCAATGTTCAGCAAGTTGCTCAAACTTCAACTATTGTGCGTTCCGATAGCGAGACAATTGCATCTTTATCTCAGGCACATGCTTTGGAAGACAGATTTGGTCCCCAAAATCAATTGGACTTTTCTAGTGTTTCTTCTGAGAGCAATGATTCAGGACTTAAAGATCTAACCAAAGAAATGTGTGCATCCATTGTGGCCAAATTACAGGGCAGTGGAATTTCTAACAGTTTGGTGTCCTCAATTGTAGGAGATTTGGAGGAACTAACACGTGAGCTCCGCTCACAAGCAAAGCATACCGCTATTTCTGCTATACCTATTAATGACCCCAACATATCTGAGATAAATGAATCTTTTAAAAAATTAGAAAACCCATTTACAAATCTTAATACTGAATGGAAACGAAATAAATACTTCAGCCTAAAATGGGGAGTTGTCGAGCCAGTTGAAATAACATTGGGAGTCAGATATGACAACAGGCGAAATCAGAAATCTGGTACTTATGATCAAGTACCAGTAAATGATACTTTTATATATGTACCAGTTTTAGAAACATTGAAATTCATGTTCAGAAATCCAGACATTTGTGCTTTCCTAACAGAAGAGTGTAAACCAGAGCCTGACACTTACAATGATTTTTCTGATGGAAGTTATTTTAAATCCCATCCTTTGTTTAGCACAAAAAGACATGCCTTACAAATTCAAGACTACTATGACGATTTTGAAACCGCCAATCCCCTGGGCTCCAAACATGGCATTCATAAAATTGGTTGTCTTTATTTTGTTTTAAGAAACTTGCCCCCAAAATTTAATTCGGTTTTGATGAACGTTCATTTGGTATCGCTTTTTCATGCACAAGATTTGCACAAGTATGGTTTTGATGTTATACTGGAACCATTTATAAATGATTTGAAAATACTGGAAAACCAAGGGCTGAGCCTTCCCTTTTCTGATGAGCAGATATATGGTACAATCTCACAGATCACTGGAGATAATCTAGGAATGCACAAAATTCTTGGTTTTAATGAGTCATTCAGTAGCCGTCATTTCTGTCGCCTTTGTTTGATTGAAAAGAATGATTCTCAAACAGTATACAGTGAGGATGATCCTAAGGTGATCCTTCGTGGAAAAGACATATTTGAAATGCATTGCAAGTCTCTATATGAAAACCCACAATTGGTGTCATTATATGGTTTGAAAAAAAATTCAGTACTTAATTCACTGAATTATTTCCATGTTTGTAACAACTATTCATTTGATATAATGCATGATCTCCTAGAAGGTGTGGCCCAATATGAAATCAAATTGCTTTTTGCATATCTTACAGAACACTTTATTTCAGAACAGGACTTGTTGTCCAGAATTTATTGTTATGATTATGGATTTTTAGAACGAAAAAACCGCCCCACAAAGATAATTTTGGAGACTGCTGGCAACAGCATTGGTTTGAATTCTGTTCAGACATTGTGTCTTGTGAAAAACATCCCACTGTTGTTTGGTGACATCATTAATGCAGGGAACAAAAACTGGAATTTGTTACTGTTGTTACTTCAAATATTGAACATAGTTTTTTCACCTTCTCTCACTCTGGGCATGACAATATATTTAAAGCATTTAATTGTTGACCACCATAAGCTATTTAAGTACTTGTATCCACATAGAAACCTATTGCCCAAGCATCATTTTATGATCCACTACCCATCTTCTATAAGGAAGATTGGCCCCTTATTATATATGTGGTCTATGAGGTTTGAAGCCAAACACAAGGTGTTTAAAGATTATTTCAAAAACATCACAAAATCACTGGCTAAAAAGCATCAGATGGCCATTGCCTATCACTGGGAAACCTTCAACCTCAAACAAAACGAGTATGGGCCAATTAAATCTTTTTCTCTCAGAGATGAGAATGTGGTCAACAATGAAATGCTTGAAATGATCTTGTCAAATGATGTTTTCTCAACTAGTTGGGTTAAAGTTGATGGTGTAGAACAGGGGTAGGCAACGTCGGTCCTGGAGTGCCACAGTATGTGCAGGTTTTTGTTCCAACCCAGTTCCTTAACGAGAACTCAATTGCTGATGAAGCACATATTGCTTAAGTGACATTTTAATGCTTCATTTTAGTGGTCTCGCTTGTTAAGGTTCTCCAACCTTAATTGCTTATTTCAATCTTAAACTGCTGCATTCAGTGTTTTAATTGCTCCTTATTAGCAATAAGATGTAAAACAGGGGTAGGCAATGTCGGTCCTGGTGAGCCGCAGTGGCTACAGGTTTTCATTCCAACCCAATTGCTTAATTAGAAACCAATCATTGCCAATCTCAGACCTTATTTAATTTTATGGCTTGTTAGTCTGTGCAATGTAAGGCTTTTATATCGTAGATTTTTTTCCTTTCCAAGGATATCATCCAAATGATTTGAAGCCTAAAACAGATCATTTTCAGTCTGTCACATTTTTCTATTAAGTGTTTTATTAAATCAAACCGTGCATGATGAACACACACAGATGTAATTGGAAAAAAGCTAGCTGGAGAACTGCTGGCTGCTTTGTCTTTTACATCTTATTGCTAATAAGGAGCAATTAAAACACTGAATGCAGCAGTTTAAGATTGAAAGAAGCAATTAAGGTTGGAGAACCTTAACAAGCGAGACCACTAAAATGAAGCATTAAAATGTCACTTAAGCAATATGTGCTTCATCAGCAATAATTGAGTTCTCGTTAAGGAACTGGGTTGGAACAAAAACCTGCACATACTGTGGCACTCCAGGACCGACGTTGCCTACCCCTGGTGTAGAATATAAACCTGGACTTGTTGTTTGCAGTGCAATTGAGGAAGGCATACCAGTGTTTTCTCAAATAAGTGAAATACTTCTGGTTGATCAAATTTTCTTCTTGACAAACAAGCTATTCACAGAGAAGTTTGATGATCATCATCATGCATTCATAGTATTACGAAGTGAGGAATTTTGTCTAACAAAAATGTCTGAGCTTAAAATTCATAAACCATTTGATATTCAAAGTTCATACAATGTTTCAGATGAAAGACTGTACATTGTACCTTCATTTACAATGTTTTAATCAAATTGTATGAAAAAGTATAAAAAGGCAAAAATAAATGTTATTTTTGAAAATTATTTTGTTTTGTTGACATCAATTCTTATTATAACATTTTTTTCAGTCCAGATAACTTGACACTTTAGGGAGTGAAACTAACAATTAAATTAGTAAAAGAAATTAACTCTGAGCAGTGTTGTTTGTCTAATCCCTTAATGTTACTTCAACTCAGTTTTGTGAGTTAAAGAAAGAACTCTGACATAGTGTTAAATATTTAACACTTTTGAATGTGTTAATTTAACTCTGGAGAGTGTGGAGCTATATAAACCCAGAAAAAGTGTTGAAATCAACTCTGTGGGAGTTCATTCAACACTGGACTTTTTGCTGTGTAGTAGTGAAACGTTGAAATACCAGAAAGTTTTGAAAAAGGGTTTCTTTTTAGGGATGACAACTTTCAACCCCACCAAAGAATGGTCAGAAAAGCCAACAGGAGAGATAGAGGCAGAAGTGACAGTGTTCAGATTGTGACTGGGACAGTAAAAGCGATCTAATCGAGCCATTGAAATATTTCCATCCCATCCCTTCACCCAGGTGTACTGTCTGTCTGATGGAAATTTATAACGCCAGATATCCACGAGATCTGCCCGTTTTAAAAGGGCCGCTAGGACTTGAGCAGAGCCAGGATGAGGTTCAACACCATTGCGATCCAGCATGTAATTAACTGTGCAATTAAAATCACCAGCCACCAGCACCAACTCGCCATTAACAAAAGAATCGACCACCTTTTGTAACGATTCAAAAAAACAAATCCTTTCTCTCCCGTTGGTAGGGGCATAGACATTAATGAACACCACATCCTGATCCCCGTCTTTGACCTGAACCACTAGCAATCGTCCAGCCACCACCTCACTGATGGCAGTGACCTGGAATTGCACAGATTTTGAAAACAGTATGGCCACCCCAGCACTAAAACTAGAACCATGGCTAAGAAAAACCTGACCCCCCCATTCTCGTAGCCAGTCTGGTTGATTCTGAAGGTCAGAATGGGTCTCCTGGAGCAGGATGACATGCAATGCTTTCTGTTCTAAGAAATTAAAAACCACAGCCCTCTTTGTCCCTCCTCTACAGCCATTAGCATTCAAACTCCCAATGTGAAGAGACTGCATGGAAAAAGAGCCAAAGGGAGTCCACAGTAAAAAACATGACACCAAACAAAGGAGCTGACTAAAGAGGCAATCCATTATTTTGGGTTGAGTGACTTGCGCACTTTGCCGATAACATACTTCAATCGGGTTGCCTCTTTTTGCTCCATGCCTAACTGAACTGCTTCACACATAACTCTTTGTGCAGACACAAGAAATAACTGCAGATCTGGAAAATGATCTTCAACCTTCACTCCTTTCTTGCCATCAATAAACTCCAAAAAAGTTCTAATACTGGCCGTACTATAACTGCCTCTTAGCAGATACTGAGAGGTGTCAATGTCACTCTCACCCTCCACATTGTCCCTTAACCCGTATGCGCTGTCACTTTGGTTTGTCACACCCTCGCTATGTTCCTTAGGTGACTGATTTGACACAAGGCTTTTCTTTGCCTGTCCTCTATCCGTTGATTGCTCCTTCCTTTTTCGAGTGGAAACTTTAACGGGCTCGTTGCTCACACTCACTCCTTCACACACCGCGGCCACTCCGCCGTCAGTCTCGGCTCTCACACATCTCTGCACCTCAGCAGCCCCCTTCAATGAGCTCTCCGGCAGGAGACTGTAATCGGAAGCGTTCACTTCTACACTCTTATCAGTGATCTGAGGCTCATTTACAGCTGGGACCAGTGGTGCAGCTTCTCCCGAGCAAACTGCCGCTACCTCAGTGCTGTTGATCTCAGGCAATACGTGAACTTCAGTCGGTGTGCTCTCTGCCGGCTCACGGAGCTCAGGACTAACTGATAGGCGATCAGCTGAACCGCCGGCCTTGGCCGACATATCTGTAAAACTTTGAAGCAGACTCTTCTCAGGAGCCGCCGTCACTAAAGTACTAAGGGGCTGATCACAAACAACACCCGCTGCAGCCATCGACTCCTTCATATCAGATTCACACTCATCCATACTTTCAACCTCTTCGCCACTCTCAGATTCATGCTCACTATCTTCAGTGTTCTCGCCATCCAAATTCTCCTCAGTAAGAGTACGAGGACCCGCAAATACCACTGATCCAATTTTACATTGTGAAGCCTTGTGCCATGCTCTACCGCAAGTGAAGCATTTCATGGATTCAGAAGTGACAAAAACAACATAGTCACTGCCGTCCACTGTAAATCGGAGGGCTACATTGATATCGTCATTCATGTTGTTTAATATCACATATACTTGTCTACGAAACGAAACAACGTGTTTTAATTCATGCCGTTTGCATCCAAGAGGGATCATGGTTAATTCTGAAACGATCTGGCCATAACGCTTCAGTTCATTTACCAGAACATCGTTCCTTAAAAATGGAGGAACATTTGAAACTATTACTTTTTTAGCAGGTGTTGATAAAGGCAAAACAGGGACAAGCGCTCCGCTTATAACTAACCCTTCCTCTACCAAATGATTCACCAGGGATTCCTCATTTACAAAAACCACCACCGATTTATTCGTCCTTGATGCCGAGCGAACATTTTTATATCCAACTACTCTCCCAACTGCCTCCACACACGTCTCAACAGAGACCATCGGATCTGCCAAGATCTTAGCGCCATTGCGGCGGGAGAGATTCTCATAAAACTTTGGCAATAACCCCGGCACTGATTCTTTGGACACGGCCATGGCCAAAAATACACCAAGGCCATGTCTAAACTAACAGCAAACTTTACAACAGTAATATAACTAAGAGAAAAGAAGAAAAAAAAAGATAGAAAATACAAATACTCACAGAGACCCTCCAAGAACGAAGCCGGCCAGCAACCCACAACCACGCCCACCCTGACCAATGCAGTCAAACTGACAAAGATTCGACCGACAGACAGAAAGGATAGATAGATAGATAGATAGATAGATAGATAGATAGATAGATAGATAGATAGATAGATAGAGATAGATAGATAATTTTTTTTAAAAACAAACTTTATTGAATAAACACAGAAAATAAATCATAACAGTAAACCAAACTCAATCTTAAGTCATACAGAAAACATATACACACATTCCTATTTATGAATATTCAGTTTCTAAACATTACATACTCAAATTGTTCTTTAGAATAAAATCTATATATATATTTATCTAATCCCTCCCATTGTTTCCACCCTCCAATCCCACTTATCCTTCGTATTCTTTATTATCCCAAAGTTATAAATAAGTAAAAAACAAAACACCAAAATCAGAGCACAAATTGTAAATCATAATCTTCATCACATTTACAAAGTACATTATTTACGCACCACACTTCTTTAAACTGTGCTAAATTATTTGTAGACTTATAAAAATTAAAATCCACTAATATTCTACTTTCACACACTTTTCTAAAAAAGACAATAACATCTTCAGTCCCACTCCCAGTAATTTTGTTTTTACGTGTCTTCCATACTGACAGTTTTGCCTGCCCGATAATAAAATTAATTAAGTTCATATTCTCTCTTGTTTGTCTTGTAATTCTCACCCCAAACACAAACACCGTGCTATTATACGGGACCCCCAGCCCTTCTACTATTCTTTCTATTACACTAAAGAGGGTCTTGAGTCTCTCACAGTACATAAAAGCGTGAAACACAGTTTCCCTCAGACCACAAAAAGGACAGCAATCAGAAACCCCCGGACATATAATCGATAAGAAGGAGTTCACCGCTAGTATCCCATGCACCAACCTCCACTGCAGGTCTCCCACCCTACTGGCCAATGGTGGCTTGTACAACGACCTCCAGGCGGGGTTCAGTCCTTGAGGAGCTCCGAGTTTGACTCTCCAAGGTGTGTCATGTCTTCGTGTCCTTAGCTGTTCCTGGTTGTTCACCTTCACGCAGATCCTATAGAGCTGCTTCCCTGGCACCGTAGGCAGAGATAACGCCTCAAGAGACTGTAATGCTAAAACATCGGTCTCACCGTCCCTCAGTTCAACAGCTGGAGAAACAGTAAGCGTTGGAAAAGGTGTTTCATCATTTGGTTTCAATCGTGAGGTGAACATTCTGTGCAGGAGTGTCATGGATTCCCTGTCCAGTGATGATTGTATCCGACACAGAAACTTCTCCATGAGGCACACTGAGTGCACTCCTGTCTCCTTTGCTACCACCTGTGCACTTTTCCAAGTGTAATTTTTCCAGTCAATTATGTCCTTTATTGTGGTTATTCTATGTATTATGAAATGATGAATAAAGTTTTCAGAAAGTCCTGTAGCAGTGCCAACAGCAGGATTGTAGAGCAGCGGTTCATTAAGGACCCAAAAAGAGGAAAGGTCATCACAGTCCTTTTTGATCGATAGCAGTTGCCATGCTGCTAGAAGGCTTTTATAAAACTCCAGCACATGTAAAGTCCCGATCTTATCAAAATGGCACAGCAGTAAACTTTTACCAAGTCCCATATGCCTGGTCTGTTTAAATAAAAGTACGGCCAAGTTCATCCACTGGCTCTGCTCAACAGGGTACAGCAGTTTCTGAATGGTCTGAAGGCGGAAAGCAGCAATCCTGCTGGTAATGTCAATAAGTCCTTGTCCGCCTTCATCCAACGGCAAGAATACCACTCCCTTCCGTATCCAATGGGTACCATTCCAAAAGAAATCCATGATTGCTTCTTGTATCTGCTGAACAAGCACAGGTGGAGGTTGCAGACAAATACATTTGTGCCACAGGCTGGAGGTCACCAGGTTATTAATTACCAGCATCCGTCCTCTATAAGATAACTGAGGGAGTATCCACTTCCACTTAGCGAGCCGAGCTGTAACCTTGTCCAACAGACCCTCCCAGTTCTTTTGGATGTAGTGGTCATCTCCGAGATGGACTCCCAAGTACAGGAAACCCCCAGTGGTCCACTGCAGACCCCCTTCCAGTCGAGGAGGACTACATTCTGTCCAGTTCCCAACCAGCACTGCACTGCATTTATTCCAGTTAATTTTGGCCGATGACGCTTTACTGTAATTCCGCAGACAGTCAGTTAGTTCGTTCAAATCCTTCTGGTCTTTGATGACAACTGCGAGATCATCAGCATAAGCCGTGACTTTCACAGGGTCCATGTTGCAGTTGGGGATGGTGAGACCAGTCAGCACCTTCCTCAGGTGCACCAGGAAAGGCTCCATCGCCAGAGCATATAACATACCGGACAAAGAGCAGCCCTGTCTGACTCCTCTTCTGACACTGAAGGGTGCGCACAAACCACCATTGACCTTGATTATACCAGAAATGTCACTGTAAAGTAATCGAATATAATTAATAAAAGACTCCCCAAACCCAAAAGCCTTCATGGTATTCCATAAAAAAGAGTGACTGACCTTACAAAAGCTTTTTCCTGGTCAAGAAATATAAGACCAGTCCGAAAACCAAACAGCTTTGCAGCAGCTAAAATGTCCCGAATTAAGAAAATGTTATTAAAAATGGACCTGCCAGCCACGCAGTAATTCTGATCAGGATGCACCAGTCTCCCTAAAACTTGGACCATCCTGTTGGCTAAGGCTTTGGAGAGAACTTTATAGTCTGCGCATAAGAGGGACACTGGCCGCCAGTTCTTAATGAGACACAAGTCTCCCTTCTTCGGCAGCAGCGTGATCACAGCTCTACGGCAGCTTTGAGGTAACAAACCAGTTTTGAAACTCCACCGAAACACTTCTAGCAAGTCCAGACCAATGACATCCCAGAACTCTTTGTAAAATTCCACTGGAATGCCATCGATTCCCGGGACCTTCCCTGTGTTCAGCTGTCCCAGGGCTTTGGTGAGTTCTGCGAAGGTCACCTCACTATTTAAATCTGCCACGTCTGCGTTGGGAAGTTGCGGTAAGTCCTGCAAAAAGGCCTGTTGATCTTCATTGCCACCATCTCCATCTGCCGCAAACAAAAGTTCATAAAATGCACGGACCACCTGCCTTATCTCACTGGGCTCTTGTGTCTCTCTGCCATCAGGTGTTCTTATACAATGTAAGAGTTTACTCTGTGAGTTTTTTTTCTCTAAACCAAAAAAGTACTGCGTTGGTGCATCCATCTCAGTCAACCGCTGAAAGCGGGCCCTCACTAAAGCCCCCTGAGCCCTGGTCTCAAGCAGGTGGGCCAACCCCAGTTTAGCAGTAGTCAGGCTCGCCTGCAGCTGCTCATTAGGACCCTTCTCTATTTGTTGTTGAAGCTCAGCTATTTGATTTTCCAAAGCTGCCATTTCTGACCGCAATACTTGGGTGACATTTCTGGTATACTCCTGACACAAAGCCCAGATGTGACTCTTCCCAACCTCAAACCACTGTTGTAAGCTGGTGAACTCCTTCTTCATAGCCTTCCAACCTCCCCAGAAATGAACAAACAACTCTTTAAAATTCTGATCTTTGAGGAGGAGTGTGTTAAAATGCCAGTATGGACTATGGGGTCTGTACACGTTAAAAAGAAGTGAACAACACACTAGACTGTGATCGGAGAAGCCAGTAGGCACAATAGAGCACACTTTAAATAACCCTAACAGGTGCTTAAAACTGTAAAAATGATCGAGTCTCGCCATTGAGATCGTGTTTCCACTCGTCCTCCCCCAAGTGTATTGCCGACAAGTCTCATTTTTAGACCTCCATATATCTTCCAGCCCAAAGTCCTTAATTATTTTTCCCAGAGCTCGTGCTGAGCGAGGGTGCGGTTCCAGTCCATTGTTTCTATCCATCCTTGAGTCAAGTGTACAATTAAAATCCCCTCCTAACACCACCACTTCCTCAGGGTCACACTTAGATAACAGATCTCTTAACTTGGTAAAGAAGTGGAGCCTCTCCTCACCCTCATTCGGGGCGTACACGTTAATGAAAGTGACGACACTGCCTTGAAGTTTTACTGACATTTTCAAGAGTCTCCCTTTCACCAGCTCATCAGTCCTGCAGACTTCTACTTGAAGCCCACCAAGAAATAAAATGGCCACTCCAGCGCTAACATATGTCCCATTGCTAAAGAAAATGTCCCCTTTCCAATCCCTGCTCCACTCCCACTGATTTTGCTCATCAATGTGGGTTTCTTGTAGAAAGGTGACATTCAAACCTTTTTGTCTTATAAAATCAAAAAGTGCGACCCTCTTATCTGCACTTCTCCCCCCATTAATATTTAGGGTTCCTATGCGTACACTTGTCATGATATCTGAATATAAAGATGAACACACAATGAAACACAGGGACCACCACAAATACTGTGGAGTGGGTTTAACAGGGGGCTTAGCCATTAGGTGGTGTTTAAATTAGACTGTTTCCTCAGTTTACTGGTTAAGTTCTTGAGCCTCACGAGCTCTTTAACGTCAAACATCGCGGAGGCTGCTTTGTCCCGCCGCAACCCACGGACAGACGATATAAAGAGCTCAATGTCTGGGAAAAACTCAGCCACGTCCACCCCCTTTTTACCGGCGGTGTTCACCAAAAACTCTTTCACACTCTGACCGCTGTAACCCCCCCTGGCTTTTAACTCTGGGGGCTCCGAGGCAGCAGACCCATCGGAAATATTACCGTCATCGGTCTCTTCCCCGACATTCCCCGCAATTGAACCGTCATCGGCCGTCTCCGCGAAGACGGGAACATCCTCCTGACAAGGACCATAGGCGGGATCCTCTCCAATGACCCCCGAGCCCTGACTTAAAACAAGTTTCTTACGTGCCCGCTCTTCTCTTTCACCTTGCCTCTTTAGAGCAGGACGTTTAAATTCACCTTTTTCTTCAGGCTGATTGCTTCCTCCCTCGTCCATATCTATGTCACCCCACACACTTTCTGCTTCTGCTGCTGTCTGACCTTCATTCTCACTACCGCCTTCATTCGGCTCATCCCTGGGAGGCACCTGATCCTCTTGCCCCTCAGATCGTGAGGCATTTCTATTCTTAACGCCCCGCGCCTCTGCGCCATCAGCCACTACAGGACGATCTTTCACTTCCTGCCCTTCTGTTTCTGTAACTGCATGGTCAGTTTTCTTGTGCCCGTGTTGTCTCTCAGGACACTGTTTGATTAAATGGGCTTCACTCCCACACCCAAAACATTTCATTTCATTCGAAGTGACAAAAATTACATAATCAAACCCGTCCACTCTGAACTTCATTGCCACGTTTAAATCATCGTCCATTCTATTTAAAACCATATAAACTTGTCTTCTAAAAGACAAGACAAGTTTCAAATCCGGCGATTTACAGCCTAAAGGGATATAACGAATTTTAGACACCAAACGTCCATGCCGCTCCAACTTTTTTGCTATGGTTTCATTCTTGAGAAAAGGCGGCGCATTCGAAATCGTCACTTTACGGGACGGGACGGCTAAAGGGGAAACCTGTACAAAGGAGCCATTTATAACAACCCCTTTCTCAACCACTATGGGAACTAAATCCTCAGAGCTCAGGAAAGCAACGATAGACCCGCTCATTCGTGAAGCCGACTTGATATTCTCACAGCCTACCAATTCGCCTACCGCCAACACCCCCGCCTCTAAAGGAACAAACTCCTCCGATAAAAGTTTAATCCCATGGCGGCGGCTCAGACGCTCAAGATTCGCAGCCATTGCGGCTGCCGTGGCCTAAGCCACTCAGTACAAAACAAGTTTTAGCTGTTTACACCAAAGAAAGATAGAAATAAGAAAATATAAATCAGAAGAAAAAAGAAAACCCAAACTCACCGCACCGCGTCCACCAACAGGTACACTCGCACACACTCGAAACAACCACCCAGCATGCACAGCGACAGCGAAACAGGAAGGAGATAGATAGATAGATAGATAGATAGATGTGAAAGGTACTATATGATAGATAGATAGATAGATAGATAGATAGATAGATAGATAGATAGATAGATAGATAGGAAAGGCACTATATAATAGATAGATAGATAGATAGATAGATAGATAGATAGATAGATAGATAGATAGATAGATAGATAGATAGATAGATAGATAGAGAGATGTGAAAGGTACTATATAATATATATATAGATAGATAGATAGATAGATAGATAGATAGATAGATAGATAGATAGATAGATAGATAGATATGAAAGGTACTATATGATAGAGAGATACATTGACATACATACTGAGGATCACACAGTGTTAGTGGTGGGATTTGAATCCACAAATCTGAAGTCCAAAGCCCACTATGTCCACTACGTCACACACACCATATAATAGACAGATAGATAGGGAGATACATAGACAGATAGGAAGGAACTATATAATAGATAGATAGATAGATAGATAGATAGATAGATAGATAGATAGATAGATAGATAGATAGATAGATAGATGTGAAAGGTACTATATAATAGATAGATAGATAGATAGATAGATAGATAGATAGATAGATAGATAGATAGATAGATAGATAGATGTGAAAGGTACTATATAATATATAGATAGATAGATAGATAGATAGGAAAGGCACTATATAATAGATAGATAGATAGATAGATAGATAGATAGATAGATAGATAGATAGATAGATAGATAGATAGATAGTGGGGCCCCCTTTTGTGGAACCTGGTGATTCAGCCGCACCATTTGCAGTCTTGCACCATATGGTCTATTTTAAATCCAGCAATGGAAGATTTCTGTGGTGCCCCCCCCCCCCCACTTCCTTTGATGCCCTAAGGATGTGCTTATTTTACTTAATGATCAATGCAGCCCTGGGTGCCCCCATAGTGTTTATGGACACTCTTTTATTTTTAATAATTCATTGATGGAAAGTCCTCCATGCTAAAGTGTCATAGAGAAGACGTTTGTCACAGATAGACAGACAGACAGATGGATGTGAAAGGCACTATAAAAGGCACTATAAAATAAATGTCACGTGGAAGTTTCAATGTTACAGCAGCCTATAACAGCCTTTTTCAGATTTTCACAAAACCTTCGCAGAGTAATCAATTTTAAACAGTGAAATAAAAACAATCAGGTATCTGCCTAACATATTAAAATATTGAAAAAATATCAGAAATTTCTTTTCATAGGCATAGTCTTTAACACTTGTAGAATTCCCTGGAAATAAATTAAATTAAATCATAATATCTATCTATCTATCTATCTAAAATGCCTGTTTGAAATACGTGAATGCATTCGTTTTCTAATGTTTTAAATCTGTCAGCAGTGGGCGCTGCAGCCTAATAAAACGCTGAATGAGTTGCGGCGATCAAAGACTGCAATTAACTCGATAAACACAAGATGGCAGTGTTGATTCAGGGCTGGCTGGCTTCTTTAATAATCTGCGCAACGGCTCAAAATTTAATTTCCTTTTTTCTTCTTTTCAGAAACAAGATATGAGCCATCAATGTCAGCAGTACATGGACAATATATTTTTTAACTGAGTAAACTTTTTTTTTGTAAGTATGCTTGCACATTTAATATGACTAGCAATAATATGGTTTGAATGGCCTTATCAACTTGCTGTAAATTTGTTAAGTTTAGAAAAACACACTGTAGGTGGATATTATGTCTCATCAAATTAAAGATTGCTTATTAACATGTTTATGTGGGTGATGTTGTTCTTTTCAGTGATTATTTTCCAGATGCTCTTTTCAATCAGCTAATTAAGCAAGGAAATAAAAATACTTTATATAGCTCCTTTTTATAGTGCGTATCCCAATGCCCCAGTGCAGTAGCGGGGTCACTGTGCTGTGAAAATTGCCACTGACCTCCGTTTGAAAAACAGAGGTCCTGACTCTCTGTGGCCATAAAAGAGCTTTGGGCATCTTTCAAAAAGAGTAGGGAATACCTCGATGGCCCACCCTGGCAGACCTACTGTACACTACAGCTGCTCATCTGTTTTTAAAACTGGAGAACCAGCAGGTCATGTGACTTGTTCAGGGGACTTTGGGCTGCAGGTCTGACTGGGCAAGTGGCAGGAAGAAAACCATTAAAGGACAAAACATGACCTTGAAATGCCAGCTGTGGACCACTGCAGACTGGACAAAGTAGACACTGACACTTGGCTTTTGTCACCCTGCACTGTTAAGCTATTGTGCTGTGAGGCCCCTCTGATCAGGCAAGCGAGTGACCTTCAGAAACTCGTCTTCTGATTGGCTTGTGACTTTGGCTCTGCCAGATCTCATCCTATCAGAGTTTCTTCAAGTTTCCACTTGCCTTTGGATTGTGTGGGACACCACTGGACTCAATAACACTTTGATTTTTTTTAAATTTCTCAAAATGAAAGGCCTACACTTCTAAGGGTAATAATTCTGTGTCTCATTTCATTTGTTATTTGTCATTTTCTTGCCATTATTACTGGAGTTTACAACTGTCTACAGTGTCATATTGTCCGAGTCGTACTTCAGAGGTGTAGTAACACAGTCCATTCCGACTCTGCTTTAAGACACACAAAGGGGTTTTTAAGTAATCAACAGCAGTTGGGACACCTGGGCAAATAGTTTACTTCAACTTCCAAGGCTTCATTTACTTGAACTGCTGCAGAACGTCTGTAGGTTGTCACCTATGAGGCCCATTTGTAATATTCTGATATTTCCTTATTTTCCAGTTTTTGCTAACCCAAACTTTAAATTTAAACCTCTGGTAGTTTACTTTTAACCATGGTAGATCATTTATTGTATTTCAACTGATTAAATTTGAAGAAAAACTGGGAAAACTGAGGTGTTCTAAATCATTTGACCAGTAGTGCAGATAGGAAAGGCACAATATAATAGATAGATAGATAGATAGATAGATAGATAGATAGATAGATAGATAGATAGATAGATAGATAGATAGATAGATAGATAGATAGATAGATAGATAGATAGATAGGAAAGGCACTATAGATAGATAGATAGATAGATAGATAGATAGATAGATAGATAGATAGATAGATAGATAGATAGATAGATAGATAGATAGATAGATAGGAAAGGCACTATATATTAAATAGATAGATGTGAAAGGCACTATATAATAGATAGATAGATAGATAGATAGATAGATAGATAGATAGATAGATAGATAGATAGATAGATAGATAGATAGATAGATAGATATGAAAGGCACTATATAACTGATAGATAGATAGATAGATAGATAGATAGATAGATAGATAGATAGATAGATAGATAGATAGATAGATAGATAGATAGATAGGAAAGGCACTATATATTAGATAGATAGATAGGAAAGGCACTATATAATAGATAGATATTATCTATCTATCTGTGTGGGATAGATAGATAGATAGATAGATAGATAGATAGATAGATAGATAGATAGATAGATAGATAGATAGATAGATAGATAGGAAAGGCACTATATATTAAATAGATAGACGTGAAAGGCACTATATAATAGATAGATAGATAGATAGATAGATAGATAGATAGATAGATAGATAGATAGATAGATAGATAGATAGATAGATATGAAAGGCACTATATAACTGATAGATAGATAGATAGATAGATAGATAGATAGATAGATAGATAGATAGATAGATAGATAGATAGATAGGAAAGGCACTATATATTAGATAGATAGATAGGAAAGGCACTATATAATAGATAGATATTATCTATCTATCTGTGTGGGATAGATAGATAGATAGATAGATAGATAGATAGATAGATAGATAGATAGATAGATAGATAGATAGGAAAGGCACTATAGATAGATAGATAGATAGACAGATAGATAGATAGATAGATAGATAGATAGATAGATAGATAGATAGATAGATAGATAGATAGATAGATAGGAAAGGCACTATATATTAAATAGATAGATGTGAAAGGCACTATATAATAGATAGATAGATAGATAGATAGATAGATAGATAGATAGATAGATAGATAGATAGATAGATAGATATGAAAGGCACTATATAACTGATAGATAGATAGATAGATAGATAGATAGATAGATAGATAGATAGATAGATAGATAGATAGATAGATAGATAGGAAAGGCACTATATATTAGATAGATAGATAGGAAAGGCACTATATAATAGATAGATATTATCTATCTATCTGTGTGGGATAGATAGATAGATAGATAGATAGATAGATAGATAGATAGATAGATAGATAGATAGATAGATAGATAGGAAAGGCACTATATATTAAATAGATAGACGTGAAAGGCACTATATAATAGATAGATAGATAGATAGATAGATAGATAGATAGATAGATAGATAGATAGATAGATAGATAGATAGATAGATAGATAGATATGAAAGGCACTATATAACTGATAGATAGATAGATAGATAGATAGATAGATAGATAGATAGATAGATAGATAGATAGATAGATAGATAGATAGATAGATAGGAAAGGCACTATATATTAGATAGATAGATAGGAAAGGCACTATATAATAGATAGATATTATCTATCTATCTGTGTGGGATAGATAGATAGATAGATAGATAGATAGATAGATAGATAGATAGATAGATAGATAGATAGATAGATAGATAGATATGAAAGGCACTATATAACTGATAGATAGATAGATAGATAGATAGATAGATAGATAGATAGATAGATAGATAGATAGATAGATAGATAGATAGGAAAGGCACTATATATTAGATAGATAGATAGGAAAGGCACTATATAATAGATAGATATTATCTATCTATCTGTGTGGGATAGATAGATAGATAGATAGATAGATAGATAGATAGATAGATAGATAGATAGATAGATAGATAGATAGATAGATAGATAGATAGATAGATAGATAGATTTTTTCTCACTAGATATATTTTTTGAAATACTAACTTCATGCTGGTTTAACACAGTAAAACTCTTCCAGCCAGAAATTAAACGCCCATCTTCTTGTGTAAATTACATTTTTTTTTGTACGTATTTGTTTTTGAGATGTGAAGCACTGAATTTCTCTTTTCAATTCCACTTCACTTATCACAAGTTTTTTTATCCCACGTCTAGTTGTCCAGCTGTCTCTGTGTGGCCTGTACGTTCTCATGTCAGTTTGGTTTCTTCCATTTTCTTTCTGAACCCTAGAGATGCACATGTTAGGTTACTTGGCCTTGTGTCAGTGCAGTTGAGAGTGCCAGGTGGTCCGGAGTGTGGTCTCGTCAGTCTCCGTCACTGTAGCTTGTAACTCCTTGAGAGTTTTCAGTGGTCTCTCCTGGTGGCCTTCCTCACTCAATGGAAAACAAATCTTCTGCCAAGGCACTGGTTTCTTGCAGACATCATCAGGCTTTACCCCATATTCTGATGCAGTCACGTTACCTCCATAAGCTTAAAGGCTCTGCTGCACAGAAGCTCCCCAATAGCCTGATGTGATGGTAGAGATGATGTGTTTTTCATAATGGTGTTAGTCTGATGGCCAAGAAGCTCAATTCTGGTCTCATCAGACCACAGAACTGTCTTCCAGCTGACCTCAGAGTCTCTCATGTGCCTTCTGCATGTCACTCTTATGAACTCACATAGGACATTGACTAGATTTGGAATTGCAAACAGTTTAAAGTTCTACAGCAATAAAGCCCAAATATCTGAGGAGATGGGTACGACATGGCATTGCGATTATGCCTGATTAACGTCATTTTTTGGATTAAACGAAGGCTTTGCGCCAGCCCTCCATCCGAATGTCACAGCTCATCTGCACTTCTCTCTGTTAGATTTCATGGACAGGTGTCACCAGCTCTCCTGACGTTTGAGTTGCAGATCAAGACAACCCAATGACAGTCACAATGATCTGGCCCCCGTGTGACGTGAAAGGACGACTGAAACAGAAAAGTGGGTTGGTTAATATTTAAAAATGCATAGACAGTGTAAAGAAGAAGAAGAAGTTAGAAGTTAAACCGCATTTTCAGGCTCTAAAGCAATGAAAGGCTGAGGTGAAACGGGTCAAACAGAAGCCTTAGCTGTCCACACCATGAATAATGCAGAGCGTCACACGTTGGAATTATTTTACACACGTCTGACTTTCCCAGAAAAACAATGTTGAAAGCACAAATGCCGCTCGCCCATCGCAGTTTAGCGTGTGTAATCTCGGCTGAACTTTATTGAATCCAAAAGCTCTAATTAGCTTTATCTCCAGTGTTTTTTCTGCTTTGAAGGAACTCACAGAGTTAAGATCTTAATAACTTTTAATAATGTGCTCCAGTGATGGAATATAATAGCTTGCCAGTTTTACATATTCATTGGGAACTTTAGGCGCCCAAGGAGGTTGCCTTGTCCTCTTGCCATCTTTTTAGTTTGTGCCTTCACGAAACGCCTAACGTACAGATCTGGAGCTGAGGGACATCAAGCTCGCTGCTTTTAGCTGGACCGGGTGTTCTGCCATTTCATCGTACTTCATCTGGTCAAACTGTTAGATTTTTCCTGACTAAAGTATTAAATATATTAAAAATTACGTTGTAGATTTCATAATGATTACGATAAGTAGGAGAGATGTAGTTATATTGTGAGAACATAACGTATTTTAGTAGTCAATCATCAATTATGTGAGGCACACATGCACAGTATGATGGAGGACCTGGATAGGCGGGCAACCCAGCCGAGACTGAACACGGAATGGACCCTTACCCGGCCGGGGGGCCATTGTAATTGAAAGACAGGGAAAGACAGTTTATTCGCACTGGTTCCTTCCCCAAGACACAAGGATTCCCATATGGATACCTGCAGGGCATGCTGGGTGTTGTAGTTCCAGAGTGCAGCCCTGTTGGGTTCCATGGGGTGCACCAGAAGGAGCTACAGGGATGGGAAATCCCAATTCTGTGAAGCTTCAGCCTTACCCACAAGTACTTCTGAGCAGCCCCGTTTTCACTTTTCCGAAGGTGCGGGATAAAAGGAGAAGCCCCACATCAATCTGGGAACTAGAGTCGGGAGGAGGAGGACAAAGCTTGTGAGAGGCGCGGAGGAGACAGAGATAGAGAGTGACAAAGAATCACAAAGCTGAGAGAATTGTGGTTGCAGAGTGGGAAACGCTTGCTTGTGAAGAGTTTCACATGGATAAGAACCCTTTATTCACTGGCAAATCTGTGTCCAAATCTGTGTGTCAGGAGTTTGGGGAGCTGCAGCACACCCTGGGGACCACGACAGACATTGATGGTAACAGTAGAAGGTGATATTAGAATACAGCGCCACCTTCTGGTTTTGGTTCTCATTGTGTGTGTTGTTGTCAGAACCCTTGAGGGCCCTTCATTGAGGTTCATTAGCCATATTCCTCAAGTGATTGTCTTTAACGTTCATGTAGGCTTCAACTTGTTGACGGGTCTGCATGAAGGTTAGAGATCCACAATGGTGGTCTTGGGTGGTTCAGTAATTCCATTCTGAGTGAACAGTGTAAGAAAAGGGTTGATTTGTTTGGTAAAACTTAACTTGCTTGTATGGAAAGTTATTTGATTTTGATAAATTCAATAAAATGTTAAAAATAAATAAATAAATAAATAGAAAATGAGATGAATGAAGGGTTGGGACACCACAGGGTGAACCTCATTTAATAGCAAGGAGTGTACCAAGTGAAACATGCAAAGAATAAGGAGGAGGGTGAGTTCTCTGGTCTGCTCTTCTTCAGACCTGAATCCAATATGACTGACTGCCTCTGGTGGGGCTTTTAGTTAAATAGGTGGGACTCTTTTGATGACATTAGATAGAACATTAGAACACCTTCGATGAGAGCAGGCCATTCAGCCCAACAAAGCTCACCAGTTCTGTTCACTTCATTCTCCTAAATAAACATCAAGTCAAGTTTTGAAGGTCCCTAAAGTCTTACTGTCTACCACACTACTTGGTCGCTTATTCCAAGTGTCTGCGGTTCTCTGTGTAAACAAAAACTTCCTAACGTTTGCAGGAAATTTACCCTTAACAAGTTTCCAACTGTGTCCCCGTGTTTTTGATGTGTTTTTAAGTCACCGTCTCGATCCACTGGATGAATCTCTTCATGATTTTAAACACTTCAGTCAAGGAAGACTGAACCCCTTCAGTACTGTGTCTCTTTGGAGAATCTTTGGACACCGCTGGTTTGACTTTGTGTTGCTCATGGAGTCCTGAATGAGGAACATGACCTGCTTGGTGAGGGAGCATCAGTGGCGCGATTACCCGAGGGTGATCCAGCTCATTGCTGACGACCCGAGTGACTGGGCCAGGCCAAGGAGATGCCCACATAACACCTAGCTGTGGCAGATAGATGGTTATTTCCGGAGGGTGGTACTGGACCGCGTCTTTGCTAGGGGGTCAGTTACCAATGGGGATGTTTCATCATACAGTGGGTGCAGCAATGTGCTGTAGCAGTGCCTGCTCCCTAACCTTACCTGACCTGACCTGAGTCACGTCTCCTCTTATTCTTCTTTACCTTAAACTGTAAAGGCTCAGCTCCTTTAATTTTTCTTCATAACTCATCCCCTGTAGCCCTGAGTCAGCCTCGTCGCTCTTCTCTGGACATTCTCCAGTGCTGTTATGTCCTTTTTGTAGCCCTGAGAACCAAACTGCACACAGGACTCCAGATGAGGCCTCACCAGTGTGTTATAAAGCTTGAGCAGAACCCCCTTGGATTTGTACTCCACACATCAAGGTGCTATATAACCTGACATTCTGCCAGCCTTCTTAATGGCTTTTGTGCACTGCCTGGCAGTTGATGGTGACGTGTCCATTGTGACTCCCAGGTCCTTCTCAAAATCCCATTGTGGTGTTGACCACTACTTGTGGTTACAGTGACTGAGTGCGCCCTGTGATGAACTGGCACACCATTTTGGTTTGATTTCTCCTACTCCTGGCTGTCCATGATGTTGATTAAAGTAAGAAGAGTGTCTAATCATCATCATCATCATAATCGTAGTAGAGTGTCACCATAACTTTCTCACAACAAGACAGTCATGCAGGTCGACAGAAATGTCTGCTCCCCAGTGGGGTGCTGTCCTTCCCCTCCCAGCCACCATGTTTCCCTTTGTTCTTGCACAGCCACAACACCGCCTGCCCGTCTTCTCGAAACACACGCTTATGAATAAAAATATCTTCGCCCACCACCCAGCACGGCAGACACTTGATTTTGACTAATTTCTTTGTGGAAACGCCACTGCTGCACATGTGAAGATAACACAAAGCCGAGACGTCAAAGAACATCCCATTTATTCACTTTAAAGAGAAGGCGTTTTATGTTCTTCTGTCCCCGGTGATGAATTTCACTTTTATATTACATGCAGAATTCAATGGCTTACCGTATTTTGAAACCCCCAATGTTCACACCAAGGCCCACTCAGCGCTCACCTCAGATGTCAATGTCTGGTATTAACTGGAATAAATTGGCAGCTATGACCCTCCGCAGTGCCCAAACTGTGCCATTGGCCTTGAGTTTTCATGCTTGCTGCACGTCTACGTTCAATTGGAATATTTTTAGACTGATTTGCATTATTCTGGTAAAATATGAGTAGGTACTATGATGGACTGGGGTCCCGTCCTGATCCTGCTAAACTCTTATACGCACTGCTTCTGTAATGGCGTTCTGCTGGACCTTCTGGTTCCTAGTGGAATCGTTACTTGACAACATCAAGTCGAGTTTTGAAAGTCCCTACAGTCCTGCTGTCTACCACACTACTTGTTCACTTCTTCCACGTGTCATTGGTTTTCTGTGTGAAGAAAAACTTCCTAATGTTTGTATGAAATTTACCCTTAACAAGTTTCCAACTGTGTCTCCATGTTCTTGATGTGTGTTTAAATTTCCAGTCTTGATCCACTGGACTACTCCCTTCATAGTTTTAAACACTTCAGTCGAAGAAGAACGGACTCCTTGGGTGCTGTGACTCTTTGGAGGATCCTTGGGTCCCGTCGGTTTGACTTTGTGTTGCTCATGGAGTCCCAAATGAGGCACATGACCGGCATTGTGAGGGAGCATCAGTTACGGCACTGTTTACCCGAGGGTGATCCGGCTCATTGTTGAGGACCCGATCGGCTGGGCCAGGCCAAGGGGACGCTCGTGTAACACCAGATAGGTGGTTATTTCTGGAGGGTGGGACTGTAATGTGTGTCTGCCCTGGGGGGTTACCAATGGGGATGTTTCATCATGCGGTGGGTGCAACAATGCGCTGTACCAGTACATGCTCTCCAACCTTACCTGACCTGACCTGAGTCACATCTCCTCTTCATCTCCTGTAAAGGCTCAGTTCTTTTAAGCTTTCCTCATAACTCATCCCCTGTAGCCCTGAATCAGCCTCGTCGCTCTTCTCTGGACCTTTTCTAGTGCTGCTATGTCCTTTTTGTAGCCTGGAGACCAAAACTGCATACAAGGCAGGCAGTGTGGTGGAGTGGTTAAGGCTGTGGGTTCAAATCCTGCTACTAACACTGTGTGACCCTCAGCAAGTCACTTCACCCGCATGTGCTCCAAAAATATGGAACCAATTGTATCATACATGGTATAAATTGCCTTGGATAAAGGTGTCAGCCGAATAAGTAAATGTAAATCATTCTAGGAAGGGCTTTGACAATGCTCCTAATATGTGAACAAAACAGCCATCTTTAACATATAGCTGGTGTAAGAGAGTGGACGCTAGGTGGCACTATTACCCACCTTTTCCAAAACAGACAGACACTCTGGACACAGGTTAAAAACACTAAGAAGACTTTTAATATCTTTTCTTCTTCCAAAACAGGGCCTCCAAAGCACCACAGCCACAATAAACACTCCAATAAACCACAATAATCTCTCCTCCACATCCACATCCACATTATATAGTCCTTGACCCTAAAATGTTTCCGTTCTTCCATCCCCGTGACTTGCCAGCACTTCCTGGGTCAGATGGAGGACTTGAGGTTTTCTTCAGCCCGGAAGTACTTTGGGGCTTCCGAACCTGTGACTTGGGTGAACTTCTGGGCTTTATGGGAAATACAAATCCCTTCATGCAGAGTCTCCTGGCAGCGCCCATGGTACCCTGCAGGGCTGTGATGCCGAACTACAGATTCCATGGTGTCTTGCGGGCAATCTGGGGCACCGCTGCAGTCCAAGGAAGCTGCCATCTATTGTCTTGAGGGGAGGCAGTGTCTTTAATAGGCTGCCTTCCCCCATCCTTCCAGTACTGGGACGTCCCGGCCGGGATAAACTTTGGCCGTCCCTTACACTGGCTACCCTTATTAACAGAACACCTGAACTGGCCCTGTGGGATTGCGTGCAGCAGTCCTTTAAAATCAAGAATCCATTGGTGGTTCACAAATCAGTTATCATCTCTCCATGGCTATTATCTAAAATGTGTGCATGGGAAGCACCTAAATGGCTTGAATGAGAGTAATTCCAAGCCAGACCAGGAGGTGGCGGAGTGCACTCACATTTTTCTCTTGTTATTCTATAGACCGTTTATGGGAAATTCCACCTGGTACTGATGATGTCATTCCTGGTTCCGGCCCCTTTGACGTCACTTCCGGGTGCGAGCCTTTGTCTGAAGACCCTTCCAGGTCCTGTCCCTTTGATGTCACTTCCTATACTGATCTTTAAAGCCATCACCTTTCCTCCATCCCCTCAGTTCTGTTCCAGACTCCAGTCTGTACACATCAGCATAAACCTTTAAACCATTTTTGCAGCCAGGGAATAATATTTGGGTGGCTGCCCCAAACCTTTCTGTGGCATCTTTGATTTTTTGACACTATCTATGAAACATGTGACAGATCTCAATAAATAGCTATGAAAGGCACTATATAACTGTTAGATAGATAGATAGATAGATAGATAGATAGATAGATAGATAGATAGATAGATAGATAGATAGATAGATAGATAGATAGATAGATAGATAGATAGGAAAGGCACTATATAACTGATAGATAGATAGATAGATAGATAGATAGATAGATAGATAGATAGATAGATAGATAGATAGATAGATAGATAGATAGATAGATAGATAGATAGATATGAAAGGCACTATATAACTGATAGATAGATAGATAGATAGATAGATAGATAGATAGATAGATAGATAGATAGATAGATAGATAGATATGAAAGGCACTATATAACTGATAGATAGATAGATAGATAGATAGATAGATAGATAGATAGATAGATAGATAGATAGATAGATAGATAGATAGATAGATAGATAGATAGATAGATAGATAGATAGATAGATAGATAGATAGATAGAAGCTCAATTAAGTAAATAAATGTTATTTTATTATGACAAACAACAAGCCCCTCTCAAATGCACAGCCGAATGACTGAAAAGGAAGGAAACATCCGACTTGGTAGTCCCAGTCCAGGTGGGTCACTGTTCAGGTGTATGCCTGTTGGTATAAAGGAGCCCCCCATAGTGTTTCTTGACACACTTCTGCTGAATAATTCATTGGCTGAAGGTCCTCAGTGTTCATAATAGCACTCAGTTTTATTTTAATTCTCTACTTTGCTGCTCCCTTCAGGTGGTCCAGAGTGTGTCCCATTACTGAGCCAGGCCTTTTAATTAGCGTGTTGATTTGGTGGGCCTGTCTTAGAGTGATGTTATCAGCCCAGCACATCACAGCATGGAAAATGGCATTGACCATCACAAGGAACTTTCCCACCTTAAAAACCTTAGAAAGTCAGCCCATTTTGTAGTTGCCCGTAGGTAGTTCCCAGTACTTTTCTTAGCTCCTACTCCAGGGTGTACACTTTTCATTTAACCAGGATCTATCGTGGGTGAGGTTCAGAGAATGAATTGTGCTGATTGGTTGACCTCAAGCACTGGTTGCATCTTACAAATCTGTTGGTAGCTTGGACTTTGGAGAGTTATGGGTGAAGACAGCATCACTCCACATAGCACCCCACACCGCACTGAAGCAGTAATCTTTCTTGTGACGTCACAATCGCTTTGAAGCAGTAAGGTTTGTGGGTCCCCAGTAAACTCCCAATTGCGCCGTACTTCGCACTGCATTGTTCTTCGTAGCTACCAAAATGGTGCGCCATGCTATGCACCACATCCAAGCAATAAGAAGACGCTTGAACTCCTCAGTGAAGATGGAGTGCCTCACTTCCCACCACACCACTCTTCTTTGCACTTCACATATTTTGCATAAAGGTCACAGTTCCTGTTGTGTGGTGGGACTTGGCCAGGGATGACAAGTGGCCCAGGCCCTACATCATACAGGAACTCTTTCAGTTCCTGAAAACAAAGTTCTTCTGCCGATTTAGTTGTAAAATATTGGAAAGATAGCACTACCTACCTTATATAGAAGACCCTAACAAAGATGGTGACAAAGAAGGTCCTCAGCAGCACAAAACACTGGGCTACAATGACTGCTGGTTTGGAAGTTGTAGTTGCTGGAGTCACCAATGACGGTCTTGTTTTTTTTCCTTTGGTTTGGTAATCTTTTTTTATAATCTCTAATGGGAAGCAGGTGTACATTTTCATTATCTGAGCATGAGCAAGGCACTATATAAATAAAATGCATTATTATTATTATTAATATTATTATTATGATTATTATTATTATTATTATTATTATTATTTAACCCATTTTCCCATTTGAAGGTGACAGGAGACCAGTTTCTATCCCGGGAGCATCGGGCATTGAGCTGGACACTCGTCCTGGACCCTCACACGCACAGTCATAGAGGGCTGCTTTGAGGTCCCCCATTAAACAAACACACACGTCTTTAGGACAACTGGAGCAGTGAGATGGTGACACTTTCTGACTGCACCAATGTGAGGTCTTCATGGAAGGAGAAGCCATCAGCCACCTCAAATAGCCCTTTGTCAGTAAATTATTTATAAAAGCCCATTGCTTCTTCATTTTTCACCACTGAATACAACCCATGTAGCCAAGTGTGTAGTTTTTTGTCTCATAAGGTCTACCTGGTAACACAGGGGAATCCCTGGACCACCCTGTCCTTGTCTTGAGGGATACCAGCAGTTGTCAACATTGATCGGCGAGGCTAACGCGCGCCTCGTCCAAATGAGAGAGCAGCGAGCTTCATGTTGATGAAGGCCGATATGACGCCCATCCTCAGACGGCAGCCTCGACACACCCGGCAGCTGCAGGCTCTCTGCTTAGCACTCAGGTCTGCCGCTTTAAAATCGTGCAAATGGCTGTCTGACTCCCTGGCATATCATAAAGCTTTAATTCCACAGAGGAGATTTTGTTACCTACCAGGCAGCACAGCAGAATAATTTATCATTGTTGGCAGCCGCAGTCTACACTGCAGAATACAAAGAACCCTAACATTATTTAAGCAGCTCGTCCTTTTTATGATTCTTTTGAACAAAGCAATACATATTATGCTCATCGGTGATCTTGGGTCCAATGGGGGCTTTTCGGGACGTGTGTTCTATGAAATTAAAATCAAAAATTAGAGACGTTCTTCCAAAAAACTGGCTGTCAGAACACAGAAACACGCAAGAGACGACGCCACCTTTGAGCAGAACGGCAGGACTTGGTCATCTTGTGAGATCTGGCTATTCAAATGGGCAAAGGGGGAATTTGGTTTTGTTAGAGAAAATGAGTTTTTGTATGCAATCACAAAACATAAATGCTCGTTTAATAGAGTTTACAAATTTTTAGGGGTGGAAAAATAGAAATAATGCCCCCATGCGCACTTTTGTGCTTACCTGCATTTTTTCCGCTAGCTGTGTAGCGCAAGTAATCAGAAGCGCACAAGTCAAATATAACAACGAAAGAAATTTAACAAACGAGAGGAGACCTTTCAGTCAATCAGGCCTGGTTGTTTCATTAACATCTCATCCAGATCCTCCTTAAATGTTGTCAAGGTTTCTGCTTCGACCGCATGTCTTGGTAGTTTGTTCCACCGTCCCACAAAGAAGTTCTTCCTGGCTTCATACCTAAATGCTCTTCCCCTTAATTTCCATTGGTGTCCTCGAGTATGGGATTTACCGTTAAGTTGAAAGGATTCTGTTGGATCTCCTTTTTCAATGCCTTTCAGGATATTGCAGATCTTGATAAGGTCCCCACTTAGTCTGCTCGACTCGAGACTACACAGGTTTATTACTCGTTTATTACTTATTACTTTATTACTGTGAATTTCCCCTTGGGATTCTATCTATCTATCTATCTATCTATCTATCTATCTATCTATCTATCTATCTATCTATCTATCTATCTATCTATCTATCTATCTATCTATCTATCTATCTATCTATCTATCTATCTACTCTGAATTCCATTTTATCACTCATTCACATCACTGCATAATTTCCACACAAAGACACATGACTGGATTTTCTCTGCTGGGGAATGGAGTGCAGAGAAAGTCCCTCCCCTTTTGCTGTTACCTAGCAACTGCCCTTTCCTTTTTCTTGATGTGTGCAGATGAGGGTGAGGACATCCACAATGTAAGGACTGTGGACCTTTCGATATATTTTCTGTCTCCGACACATCTTTTGAAACGCACTCACCGAGATCGTCTCTATAATTGGCAAAGTGGGTATTGTACTATGAGGACAACTACAATGTGTGACTCCTAGCTTACAGTGCATCCAGAAAGTATTCACAGCGCATCACTTTTTCCACATTTTGTTATGTTACAGCCTTATTCCAAAATGGATTAAATTCATTTTTTTCCTCAGAATTCTACACACAACACCCCATAATGACAACGTGAAAAAAGTTTACTTCAGGTTTTTGCAAATTTATTAAAAATAAAAAACTGAGAAATCCCATGTCCATAAGTATTCACAGCCTTTGCTCAATACTTTGTCGATGCACCTTTGGCAGCAATTCCAGCCTCAAGTCTTGTTGAATATGATGCCACAAGCTTGGCACACCTATCCTTAGCCAGTTTCGCCCATTCCTCTTTGCAGCACCTCTCAAGCTCCATCAGGTTGGATGGGAAGCGTCGGTGCACAGCCATTTTAAGATCTCTCCAGAGATGTTCAATCGGATTCAAGTCTGGGCTCTGGCTGGGCCACTCAAGGACATTCACAGAGTTGTCCTGAAGCCACTCCTTTGATATCTTGGCTGTGTGCTTAGGGTCGTTGTCCTGCTGAAAGATGAACCGTCGCCCCAGTCTGAGGTCAAGAGCGCTCTGGAGCAGGTTTTCATCCAGGATGTCTCTGTACATTGCTGCAGTCATCTTTCCCTTTATCCTGACTAGTCTCCCAGTTCCTGCCGCTGAAAAACATCCCCACAGCATGATGCTGCCACCACCATGCTTCACTGTAGGGATGATATTGGCCTGGTGATGAGCGGTGCCTGGTTTCCTCCAAACGTGACGCCTGGCATTCACACCAAAGAGTTCAATCTTTGTCTCATCAGACCAGAGAATTTTCTTTCTCATGATGTGAGAGTCCTTCAGGTGCCTTTTGGCAAACTCCAGGCGGGCTGCCATGTGCCTTTTACTAAGGAGTGGCTTCCGTCTGGCCACTCTACCATACAGGCCTGATTGGTGGATTGCTGCAGAGATGGTTGTCCTTCTGGAAGGTTCTCTTTTCTCCATAGAGGACCTCTGGAGCTCTGACAGAGTGACCATCAGGTTCTTGGTCACCTCCCTGACTAAGGCCCTTCTCCCCCGGTAACTCAGTTTAGATGGCCGGCCAGCTCTAGGAACAGTCCTGGTGGTTTCGAACTTCTTCCATTTACAGATGATGGAGGCCACTGTGCTCATTGGGACCTTCAAAGCAGCAGAGATGTTTCTGTAACCTTCCCCAGATTTGTGCCTCAAGACAATCCTGTCTCGGAGGTCTACAGACAATTCCTTTGACTTCATGCTTGGTTTGTGCTCTGACATGAACTGTCAACTGTGGGACCTTATATAGACAGGTGTGTGCCTTTCCAAATCATGTCCAGTCAACTGAATTTACCACAGGTGGACTCAAGAAACATCTCAAGGATGATCAGGGGAAACAGGATACACCTGAGCTCAATTGTGAGCTTCGTGGCAAAGGCTGTGAATACTTATGTACATGGGATTTCTCAATTTTTGTTTATTTTTAATAAATTTGCAAAAATCTCAAGTAAACTTTTTTCACGTTGTCATAATGGGGTGTTGTGTGTAGAATTCAGAGGAAAAGAATTTAATCCATTTTGGAATAAGGCTGTAACATAACAAAATGTGGAAAAAGTGATGCGCTGTGAATACTTTCTGGATGCACTGTATACGGTAAATACAAAATGACAGGCAGTTGCTTGTTGAATTAGTGATAATGATGCCAGACAGAAACTAAATGCATTTATTCCAGTCTCAATGGCACAAAATTAACTGGCTGCATGTGAAAAACACAACCTTTATTTTTGTGATGTGAAACTCTGAGCTTCACTGTGAATTCGATTTAATGCGAATCAATTCACTCATCACTAACGAAAGCACCACCCAGCTTTAGAACAGGGTCAGACCTAAAGGCATTCTGGGGGTTATCGAGAGTCAGGCTAATGCTAAGACATTTGAGTCAGTTGTCACGCACGAGCGCGTGGGGAGCAGTTTAAGGACCCGGGCCACATTGCGACAGGTCATGCCAAGGGACAACGGCAGCGCACTAACCTTTCTTTTCTTGTTTTCTCAGTCAGAACGAGGAATCACCACTGTAACAACGCCCGGACAAGCCAAAAACCCGCCATACTTCCGGGTTCCCTTCTACCCTCCAGTTCCACTATGATGACGTTAATCACCCATCCTGCATCACGATTTTCCCAGCATTCCACCTTCTAATTTCCGGTCCCCTTGTATAAATTGTCCCTCTTCCCTTCATACTATGTCTTATGTTGACCTTGTTAAATTTAAAGTGGAGACGTTACTCTTTTTTTGGTTACAGTATACGGGGCCAAAACCCCAAAACTTTATGCTGTGTTGTGTTGTTTCTTCACACAGTCTACATTCCCATCCTTATGAGCTCTGGGTGGTGAGCAAATAAATGAGACTGCAAGCAAAGGTGGGCAAAATAAGATTCCTGTGTAGGGTTAATGGACTCACGGTCTATAAAAAGGGGCTCAGCAATACGAGAGGACTTGAACTGCTGCTTCGTGGAATCACCTGTAGAACATTCTGGATGAGAGCAGACCATTCAGCTCAACAAAGCTCACCAGTCCTATTCACTTATTTCTTCTAAAATAATATCAAGTTCCCCAAAGTTCTGCTGTCCACCACACTACTTGGTCACTTACTCCAAGTGTCTGTGGTATTCTGTGTGAAACAAAATGTCCTAATGTTTGTGTGATATTTACCCTTAACAAGTTTCCAACTGTGTCCTGGTGTTCTTGTCTCGATTCCCTTCATCATTTTAAACACTTCAGTCATGTCTCCTCTTCATCTCCTATAAAGGCTCAGCTCTTTTAATCTTTACCTCTGGACTTTCTCCTGTGCTGTTATGTCCTTTTTGTAGCCTGGAGACCCAAACTGCACACAGGACTCCAGACGAGGCCTCACCAGTGTGTTATAAAGCTTGAGCAGAACCTCCTGTGACTTGTACTCCACACATCAAGGCGCTATATAACCTGACATTCTGTTTGTCTTATTAATGGCTTCTGAACACTGTCTGGCAATTGATGGTGACAAGTCTACTGTGACTCCCAGGTCCTTCTCATAAGGTGGACTTTCAAATCCCAGTGTTGTGTTGATCACTACCTGTAGTTACAGTGACTGAGTGTGCCCTGTGATGAACTGGCACACCATTTTGGGTTGATTTCTCCCACTCCTGTCTGTCCATGATGTTGATTAAAGTAAGAAACCTCTGAGTCTGAAATGTCTAATCGTCACCATTATCATCATCATCATAATTGTAGTAGAGCATCACCTTAACACTCTCACAACAAGACAGACATGCACGTCGACAGAAATTCCTGCTCGCCAATAGGCAGCTGTTTGGGTTCCCTCTCTTGTCCTTCCCCTCCCAGCCT
Organism: Erpetoichthys calabaricus; assembly: GCF_900747795.2. Taxonomy (NCBI): domain Eukaryota; kingdom Metazoa; phylum Chordata; class Cladistia; order Polypteriformes; family Polypteridae; genus Erpetoichthys; species Erpetoichthys calabaricus. The sequence goes on along the minus strand of NC_041410.2, from coordinate 14,100,193 downwards.
CCATGATTCCTTCTGTTCTTCCACAATCACCTCAGCGCCTGCCCATCTTCTCAAACACACGCTTAAGACTAAAAATGTCCCAGCATGTATTCAAACCTAACATTTTTACTTCCTCCGTGTAATTCTTTACATTTACTGACATTAAACGTCATCTGGCCCATATCAGCCCAAGCCTGTATGCTGCCCAAGTCCCTCTGTGATGGTTCAATGCATTCGAGATGATCTGCCAGTTCTCCTTGCTTGGTATCATCTGCAAAACTAAACTAACACAAAATTCTTTGGTGATGTGAAAGGAAAACCGCAGAACTCTATGAAAACAAAACGCACGGTCAGGGAAAAGAAAATTGAAATGACACACAAACACAGGCAGGTCCAGAATCTGTGAGGTAGCAGCATTAACCGATGTGCCAATCGGTAGATCTACCATCAGGGCATGCTGGGTGCCCGCTCAGGATCTTGTGATGGCAAGTGTCCTTTGCAACAATCCCGTCCCTTGCTTGATGAAATGAGGGAGTGACTGTGTACCCAAATCACCAAGAGGGAACCCCCCCCCCCCCACCAAGATGAATTAACTGAATCTCCTCGCGACTAAATGACCAAGGGGACGTAAGTCGATGAAATGATCAAGACCATGCGTGACAAAACCAAAGTTGGGAAAGACCGGGCGTCCATGCACCACAATGTTAACAGTAGGCGCAACACTCTGTTAAAGGGCTAAGTCACCCAGGGGCCTGCGAGGGTCTCTATCTGGACTTGGCTGTGCCCAGTATGGTAAGCCTGCATTATGGTAGCGGGCATCACATGTTCTAAAAGAAGGAAGCAAAATTCTTAAAGCAAATCGATTTAGTTATCCTAGTCTTGAATTGGCCGACAAGTATTATCTTCTGAAAACCTCACGACAGCGCCAGGTGACAGAATTTAAAATGCAGGGGTAGCCAATGGGTCGCCTTACTGCCTGTGCTAAACTTTATTTGTAAAGTTCCATTGTCAGTTTTAATTCTTAACAAAAAAATGATCACAGTGTTATTTTACAAAAGGGAAAAAAAAAAGAAACCATTCATCAAAAAAGATCCACTTTATGCTTTCTTCAAACAGAGTCTTTCATCCCACTTTGAAACTCTCACTGAGATCAATGGAGGTTTCATTAGTGGTTCGTCTTTACAAAAAGGGCAATTACTTGAACGAAACATCAAAGTGCAGCCACAAGGTAAAGAACGGAGGATCTCCTGACCATCTGAAGGCACACTCGAGGATTCGACAGAACAAAACACATCCAGAAGGGATGAAAGGAAGTCGGATTCATGTCTACACATCTCGTCGACTCAGGCTGATGTCACTCTCCAACCATACCAGTGCAGCTGCTCTTACACCAGTGGCAATGATCTGAAGAAGAAGAGCACAGCGCTGGGCAGTAATAAAATGTAAAAAACAAAAACAAAAAAAATCCTCAAGATAACTTGAAGTAAAACAAAGTGAAGCCCTTAAAGTGTATGTGATGGTCTTTTATAATGAACTGGTAGTCACTTACATGTTCATATGTTCACTGGACCCCTTCACTTTCTGCACACTTTATTGAGTTGTAGACTTCATTTTAATGGCCTAAAATGGCAAATGTATCCATCAATCTACACTCAATAACCCATAAAAACAAAATGAAAACACATTATCAGAAAGGTGTGAAATGTACTAAAAAATCTAAAACTGAAATCTTTCATTCCTAGAAGCATTCAGCCTCTTTGCCGTGGCCCTCCAACTTGTACTTAGGTGCCTCCTGTTTGCTTTAATTCTTCTTGATTGGAATCCACCTGTGGCCAACTGACTTGACTGGACATCATTTAGAAAGACACACTTCCCCCTTAATAAATGGATGAGTGTCTGTCTGTGTGTCTATCCATCTCTATCATTCCAACAAATGGTGCATTTGTAATAATAAACTGCATTTTATTTGTCACTCCAGCAAATGGCGCATCATAAACATTAACACTGCTTTCACAAATCCCATACCAAATGGCATATGATAGAGACAGGGGCATTGCATTTGTCATTCCAACAGACAGTGCATCACAAACATTTGTAGTAATAAATTGCATTTCATTTGTCACTCCAGCAGGTGGCACACATGCAACTTAATAAAAGGATGAGTGTCTGTCTGTGTGTCTATCCAGTTGGTACATCTCTGTTATTCCAACAGATAGTGCATCACAAATATTTGTTGTCATTCCAGCAGATGGCGCTTCGTAAACATTAACGCTGCCTTTACGAATTACCATACCAAATGGCATATAACGTATAACATGCATTGGGCTTGTAATTACAACAGATGGTGCATCACAAAAATGTGTAGCAATAAATTGCCTTTTATTTGTCACTCCAGCAGATGGCACACATCCACCTTAATAAAACAATGAGTGTCTGTCTGTGTGTCTATTCTGTTGGTACATCTCTGTCATTTCAGCAGATAGTGCATCACAAATATTTGTTGCAATAAATTGCATTTCATTTGTCATTCCAGCAGATGGTGCATTGCAAACATTAACACTGCTTTTAAAAATCCCATACCAAGTGGCATATAACAGAGACATGTGCATTGCATTTTTCATTCCAACAGATGGTGCATCACAAACATTAACATTGATTTTACAAATTCCATATGAAATGGCATAAAACAGAGACATATGCATTTCATTTTCCATTCTAATAAATGGCACATCACAAACAATAATACTGCTTTTAAGAATGCCATACCCAATAACATATAACAGAGATATGTGCATTGCATGGTGCTTTTCCAATATTAATGCTGAGGTCTATATTGATTACTTAGGATTCCACCCGTCTTACTGAAAGATCCATAATTTACAGTGCAGGTCAGGACAAAAATCAACCCACGGAGTCCAAGGAACTCACTGCAGACCTTCATGATAAAATTCTAGTAAGAAGGACAAGGGCAAGAAGGGCATCAGAGAAGTGACCAAGAACCGAATGGTCACTCTAACAGTGATGGGAGAACCTGTCAGAAAGACGATGTAGGATGAGATGTATGATCACTCATTTGATTAATTCTCAGCTTTACCTTCTGCAATTCTGGTCATTAATTAAACTAATCAACAATTCTCTGTTGTGGTTAGGACGTGGCTAAAGACTTAATGTTACAAAAAATCTTACACGTGTATTGAGTTAAACAAGATATTACAATGTATTTTTAACATGTGGAGAGCAGAAGATGGATACATGCAAGTGTATATATATATATATTGTGGGGAACAGCCCTGACACAGACAGGCAGACATCGTTTTAAGCACCACAACACGTTTATTTACAACTATTTACACAGGTGAAACACACACAACCCAGTGCCGCAGCACCAATCACACCAAGGTCCTGGCCTCTCACAATGCCTGTACTCTTCTGACCACCTCCACTCCACTCCTCCGACTTCCATCCTTCTTCCACCCGACTCCAGCCATCGAATGGAGGGAGTCGGCCCCTTTTATCCCCACCTGGACGTGCTCCAGGTGCCTCCCGATGAGCTTCCACCGGCCCTTCCTGGTGTTGCAGAAGTACTGGCTGCACACCCAGAAGCACTTTGGGTGTCCCTGGTCTTCGTCCCCCCCAGCACTTCCGGGTGTGGTGGATGTGCTGAGGGCCAGGGCTCTTCAGGCATCCAGGTGCCCCCTGGCGGTGACCACGGACCCCTATAGGGTTGTGCTTCCAAGCTCTGTTCCCGTGGTCCCCAAAGTCACCAGGGCGGCTGCCCTCTCGTGGTTCGGAGGAAGCATAGTCCCTCTTAAGGTCCTTCCGGGCATCCTGGCTGGGTACCTGCCCCCAGCCGCTTGCCACACTATATATATATATATATATATATATATATATATACTTGCATAACTGTAAATGTACATAACTTATGAATTCTATCTCCTGGTTTAGATAGATCTTTTTCTTTCTTACAGAAAAAGGCACATAACTTATTAATTCTGGTCTTTCAATTCATATGTTCATGATGGATTAATTCTTCAGCTAGTTATTAAGCTTCTTGTGTTTGCGCAGTGGCGTTCTTTTGCTCACAGCTGGTCTTACAGCCCCCTACACAGAGTCCAACTCCAGTTATGGACTGTCTTCCATTTTGCCAGTTTAGTCCTGGTTAAGGATGAAAGTTGAACTCTTTGGGCAGAACTCCAAACAGTATGTCTGGTGAAGACGAGTGCGGTGCTCATCACCTGCCTAATACCATCCCTACAGTAAAGCGTGAGGGTGGTAGCATCATGTTATTGGGGTGCTTCTCATGGGCCAGAGTAGGGAGACTGGTCAAAATTTAGTGAAGAATGAATGCACCCAAGTTTTGAAAAAACCTGCTCCGGAGTGCACACCACTTCAGACTGGGGTGACAGTTCAGCATTCAGTGTGACAATGACCTGAAGCGTATAGCCGAGACAACACTGGTGTGGCTTTGGGACAAGTCTTTGAGAGTCCTTGAGTGGCCCAGCCAACAGCCAGAACATCTGTGGAGAGACCTGAAGATGGCAGTTTACAGACGCATCCCATCCAATCTAATGGAGCTTATGAGGATTTGCCAGGAAAAATGGGATCAAATGCTCAAATCCAGGTGTGCCATGCTTGTAGAGACTAATGAATGAAGGAGAGATTTCAGTTTTGGATTTTTCATAAAATATGTTTTCTCTTTGTCATTATGGGTTACTGAGCGTAGACATGTCCAATGTATCCATTTCAAATGAAACCTACAATCCAATGAAGTGTGCGGAAACTTGAAAGTGACTGGCTCTAATGTTTACTGAATCCACCGTATATATGTAGGAATGTCTTACAAGAAAGTCTTCATTTCTTATTGAAACCACATACAATATGATTTAAAATCTCATATGTCATGTTTTAAAACATATTTTTCCATTTTCATTTCCAGTCCCTCATTAGAGCGTGGATGTTTATACAGATGTTAATATCTGAGGCACGTCTGCACTCAGTCTGCATTTGGGTGTTTTTTTTATTAGGGCCGTCTTGCTTGCCCGAGGCACTGAGTGTGAACCCACTAGGCTTGAAAATTAAATTACATCCTTACCTAAAACATGGCTTTAATTATCTTGCTTGCAGAATCATTTGACATATCATACAAATTTGCTTCACACAAGCTTCAATGACAGAAAAAGCATAAAGGATTTGCTCATCTCCTTCAATATTCTGCCATTATGGAAATGATCATGATAATGATGATGATGATGATGATGATTTTTTCTAAATCCAGTTCAGAGTCCTAGAGATATTATTACTACTGCTATTATCATCAGTTTTCTTACACCCCCATCAATCAATTCATTTTTGGCTTCTCTTTGTCCGTCACATTGAAACAAGCAGCCAGAGTCCATTTCTACAGAATCTGGTGTAAAGCAGGAGCCGGAATGGCATCTCCTCATAGACACTCATCGACGCCATTCCTAAAATTGTAATCTACGTGTTTTTAGGAGGTGAGAGAGAAGCCATGTGCACACGGGAACAGCGTGGGCTGGTATGTGAACTAAGGTCCCCAGGACTAATAGCGCTGCTTCCAATTCCACATCCATTTATTTCTTTAAATTTATTATTATTATCCCTCCATCTGTGTTCCAAATGTTCTTTTCTCCAATAGAAGGACACACCAAATTGGCAAATTCAGGCACAATTTAGGAACCAACCCAACCCTTAAAACATGGCACTTGTATTCACTGGCACTGGCGGCTTTGGTTTATTTTGAGTCATAATGGAACAAATGAAGCGCATAATGAATTCTCAGATATATTCAAGGCCAACTTTTGACTTCATTCCTGGTGTCACATGGCACCTTAAGGGGGCAGCTTAAGGGCTCTGGTGATTGTAATTAACGCGCCGCTCCAGGGGTTAGCGCTATGTACTAATGCTTGCTCTCTTTCTCCCTCTACAGACTGGATGATTGACAGCTAGAACATCTTGGAAGTCACTTCCTGTGTCTGTCTGCCTGGTCCCGCCTCTTCTTGCTAGAAGGACATAAAAACTGGGAGTTCAGCCATTTTGAAGTCAGTTCACTGGGGAACTCCCATCTAAAAAGACATTCTTTGTAATTATGGCTTGTTTGTCTGCTTTTCAATTATATGGGGTGTGGCGGACGGCCAGGACCCTTACCTGGCCAGGACGCCTATATAATGGAAGGACTGGGGGAGAGAACACACACAGGGCATTATCTCCCCAGGAATACTAGATGGTAGCCCCCCTGGGTTACAGCGGTGCCTCAAACTCCCACAGAGCAACATGGCAGTTGGAATTCGACACAGCCCTATTGGGTTTTCGTGGGTGCTACCATGGGGTCCTGCAGGAACTGCTCAACCCCTTATTGCAGCACTTCTGTCACACCTGGATGTGCTACCGGGAGGAGATTATGGGACACGCTCCATAAAAGGAGCCACCTCACTCACATTTGGGGAACCAGAGTCAGGAGGAAGGGGGACAAAGCTTGCTGGGAGAAGTGGAGGTGGAAGACAAAGAGAAGGAGAAGGAGACAGAAAGAAGAAAAGAAAGTGCAGTGTGCGTGTCAAAGTGCTATTTGTGTTTGCTGCACTGTGCTGAGCAGGTGGGAAACGAGGGGAAGCGTTTCCCACGAAAAAATTAAAAACATGTGTGTCTGTCTGTGTTAAGTTTAGGGAGCTGTGCGCCCCCTGCAGGCCACAGGGGGTCACCAGTTGGTGCCCCAGGTCTTCATCATCCATCCATCCATCCATTTTCCAACCCGCTGAATCCGAACACAGGGTCACGGGGGTCTGCTGGAGCCAATCCCAGCCAACACAGGGCACAAGGCAGGGAACCAATCCCAGGCAGGGTGCCAACCCACCGCAGGACACACACACACACACCCACACACCAAGCACACACTAGGGCCAATTTAGAATCACCAATCCACCTAACCTGCATGTCTTTGGACTATGGGAGGAAATTGGAGCGCCGGGAGGCACTCATGGTCTGTCTAATCTCTTACACTGGTGGTCTCAACTGAAGGAGAACAAACACTAAAACCCCAAACCAAAAACCATTTACTGATTTACCAGTTTATTCTCAATTATCATTAATTTCCAGTTAATTATAAACCATTTTTATGGATAATGATTTTTTTTATCTTGCTTATTTGATGTCCTTGTTACAAATAAATTACTTTACAGTTTCAAATATTTGTTTTGTCCTTTGGGCCTGGGGTTTTTCTTGGTTCCCCTCTCCCTTTTATGAATTGAGTCTGTTCTAATTTATTGTGTGTGTGCATTTCCTGATTTATTGTTCTTACTCTTTTAATGGCCATTTTGAGGTTTGATCTATGTGCATTCGGAAAAGGTGGACTGTCCTCACTGAGTGGGAGGCGAGTCACTACCTCAAGTGATACATTGGGATCGATTTCATGAGAGAGGGGAAAAGGGATGGCGGGATCGACAGACGAGTCAGGGTGGCGAGTGCAGTTATGTGGTCAATATACCAATCCATAGCGGTGCAGAATGAGCTGAGCAAGAAGGCAAAGCTCTCGATTTACTAGTCCATCTACGTCCCTAATGCCTCCTCACCCCCCTGGATGGTCATGAGCTTTGAGTAATGACTGAAAGGATGTTATAGTTGGTGCAGGTGGCTGAGATCAGTGATCCCCACAGGGTGGTTGGGCACTCCCTTAGATTTAGGCTAAGAATCACAGACACCCAGGGGAGGCTCAGAGTTGAGCTGCTGACCTTCCACACCGAGAGGAGCCAATGGAGGTGTCCTGGATACTTTCCTGAAGAAGTTATATGGACACGAAAAGCTGAGAGTTTGTTGGGAGGGTACTATCTCCCTCATGTCCTAGGAACTCCTTTGGATCCCCCAGTATGAGCTGGGAAGTTATGAGGCTGAGGAAAAGGGACATATGACCCTCACTGCTAAGTCTGTCACCCCCTCCCCTATGCCTTCTGGCAGAACTTTCCCTTTTCTCAGAAACTGAATTTTTAAACCCAGACACCTTGTTTTTAGTCCTGTGCAGGCCAAGAGCCTGCTTCTTGGTTTTGGGGCCAGGCTAATTTTGAGGAGGCTTGAGGCCTAGGTTCTGGAGGTGAAGCCCTGATTTTGAGTTTTGGGAGCTCAGCAGATGATAACATTTGCAGTTTCCTCCAACTTTCCCACAGTTGTACAGGTGACGGGTGCTATTAAAACTGATCCACTGTAGTTTAGTGTGCCCTGCAATGAACTGGCACCCTGACCATTCTTGTGGCTTCTTGTTTTGTGCCTGATGTTACTGGGATCAACCATTGCTTTCCATGACTCTGCCTTAGAATGAAAGACTTTGAAAAAAGGGGTGGAATATTAAAAAAGGAGAAGCTGTGTTTGGAAAGTGCAGCTTACAGGAAGGTTGCCCGAGTGCCCCATTGACCCTGAACAGCAATTTGAAATCTCACTGCAGTCTGTGGGCAATTCCCTCAACTGGCTCTGAAAACAACTTTCAGAATTTTAAAATCATTGCCGTGCCACAGTGGCTGCCAGGGAAAAAAACAAAACAGCGGGAAGTGTTTAGGTAATCAGAGATTGTTTTGTGTGCCAGGCATTGGGGGGGGGAAGGGTGGGCAGCACAGAACACGCAGCTGTCAGGTAAGCATCCTGGTGATGTGCTGCAGGGGCCAGTCTGAATGATGGTGGATGGGCAGGGGGCACCTCTGAGTCTGCAGAACTCGCCACGCTGTCTGATCGATGACACTCCTGCTGCCAGGTAACAGGAAGGGTGCCACATCACGAGCACAGACACAAACCCTCATGCCTGCAGCTCTTTAACTCGTGCTTTGTTTCTGCCATCTGCTTCAGCTTTTGGATAGCAGCGCACAGGAGTACAAACCACTTCTGGGCCTGAAAACTGACATTAAGTAGCATTTGATCACTCAGAACCTGAAATCTACAGTACACACGTTTATCGTTTACAAGCTGAAGTACCCAAAGTTGATGGGTATATTGGAATAATGTGTTGTGGAAGACAGGGGGTGCCACAGAGCTCCAAACCCCAGACACACCCAGTCACGGGTTCAAATAAATATTTATAAATACCTTTCTCAACGAGACAATCACAATCAACAATGATTCCTCTCTTCATCCTCAAACTCCTCTTCCTCCTGCAAGCATTGCCCTCTTCTTCCCAACTTCTAACTTTACTGAAGTGAAGCAGTGACTTCTTTAATGTTGAACCTGGGAATGGTCCCGGTGCCACGCCACATCTTCAGCACTTCCAGGCCAGAAAATGTCCTCCCCGGACAGTGCCCTCTAATGATACGAAGGGACCCAGACAGGGATGCATTGCCAGACTCCAACTCCCAAACATCCCTGCTGGTGTCCCAACAGGGTTACCACCTGAAGACCACTGCCACCTGGCGTATGGGGGAGGGAACCACTCCCAGTTCCGGCTGAGCACAAAGTTATTCCTCCGTCGCCCTGGCCAATTGGCTTGTGTCATCATCCTGGCCTCCCGTCTGGGTAATGAATGGTTCTCTGTTCTAGCCAGGAGGCCTGTTTTCTTCCTTCAGTGTTAAGGTAAAAAAGTAAATATCTTTCTGTGTTGTTTAAGCATTGACCCCGTGATAATTTGGGTTGGCCTCACACTTCTTGAGACACTTGAACCTGTAACCATCGATAACGTACCGCAGCAAGTGAGGACACACACCATCAAGTGGTGGAGTAAGCATGCAGGTGTTTTTATTTCACAAAACAGACAGGCGTTGAAATCGTCACCTAGTGGAGATTAAAATTCAAATAACAAAGCGATAGATAATCCTTATAAAGTGATATTTGTAAGCAACACTGCCTAGGAGTGCAATGAATAGCACTATAGGTAAGGTTGTAGCAGTGCTACCATGGGGAGAACTTCATTTCCCAGCAGCCCAAGGGGGACGAGAGTGGAAGTAGGGGCTGCTGGGGACGAAAGAGGCCAGCGGGAAAGTTAAAAAGGGGTGGCCTGACGGAGCAACAAGGGATCGGTGTTTTTGTGTATCCTGTCCAATGTGTTGTCTGAAAAGTCAATTGTGCCCTGGATTGTTTCCCGTTAGGATGATTAGACTGTCTCGTACCTGCCTGTTGTGTGGATAGTGGTGGATTAGTCATCATACATCTTCAAAAGGAGCGCTTCTGCCAATCTCACCCATTGCCACTCAGGACTACCAGTAGGACTGTTTCACTCATTTTCTACTGAAGCTGTTTCTGGGATTCTCATCTTCACACCACACCATTTCACCTGCTTTTGCTGTATTGGACTGTATAAAGACGTCGTCATGAGTGTTTATTGTTGTGGTTCATTGTTATGTTACAACTGTATCGCTGTATGGGGAAGAGGAGGTTTGTCTGATTGTTGTTTTTGTGTATTGGAATTGCCATTTAATATATGATTTATTCATTCGTTGATTTTCAGTCTCTGCTTGTGAGTGTGTGTGGGTCGAGACAAAGCTGGGTACGTCCCTGGAATCTCCACCAAAAAAATGAATAAATCTCCGTCTATTCAACATTGTGAATCTTAGCGGCACCAGACTGCTACAAGGTTGTGTTACCTGAGGACCTCACAAGTGTCAAAGTATCACCATGTACAGTAGACAGATGCTGACCCACTGACTACTCTGAAGAGAAGCATCAAGGATTTGAACTTAATATATGATGCTATAGGGAGCCGATGTATTGTATATATATTTAGTTTATGTATATGTTTTGCCAATGTCCGCCTTGAGTGGGTGAGCACCAGATGTGGCACTGCATTTTGAATGATCTCCAGTGACTTGCAACTATCTATCTATCTATCTATCTATCTATCTATCTATCTATCTATCTATCTATCTATCTATCTATCTATCTATTATATAGTGCCTTATTTGCAGTATCTATCTATCATATAGTCCCTTTTGTATCTATTATATAGTGCCTTATTTGCAGTATCTATCTATTATATAGTGCCTTTTATCTATCTATCTATCTATCTATCTATCTATCTATCTATCTATCTATCTATCTATCTATCTATCTATCTATCTATCTATTATATAGTGCCTTATTTGCAGTGTTTATCTATTATATAGTGCCTTTTATCTATCTATCTATCTATCTATCTATCTATCTATCTATCTATCTATCTATCTATCTATCTATCTATCTATATTATATAGTGCCTTATTTGCAGTATCTATCTATCTATTATATAGTGCCTTATTTGCAGTATCTATCTATCATATAGTGCCTTATTTGCAGTATCTATCTATCTATTATATAGTGCCTTATTTGCAGTATCTATCTATCATATAGTGCCTTTTGTATCTATTATATAGTGCCTTATTTGCAGTATCTATCTATTATATAGTGCCTTTTATCTATCTATCTATCTATCTATCTATCTATCTATCTATCTATCTATCTATCTATCTATCTATCTATATTATATAGTGCCTTATTTGTAGTATCTATCTATCTATTATATAGTGCCTTATTTGCAGTATCTATCTATCACATAGTGCCTTATTTGCAGTATCTATTTATCTATTATATAGTGCCTTATTTGCAGTATCTATCTATCATATAGTGCCTTTCGTATCTATCTATCTTGTGGTACCCGGCTGGGGTTCATGCCCGGCCGGGATGCCCAGGAGGACTGGAGGAGGGCATGTGCCTCCTCCAGAACACGAGGGGGCGTCCTCCCTGGTTGCTTTGGGGGCCACGGGTACAGAGCTTGGAAGCTCAACCCTGTAGGGGCCCGTGGTCACCGCCAGGGGGTGCCCCGATGCCTTGGGAGCCCTGGACCTCAGTACTTCCGCCACACCCAGAAGTGCTGGGGGGAAGAGGATTGGGGACACCCGGTGGACTTCCGGCTACAGCGCTAGAGCTTCCGCCACACAGGGGTGTGGCTACAGGAGCTCCTTAGGATGCACCTGGAGTCCATCCGGGGGTGGATATAAGGGGCCGCCTCCCTCCAGTCAGGGGCAAGAGTCGGGTGGAAGTGGACGAAGCTTGGTGTAGAGGAGTGGAGGCGGACCAGAGACTGTGAGAAGGCATTGTGTTGTGGCCAAGGACTTAAGGGTGATTGGTGCTGCGGCACTGGGTTGATACACTATTGTAAATAAGTAATGTATAATAAACGTGTGTGTGGTGAAACCAACATGTCTACCTCTCTGTGTCCAGGCTGTTCCCCACAATCTATCTATTATATAGTGCCTTATTTGCAGTATCTATCTATCTATTCATCCAAGGCTGGTCCCTGCCTTGTAAATTGAACAATTTATGCAATTATATGCACACATTTGGGTCTGGGTTGAAGTGGTTCTTGTTTGTTGTGACTGGGAGAGAAGAACAGAATGTTCTAGAATGCTAAGGCACCAACCAGATAACTGAAGTAAACAAAAGCAGTGCACAATGGTGCAAACAACAAAGTAAAAATTAAGAAGCCCAATAAAGTAGGATCTACCTGGGTCCAAGTCAGGTTACAGGTCCAAAGTCAGACACCATCCTCTGGGACCGTCTGGTTTAACAGAGCTCTGGTCTTTATGGGCGGGGCCAGATTTGGGCATTGTGGCCGGGGTTAGATTTCCTCACTGGGCCAGTTCTTGGAGCTGTGGGAGGGAAAAGGAGACCCTGTTAGTGTGAGCGCCCTCTTTCGTTCTGGAGTGGTACTACTTAACTTCGCAGAGCCGGGAAGGTGATGCCCAGGTGCACATGCGTAATATTTTTTAACATTTTTCAATACAAACAGTAGAATTTCAGGCCTGTAATTTTGGTTTCTTCCTTCATAATCCATATTAAATATCGTCGTCACTAACTGATGTGAAGAAAGCATTTGGCCAGCAGTGAGCAGGCTGTCTAATGTGCAATGGGGTTAGCACAAAACAAATAGCACTGGCTGAGATTTGCTTTTTCATTTCTTGAACAGACATGAAAAAGATAACAGTCCCTATTCCCTTAATAATAATAATAATATTGACGATGATGATGATTCCCTCATGCCAGTTTCCTCTGCATTGTGTCCAGTCTACTACGACAGGTTTTGAATGACGCCATCTTGAACTGGATTAAGCAAGTTTGAAAATGAATGAAAGGATGGACGGATAATAATAATACTCATAATGATCACACAAACTTTAAGCTTATAAAGCCCAGCGGGATCTCAGCTTAACAAAATGAGACCCTTGTACACAGCCCTTACAGTAGCAGGCAGATGAAGAATCGAATTAAAGCTGTCATTTCCGCTCATAAATAACAGATGTCACGAGCCGCAGCACACTCAATTATTTATATCCCCCTCCTCCAACCCCTGCACCCCCCCCCCCAACCCCATCCTACAGAATCTTCTTAAAACGAGGCTAACTTGGCACCGTTATAATTTTAGCTCCTGTTAATTTGCTATGTGAATGGAAAGATTCCAAATAATCCCAGCGCATTAGTATGCTAAATAAAACTTTTAGTGACTCTCCTGCCCTGGTGTGTGCATTCGAGAGGCATCACTGCCTTCATTCAAATTAAAATTTCATTAGCATCCTTTTGGTAACAAAATGCTAGCCATAAAGATGTATTAAAATTTGATAGCCCTGAAGATTAGACTTCAAAAGATGGATTAAAATATGCAAGGACTTGAAAAGTGTAATCTTTTCTGGGTGTTTCAGGCAGACTTCACTTCAGGTCAGAGGACTGCAGGCACGGGAACAGACGGATTACAGCACGGCGCCCTCTCTCGGGCAGGGATGGGGATGAGCTGATGGGGGCCGCATCCCCATGTGTCACTGACAGGCTCCGCCCACTTGGCCCTACTCGATCTTTTGGAGTCGAGCCTCCTTGTGATGCTTGTCAAATGTTTTTCATGTCGACATTTTGTCTACAGATGAGCACCAGCATTTTTGTGTCTAATTAAATTTTTCCTGTTATCCATAGTGAATGTTTAAGAAGAGTACATTGTGTTAATATTATGTCATGGTCATCGATTCTTTGAACACCTGCAGAATTTAATAAACAATACGTTTTGTATTTACTATTTCTGCATTTTGTCTTTGGATGAGCTTCAGAATTTGTGCATCAAATAAAATGTTCCCTTTATCCATAGTGAGTGTTTTAGAACTTGTTTGCGCCAGAGAACATGGAGGTAATGGTATTTCATGGTTATCTAGTCCCAGGAATGAAGCTAGAATTTTATAAACTATATGTTTTGTGCTTGTCATGTTGACATTTTGTCTATGGATGAGTACCAACATTTGTGTGTCAAATAAAATTTTGTCTTTATTCACAGTGAGAGGTATGTATCCCAGAAAACATTGCGGTAATGGATGTTTCATGGTTATCGATTCTCTGAAGACCTGTAGAATTTAATAAACGATATGTCTTGTGTTTCTCACATCAAAATTTTGTCTTTGGATGAGCACCAACATTTGTGTGTCAAATAAAATTTTGTCGTTATCCGTAGTGAGTGTTTTGGAACTTGTTTGTGCCAGAGAACATGGAGGTAATGGTATTTCATGGTTATCGATTCTCAGAAATAATGTAGAATTTTATAATCTGTATGTTTTGTGTTTGTCGCATTGACATTTTGTCTATGGATGAGCACCAACGTTTGTGTGTCAAATAAAATTTTGTCGTTATTCATAGTGAACTTTTTAGAAGAGAACATTGTGGTAATGTTATTTCATGGTTTTCGATACTCTGAAACACTACAGAAGTTAATAAAGCATTCGTTCTGTGTTTGTCACATTGACATTTTGTGTTTGGATGAGCACCAACGTTTGTGTGTCAAATAAAATGTTGTTGTTATCCACAGCGAGATGTGTTTATCCCAGAAAACATTGTGGCAATGGATATTTCATAGTTATCGATTCTCTGAAGACATGTAGAATTTAATAAACTATACGTCTTGTGTTTATCACATCGACATTTTGTGTTTGGATGAATGCCAGTATTTGCGTATCAAATAAAATTTTGTCGTTATCCATAGTGAACGATTTAGAAGAGAAAACATTGTGGTAATGTTATTTCGTGGTTATCAATATTCTGAAGCACAGCAGAATTTAATTAACCATCCATTCTGTGTTTGTCGCATTGACATTTTGTCTTTGGATGAGTGGCAACATTTGTGTATCAAGTAAAATTTTTCCATTATCAATAGTGAATATTTTAGAAGTTGATTACTCCAGAAAACGTCATGGTAATGTTATTTCATGCTTATCATTTCTCATGAGAAATGCAGAATTTCATCAATGAAGCTTTTGTGTTCAATGCATCGCCATTTTGTTTTTGGGCGAATGCCAGCATCACAATGTCTTGCCTCTCAGGACACGGTGCTCAAAAATTGACGTTACCAGTGTGTCACTTTAAACATGTTTTGGTATCCACATTTTTTTTACCAATTTTTAGAATTGAAGTTATATTTGTAGTGCTCTTGGTTGAAAAACTTTTGCATATATGTTTAAGAAGTAATTTTGGTTTAATGTTCTGGTCACAACAAAGGATTAATAAACTTACCGGTTATGGATCTTGTTAATCATTATGGTACACACTTATCTTCTGGGGCCTCATGCATAACGCCGTGCATAGAATTCACACTAAAACATGGCACATGGACAAAAGAGGAAATGTGCGTACGCACAAAAAAAATCCAGATGCATGAATCTGTGCGTACGTCAACTTCCACGTTCTTCCACTCCATAAATCCCGGTCAGTGTGAAAAGTAATGCACGTGCACGCGCCTGCTGCCACTCCCCAAACTTCTCCCAGAATTACGCCTCTTTGAATATACAAATCAATATAAATAGCCCTTGAGCTCAGTGTTCGATGAAAAGACAATGGCAAAAGCACGGAGGAAAAAGAAGAATTTCAGCGAATACCTGGTAGAGGCAAGGAAAAACATATTATTTGTTGGTTTAAGCAGTGATATAATCAACAAAAGGAAGTTGTTCGAGTGACAGAGTGGCAGAGAAACTCGAAAGTTCAGGTTCAGAAAGTCGTACAGTGCCCGAAATAAATAAGAAGTGGTCAGATATCAAAGTCGCCATTAAAAGGCGAGTCATTGCCCACCATCTGAGTGTCATATGAAAGCTTATCAGGGTAGAGTTGAAAAAAATGTCCAAATGTCAACTTGAATCTCAAAATTTCCACTTTAATCATGTAGTTTATTTTGTCATTAAAGTAGAACGTCATAAACTTCATCTTAAAATCATTTAATTTACTAGTTTCTCAAATCCCATCATAACTAAAGTAGCACGTTAAATGCTTTGTATTCAGTGTGTTTTTCTATGTGCTCTATGTGTGTGAATCACTACCTGCTTCTTAAATGGGCTTTCTCTTCTGCCGACAGGACACAGAATCCATTACATTCATGATATTACAGCTCTCTGAACAATGTACATGTACTTGATATCATTATCATGATGAAATGAATTAACGCATGTATTAAACATGGGAACACGGCGGCGTAGTGATAGTGACGAGCCGGCGCCCTGTCCAGAGATTGTTCCTGCCTCCCACAAGATGCTTGCTGCGCTGTGTGTGACCTTCGATTAAATAATTTACTGCAGCAGTACTGTCTCACTCAAACATACTAACCTCAAATTCTTGTCCTTCCTTTTCTTTCTCCAAGTAACCAATCGCCACACAATCAGCTCTGTAATAGACGTTAAGCCTAAATTTTATGAAACACTGAAATATCTTCAATGTACATGTTTAATTATTTCATCCATCTATCCATCCAGGGTCACGCCAGCCCCAACAAGAATACAGTGCGAGGCAGGAACAATCCCTGAACAGCTCGTCGCTACTGCTGTCCACCGTGTCCTCACATGTTTAATTATTAACAATATACATTGTTTTAATAAAGTTTGAAACTTACCTGTATAATGTAATAAACATGCTTTACTTTTCATCCTAAAAATGATATCAAGAGCTCCAAGAAGATAGCGTTTGGAAATCTATATCGACTTAGAAGCCAGTCGCCATCATATATTAATATGTGCTTTATAAAATGGCTCAGGTTGTGCAATATTATAACTGTATCACAAGTTTACAGTGAGGTGATTATACTTATAAGTACAAACAGTTCTACAAGGAGCACTTGATGGACTGATTAAGTGCGTTTAGAGCTCTTGGGATGAAACTGTTTCTGAACCGCGATGTCCCTACATGAAAAGTTCTGAAGCGTTTGCCATATGGGAATAAATAGACTGCACGCATGGCTAAGGCAGCATGTGCTTGATGCTCTATCCCGATAATCCGATCAGCTGCTGTAGGGCTGTGATTCCACACTCAGATACAGTGGGTTAAATACTCTGAGTGGTGCACTGACAGTGACAACGCTAAAGCAGCTATACTATTTGGAATAGTTTGACCATTCTGTGCACAATTATATGGTTACAGGTTGATTACAATCAGATGCCTTAAACTAATAAATGATATGTGGTTGATTTCAGTGTATTTGATAAAGCCACATCAGAGATGTGAATCTAAAAATAAAGGGAAACCACACAGGAACAGTAGCACTGCTTTGACACTGAGTGCCGCCAGTTTGCAAAACCGAGCGGAGAACTTATGTATGCCAGGGATAGAAGTTGTGTGAAAATGTGTGTGGCTTTATGCCAAGTTTAGTTTTATACATCGTGATGTGAGCGTGGAAACGGGAGTACGCAACATTTTTGTGCGTATGCACCATTTATACATAAGGCCCCAGGTCTTTTCACTTGCCTTTGATGCTTGTTACCATTATTAAATACGCAGGAAAATACTGGGTCACATGGAACAAAACTATTACCGCAGCTGTGATACAATTAGTTATAAACATCATGGTTCACGTCAGTACTTTATAGTTATAGGTTAGGTTAGGTTATAGGCTAAAGGTTATAGGTTTTAGTGTCACCGTGTTGCATATTCTTTGGAGGGGTTGTGAAAGTAAAAGGTTATCATCTTTTAAAGTAAAACTTGAAAAGTTTGTCTATTAATAAAGTAAATAAGATCCCAAAGTAACTATCATGTAATATCATAAAATAAGACGCATCATAAAATACAATCTCAATGAAAACTGTGAGCAGATCAGGAAGATCAGGTAATGACAACTTCTTCCGCCACTAGAACAGGGGATTGTGACCTGGAAGAAGAACAGCAACCTCCCAGAAAGCTCCGCCTCTTTCACCTTTTAAGGAGCCTGGAAACAGAGAGTCCTCATCAGTCTAAAGACCACCAGGCACTACTACTTACTATTACAATGTATTCTGTTTTGCTGATGCCTTTTCTGTTGCTCTAGAAATTGAAATTTAAGGGGGTACCATTGGAACCCCTCCCTTTTTACGACTTCTTGTGTCTTGTATTTTTATAACAAGTAAAAGAACAATTCCAAAACAGAATAGATTAGACAAGGACAGCACAGGCAACTCCTCCTATGTCCTGTCACTGCCCAATGAGAAGAAATCAAAGAAAAACTGCAATGAAATATTGAAGCTGACACAACCCAGGGAAAGACTTCAGCCCAGAAAGGGAAAGAAAAATGACAAAAATAGATGAATGAAAATCACACAGTTAGATGGTACCACCCTCCAACCATCCTTATACCGTCTGCACCGCAGTGTGCCACTTCTGAACATGGGAGCTGGGGAATCTGTTGATCCGAGGTGCCGAAACTTCAATAGAGCTAAAGGGAGAGGATTTCGGCAGTTGAAGTACAAAGAATCAGGGGGTTTACGTCAAGAAGCCAAAATGAGCTTTGCAGCAATTGTACCTAAAGGGAATTGAGTCTCCTGTGAGGAAGAAATAGAAAGAACAGAGAATTCCAGGATAATAAAAATATGAGGAGTGAGACAGAGGGATAACAATGGAGAGACGTGACAGCAGAAAGGCTGACGCTGTAGACCAAAAGCGTGTGTACTACTGAGATGCCAGTAAAGGTCAAGGTGATGAATCTGGATTTGTATTTCCTAAATACTGTCACAAAAAGTCTCCAGACAGCCAAAAAGGTTTGGGGCAGCCACCCGTATATTATGATCCTGGCTGCAAAAGGTTGAAAAATGATTGAGTAGTTTACAAGATTGAGTCAAAAACAGAACTGAATACGTGGAGGTAAGATGGCGGTTTTAAGGGCTGGTGGAGGAAGTGACATCATCAAAGGGGCCGGACCAGGAAGTGACGTCATCAGAGGCGTCAGAAACCTGGCGGGATTTTCCAGGAATGGTCTGCAAGGAACTGAGAGAGACAGTCAGCACATTCCGCCACCCCCTGGTGTGACGTAGTATTACACTTACTCAAGCCCTTTAGCTGCCTCCTAATCGCACTTGTGTGACAATACTGATGCAGGAGAAATTCACTAGTGGAACACTGAGACTGTATTTGGTGTTAGAGTGAGGCAACATCCACTCTTCTACGTTTTTTGTTTTAACTCTTTTAGGGCGGATGTCGACTTTTGTCGACACAAAGAGGTTGAGGGCGAATGTCGACTTAGGCAAAGGGCGACAAAAGCTGTAAATGTCAATAAAACTCACCAATATGTTATAGGTAGACCCTCTTTGCTGGGAGGACTGTCTGGTAGACTTGTTGACTTGACGTTGAATCCCTGTGTGTGCGTGAGTAGCGTAGAGCAAACAACGTCTAGAATGGCATCGACACTGAGCGAGAGAGCTTAGCGAATGAGCAAAGCAAAATACTCTGTGTGTATTATTGCTGAATCAGACTCTGACTTATCAAACTTACAATCGGACAATCGGATTCTGAGTTATCGAAAATGAAAGTCAGGTACCTGCATCAGCTGATTGGTCCCCAGCTGACAAACCTACAGCAATGTTCACCCTGGGGGACCACACAGACACTTATCAAACTCTGATTTTAATGGAAATGATCTGGAAATCGAAAAGGACAGACAGGTATCTGCATCATCTGATCAGTTCCCAGCTGGTCGTAGTGCTGAACACCCTCGAGTAGCTGACACGCTTACGGCAACGTCCACTTGAGAGGACTACACAGACGAGGATCAGTGGGAGCCAAGCTGGCTACTGGAATTCATCAAAAGGCACAGTGGGCACTTGACTACTTCACGCTGGCAAACTTTATTGTAATGGATGGTCATTATGGATATGAGGTGAATGTGGCACTCTGGTGTCAAGGTAACAGTGAATCATTGTAATCTGCTGACAATGCAGCTCCTTCTAAAATTCAGCAGCTAAATGAATCTTAGGATGGATAATTCTGTTAATTTTTGACATTGAAGACGACCCACTTAAAGGTGTTCCAAAGCCGTCTCTGTCCTGTCCTGGGTCTGTATAAACACATGGAGCTCCAGTTTCTATATTACATCTTGCCTGAAGAAGGGGCTTGAGTTGCCTCGAAGGCTTGCATATTGTAATCTTTTCAGTAAGCCAATAAAAGAGGTCATTTTGCTTGATTTCTCGTTGCATCCACAATGGCTTCCATGGTACAACACTCTACCACTTCTTTGAAGTTTGAAACATTTGGCCCTTTTATAGGTCTTGGGTCTATTTTCTTGGACAAATGTTTTTAAACAACTGTTGTTTCTCTTCTTTGGGACCTTTTAAGAATACAGGCCAAAAGCCTGTGTGATGGAACCGGGCTGTCAGTGAGCCCGAAACCCCAAAACACGAACACACTTCGAGTCCCGGGTTCAAATAATTTTTATTACAAATACCTCCAAAAGAAACAAAAATTACAATCCTTTCTCAGGTTTCCTTTCTCTCTCCCCAATTCAATCCTCCTCACAATTCCTCAACCACCACATTCCCCCTCCACCAGTCAAGTGTTGCTCCACATCCTCCCAGCTCCTGCATACGGGAGTGAGGCCCCTTTTATTAAGGACCCAGGAGTACATCAGGTGCCAGGCCTAATGCCCAATGAAAATACGGGGGTCCCATTTCTTAGGGAGCACATCTCCCGACAGTGCACCCTTTTGCAGCACCCATGATCCCCAGCAGGGCTGTGTTGTCAGACTACATCTCCCAGCATTCCCTACTGTGTTTCCAAATGGGTGCTGATACGGAGGGCTGCTGCCATCTCATGTTCTGGGGGAACAACTTATCCCTAACGACATCTTCTGGTGGTCTCTCCGTCCAGCCACCCCAGCCATCTCTTCTGATTCTGGCTCCTTCCTCTCTCCTGGTCAGGATGCTCATCTCCCTGCTCGGAGGCTCCCATCAGGGTGAGGAACCATCCCCTATTCTGAACGGGATGCCCATCCAACCCCAGTGCTATTTACACCTGACACTGAGTTTCAGCTCCAGGCCCACTACTGACATTTGAGCCCTAACTTTACTTTTCAGGCCTTTCTTGAAGTTTGAAGCCTGCATTTGAGTTTGTGTACCTGAGCTCAGAACACACTGGCTGAGAACCCGTGTGAATACATTTCTCCAATTTTGTAGACAGCTTTTCACAGAATTCAAAATAACAGAGCAGACAAAAGCGAAACCTCTAGCGAGCAGCACGTGAAGGGAGTAACAAGCAGAGAGGGAGGACATTTAGGGAAGAGAGTGGGCGAGAAATAAAAATGTAACCCATTCTAAATTGGTAGTGATGCCATGGAGAGTAAAATGAGATTGCAGGTTCAGTATCATGAAGGAGTCGACTATTATGTACGGATCTGTATTTCTGTATACAGTATTTTAGGTTTTATTGTCATTTTTATTTATTTTTTTTCTATTATTGTTATGCACTTTGTTTTTAGATATATTTTGTGGGTGGAGCTTAAGGAGGCAGGGCCAATGTGACATCACTGCTGCTGACTCCTCCCTCTGCCTTTATATGAGTGAGAGAACCAGCTAGTGGGACATTGGGAATTGTTGTTCGGAAAATGTATAAGTTTTGTTTTCTTTTAATCTCTTCTGATTGTGGATTTTTGCTTCTGTTACTGAATTTTGCTTGAGGGTTTTGATTTTGGCAAATCCTTTTGGTCTCTTTTTTCTCATTTGACTGTTTTATTATATTTTTGTCTATTTTTTGCACTAAGTCATTTCCTTTATAAAGATTCTTCGTGGGTCCTGTCTCTACTAGTCAAATTTTTACGATTTCTCTCTCTCTCTCTAGGCATATTTTTGTGGATTCTGGGACTTTTATAGTCTTTTTGAACTTACAAAACCAGCTGGGCATTTTGGGAACTGCTAGGCCAAAAGCCAGCAGGTAGTTTTCAGTGCCAAGCTGGTCTAAAGTGAGCCTTTTCTGGGTTGGCCAGGGAAGGTTCCTGGCCTGCTTTATGGTAAACTTAGAGACCTCAACGCCTTTTTTTTACCATGTTTGTGCCTCTATTTCATAACAGCTATAAATCCAAAACGTTTTTACCTAAAAAGTGTGCAAAATGCAGGCTACGTTAATGAAGAGGAATAGTGAGTTTATAAAATAAGGGGTTCAAATATCTAATGTGGCAGGCAGCTGGGGGCAGTACCCAGCCGGGACGCCTGGACGGTCTGGGAGAGGTACTATGCCTCCTCCGGATCATGAGAGGGCAGCCACCCTGCTTTGTATGGTGGCCATGGGAACTGAGCATGGAAGTTCAACCCTACAGGGTCCCGTGGTCACCGCCAGGGGGCACTCAGACGCCTGAGAAACCCGTAGGAACACCAGGGATACTTCCGGGTGCCCGTGCGGCACTTCCGCCACACCAGGAAGTGCCACAGGAAGTTCAACAGGAGGCACCTGGAGCACGTCCGGGTGGACTTAAAAGGGTCCGCCTCCCTCCATTCGTCAGCTGGAGTCGGGTGGAAGAGGAAAAAACTCAGAGGAGAGGAGTGGAGGCGGTGAAGAGAGGCATTGTGAGAGGTCCAGACTGAGAGTGTATTGTGCAGGGGCACCAGGTTGTGTGTGGTATTGTAAATATGTATAATAAACGTGTGTTGGTGTTTGAACCATTGGTGTCTGCCAGTCTGTGCCCGGGGCGGGCTTCCACACTATTTACATCCATACGAAGAATGAATCTGTAGCCATTTGAAATTAAAAGCCGATTGATGAAAATGGCAAGAATAAGGATAGGTGAAGAGTTAGGAAAATACACAGATAACATAGTGTGGCTTTCTTGACGCTTATTGCCTCCAATAAATAAGAAACCCACCTGAATAGTCTGACCCCCAAGCCAAGCATTTTAATCCACAGATAACGCTGTAGAAGAACAGAGACCCCACACCTCTTTGAAATGGCTGCAGCAAAACAGCACTTGTTAGCCAAACGAGGCACGTTTTTACTTAACAGCTTTGCTTCTTAAATAAATGCACTATCTACTTTTGTAAGTAATCGAGGATGCTGGATCGTTTAGTGTTTAACCTGAGGCCCCCAACACCTTAGAGAAGGTGATCGATAGGTTTAGCTATAGAGATGAGCTAGAAGCAGAATGGAAAAACACAACTGAAAAAGTGGAAATAAGGAAAAATAAATTCGGTCCACAAAATCCATCCATGGGCAACATGACCACAGCCTTCCTTATAAAAGACCCTTGAAGCAACGGACAAATCACAACCACAACCTTCCATCTACCCCACAGCATCTGTGAGGAAAAGCCCGGAAAGTAGAAATCTTTCACTCCCTAACTGTGCCAAACAAAGTTATAAATGAGCAATTAAAAAAGCTCCCAAATCGCAGTACCCCACCAGTCCAAAGGAAATTAGAAAGCATCTTCACAAATATATGAAAATACATTGGAGCATGATGGGCTAAGCGGGTAAGATAATGAAGGGATGAACTAAATTAAAAGGAGGTGAAAAGAACTCTTTAGGGGCTAATTATTTTTTTTCTTCCATTTTGTCCCAGGGCTGAATATTTAAAAAGAAAAACTAATTTTTCTAAAAAGCACACAAAGCAGTGGTGTCACACTTAAAGCAATAAAAATATTTATTTATGAAAAAACGTCATTGTGCTGTATGTCTATGTAAGGTGATTTCACATTCCTATTACGTATACGTGGCACAGTCCTGCCAGCTTGCCTGCCACAAATCGAAATCTGTCACCCCTTGCACTGCTGCACTCAAATCCCAATCCGGGTGGTTCATTGTGTGGAGGGTACGGCAATGTGCTGTAATATCTATCTTACAAACAGACCTCAGTATGTGCGTCTCGGGAACTGCAGGTCTGACATTGTGGTCACCAGCACAGGAGCGCCACAAGGGACTGTACTTTCTCCGGTCCTGTTCAGCCTATATGCATCGGACTTCCAATACAACTCTGAGTCCTGCCACGTGCAAAAGTTCGCTGACGACACTGCTATCGTGGGCTGCATCAGGAATGGGCTGGAGGAGGAGTATAGGGACCTAATCAATGACTTTGTTAAATGGTGCGACTCAAACCACCTACAACTGAACACCAGCAAAACCAAGGAGCTGATGGTGGATTTTAGGAGGACCAGGCCCCTCATGGACCCCGTGATCATCAGAGGTGACTGTGTGCAGAGGGTGCAGACCTATAAATACCTGGGAGTGCAGCTGGATGATAAATTGGACTGGACTGCCAATACTGATGCTCTGTGCAAGAGAGGACAGAGCCGAATATACTTCCTTAGAAGGCTGGCGTCTTTCAACATCTGCAATAAAATGCTGCAGATGTTCTATCAGACGGTTGTGGCGAGCGTCCTCTTCTACGCGGTGGTGTGCTGGGGAGGCAGCATAAAGAAGAAGGATGCCTCACGCCTGGACAAACTGGTGAGGAAAGCAGGCTCTATTGTTGGCATGGAGCTGTGGACAGTTTAACATCCGTGGCAGAGCGACGGGCGCTGAGCAGACCCCTGTCAATTATGGAAAATCCACTGCATCCACTGAACAGGATCATCTCCAGACAGAGGAGCAGCTTCAGTGACAGACTGCTGTCACCGTCCTGCTCCACTGACAGACTGAGGAGATTGTTTCTCTCCTACACTATGCGACTCTTCAATTCCACCAGAGGGGGGGTAAACATTAACATTATTCAAAGTTATTGTCTATTTTTACCTGCATTTTTATTACTCTTTAATTTAATATTGTCTTTTGTATCATTATGCTGCTGCTGGAGTATGTGAATTTCCCCTTGGGATTAATAAAGTATCTATCTATCTATCTATCTATCTATCTATCTATCTATCTATCTATCTATCTATCTATCTATCTATCTATCTATCTATCTATCTATCTATCTATCTGTAATATAGTGCCTTTCCTATCTCTATCTATCTATCTATCTATCTATCTATCTATCTATCTATCTATCTATCTATCTATCTATCTATCTATCTATCTATCTATCTATCTATCTATCTATCTATCTGTAATATAGTGCCTTTCCTATATCTATCTATCTATCTATCTATCTATCTATCTATCTATCTATCTATCTATCTATCTATCTATCTATCTATCTATCTATCTATCTATCTATCTATCTATCTATCTATCTATCTATCTATCTAATCAGCGTACCTTGCCAACGTCCTCCTCTTCCTATTTCCTGGTGAACGCTGCTGTAGGGGCATCAGCCAAATGGGGAGCGATTACCTGATGTCAGTACTTTACTTTCCTTATCGATCTCGAACTCTGGATTACTCATATATTTTTCTTTTTTTTGCATTTTGTTGCTTTTTATTGTTGACTGACATCGAAATTCACCCTCAACCACATCTGTCCTGAAAAGGTCAATCGAGCTATTGAAGAAGAGCCACATGAGATGCCATTTTCAGCCAAACTAACGACACTGACACAACTTCCAGCAGAACCTCAAATGGGACTGCACAATGCTCAACGTCTCACTGAAATAACAAAGAACTAAAGTAAAAGTGAATTACTAAAGTAAGTAAATGCTGCTAACTGACTGACAGGAATGGCAAGTGTATTTATTGAAGTGGGAGCAACCACTCCACAACTCACAGGCACAGCAAACAAGCAGTGACTTCATTAGTCTTCCTGCCTCGGATCTCTTCTTCACTTCTGAGGAAGAACAGTCTTTATTGGGCCTTCTTTACCAGGTGAGATGTGTTCAAAGACCAGGTCAGATCCAATGTGATGTGGATACCCAAGAACTTGATATTGTCCACACACATTACAACCTCCTCATGTATAAATATAGGAGCATGTTCTGTTCTTCTGGACCTCCTGTAGTCCACAATGACTTCTTTGGTCTTGCTGGCATTCAAGATGAGGTTGTTGGCTGACCACCATAGTGCTAGGTGTTGTATCTCCTCTCTTTAGTGAGTCTCATCATTGTCTGATATGAGACCCACCACGGTTGTATCATCTGCAAACTTCACAACCATATTTGTGGCATGAATGGCAGAGCAATCGTGCGTAAATAAGGTGAAGAGTGCTGGGCTGCACACACCAACCCTGTGGTGTACCTGTGTTCAAAACCAGTGTGGCTGATGTACGATCTCCAATTCTAACCACCTGAGGCCTGTTAGCGAGAAAGTCCCTGATCCAGAGACATAGCGATGTGGACAGACCCAGATTATGAAGCTTTTGTACCAGCTTGTCCTGGATTTACGGTGTTAAATGCTGAACTAAAATCGACGAATAGCATCCTAACATAAGTGTTAGGGCACTGCAGATGAGTCAGGGCTGTGTGAAGTACTCTTGAGACAGCATCCTCTGTAGATCTGTTCCTCCTGTAGGTGAACTGATGGTTGTCAAATCCAGCAGGGATGGCATCCTTGATGTACTTTAGGAAGACTTTTTCAAAGCAATTCATTATTACTGGGGTCAGAGCCACAGGGCAGAAATCATTAAGGCAGGTGACTGGTGATTTTGTAAGCACTGGCACAATAGTGGAGGATTTGAGGCAGTCAGGGACCATTGCAAGTTGTAGAGAAAGGTTGAAAATGTCCAGAAAGACTCCTGCCAATTGATCGGCACATATTTTCAGTGTCTTACCCGACACCTTATCCGGTCCTGCAGCTCTATTGGTGTTGATCCTCCTCAGGGTGGACCTCACTTGGTGTAGCTGCAGGACTGCTCCTCCAGCCAAGGGAGATGTACAGTCTCCCTGCTGCTAGATGCATCAAAGCGTGCAAAGAAACTGTTCAAGGTGTCAGGGAGACTAGACTGTGTATATAATATCTACCATGGTCCTAAGCCCTACTTTCAAATTTTCAGACCTCCCAATGTGGAATTAAAATCTATAATTTCTATGTCTTATGTATAATATGTGTGGCCAGTAGGGGGTGCTCTCCAGCTCCCCAAACACCCAAAACAGACAAGCTCAGACGCAAGTGTAAAAAGCACAAGAAAGTTTATTTGTGGGAAACTCTTCCAATAAGTGTGTCCCACACCACAGTCACAAGTACAATAAGCACGGCACACAGCAGTACTTTGACTCTTGCTCCCTCTGTCTTTCTCTTTGTCTCTGCCTCCTCCACGCAAGCATTGTCCTCCACCTCCCAACTCTGGCTCATCCATCTGAGGCAGGCAGCTCCTTTTAATCTCCCAACTGGGATTACTTCCGCTCTCTATAGATGTGGTCTGAAAGCACCGGGTGAGGCAGGAGGCCCATGTAGTATGGCTCCCCAATCCCTTAAGCACCCCCGGCAGCACCCACGGAACCAAACAGGGCTGAGTCCAATATCATCGTAGGAAAATGAATGGAAGGAATTATTAAGAATAAGATTGAGCAGTACCTGGCAAGGACAGGAGTTATTAGGAACAGTCAGTATGGGGTCAGTGTTTTACTAACATGCTGGAATTCTATGAGGATATGATGAAAGTGGAGCATAAGATATGATTTATCTGGACTTTCAGAAAGCATTTGAACAGGTGCCACATGAGAGGGTGGGCATCAAACTAAAAGAAGGGGGATTTCAGGGTGTGGTATGTAGATGCAGAATTGGCTCAGACACAAGAGCAGAGGGTGATGATGCAAGGGACCTCATCAGAATTGACTGATGTTAAGAGTGGTGTCCAGCAGGGGTCAGTGCTAGAGCTGCTGATATTTTTAATATTTATAAATGATAGGAATATAAGTTACAAGCTAGTTAAGTTTGTAGATGATACCAAGATAGGTGGATTAGCAGATAATTTGGAATCCGTTATATCATCACAGAAGGACTTGGACAGCAGACAGGCTTGGGCAGATTTGTGGCAGATGAAATGTAATGTCAGTAAATGTAAAGAATTACACATAGGAAGTAAAAATGTTAGGTCTGAATACACAATGGGCAGTCAGAAAATTGAGAGTCCACCTTATGAGAAGACTTTAGGAGTCATAGTGGACTCTAAACTATCGACTGGCAGACAGTGTGCAGAAGCTATTGAGAAAGCTAACAGAATGTCAGGTTATACAGCGCCTTGATGTGTGGAGTACAGGAGGGTCTGCTCAATCTTTATAACACACTGGTGAGGCCTCATCTGGAGTCCTGGGTGCAGTTTTGGTCTCCAGGCTACAAAAAGGACATAACAGAACTGGAGAAGGTCCAGAGAAGAGCGACAAGGTTGATTCAGGGCTACAGGGGATGAGTTATGGAGGAAAGATCAAAAGAGCTGAGCCTTTACAGTTTAAGCAAAAGAAGATTAAGAGGAGACCTGAGTGAAGTGTTTAAAATTATGAAGAGAATTAGTCCAGTGAATCAAGGCTGTGACTTTAAAATGAGTTCATCAAGAACACGGAGACACAGATAGAAACTTGTTAAGGGTAAATTTCGCACAAACATTAGGAAGTTTTTCTTTACACAAAGAACGATAGACACGAAGAATAAGTAACCAAGTAGTGTGGTGGACAGTAAGACGTTAGGGACTTTCAAACTCGACTTGATGTTTTTTTGGAAGAAATAAGTGGATAGGACTGGCAAAGTTTGTTGGGCTGAATGGCCTGTTCTCGTCTAGAGTGTTCTAATGTTCTAAACTCCATTTTTCTAGGGTTCCTGTCCTGGCTGGAAAGCTCATCCATCCAATTTCCTTTATTATGGGGTTCCTGTGCCGGCAAGAAATCATCATCCATCCCCTTCTTCTCCTTAATAATTCCTCCCATTCATTTAGCTGAAATGCGTGTTAACAGTTTACTTGAATCTTCCTGATCACCCTTTTCAAACAATGAGATATTTGCAAGTCTCCAGTCTTTAAGAATTTCTTTCCACTTCTTTACTTGACAGTAATTAATTGGGGCTTTCTCCTTGGAGCCCCAGCTCCTCTGTGGATCTCTGATGACTTTTGTTAACAACGTGAATGGAGCACTGACTATTCATGTTCTATTCGTTGTCTTTGTTTTGGTTATTGTAGTTGTGACCTTAGTCTGTGAGAGATGTGGAAATACAGATGTCATGGTGTTGTACTCAATCCGAACTGAAATCCAAACTCACCTTTACACCCTCATCTGCATCTCCGTCCATTTCCACTTACAACCTCTCATCCACCTGCACCGTGTCTTTCCTCACTATGAGCTAACTTGTCCCATAAGGTGGTCTATGCAGATGAACCTGTCAGGGTTTACTTTCAGGAAAGACCCAAATCTCAGAATTACAAGCGTTGTTTGAATCCACCATCATTATTTTTCCAAAATTAAGCAAATAAGGGAAAGCAGACAAAAAAAAAATCAAAGAAGTCCTTTTTCCTCCCTCATTTGTATTTGTCCTGCTTTACTCATTGAAAGGTATAAAGAATAGAATAAAAGAAAACTGAGTAAATATAAAATAGAATAAAAGCTGGAATGATTAACTGAGAAAAATGTACTTGTGACTTTTTCAGGCGGCAAGGCTGGAGAAATAAGGTTATTGCAAAGTCTGCTCTCGGAGTGCCAGCAGGTGATGAATGTTGTTTGATTTTAAACGCTCACATTAGTTAATAAGACAGCATTACACTGGCTGCGGGAAATGCTCTTATTTCATTTTAATTTCATATAAGAAAATGGGGCATTGTAGACTGATGAAAATCTCAAATACACTGAGGATAAATTGCATTATGAGGAAATTGTTCTACACTTCAGGTCATTTCTTTTCCATTTGCAGTTTCATTAAAACTCTCCTCTCTTCGTTTTTATAAATATATATATATATATATATTGTGGAGACTGGCTCGGACACAGACAGGCAGACACACTCATGTCACCCAACACACGTTTATTTACAATACTATTTACAATTACTGTGCCACAAACCCCAATCTTCCCTAAAGTCCATGCCAACCACTCTGCCTCTTCGGACCGCCTCCTTCTCTCTTTCTATCACCTTGTCCTGCTTCCACCCGACTCCCAGCCTCCATTGAAGGGAGGCGGCCCCTTTTATTTGTACCCGGATGTGTTCCAGATGTACACCGGCAATCCCGCGGACACGCCCCAGTGTGGCGGAAATGCCGACTGTCCTCCCGGAAGCACTTCTTCTTCTTCTTCTTCCCCCCAGCACTTCCTGGTGTGGCAGAAGTACTGGGGTCCAGGTCCTTCAGGCAGGGGGAAGCCTCTACAGGGTTGGGCTTCCAAGTCCTGTACTCGTGGCCCCCAATACAACCAGGGCGGATGCCCCCTCACGGTCTGGAGGAGGAATGAGCCCTCCTCCTGTCTTCCTGGGCGTCCCGGCCGGGCATGAGCCCCATCCGGGTGCCACAATATATATATATATATATATATATATATATATATATAAACACGTGTCGCGTACTCTTTGCATTATTTGACAGTAAAACTATTTCAACCATATATATATATATATATATATATATATAAATATATATATATATATATATATATATATATATATATACTATATATATATATATATATATATATATATATATATATTGGGACTGGTGGACAGAATACCATAGCGACTTGGAATGTTTGTACACCAGACAAGTGGCACAACAAGAAAGATGACTGGAATCACCCCAACAAATAAGGGTTTTCCAGGTTAAGGGAGGCCCAGGGAGCCTTCTACAGATCAGCTTCCAGGTCTAATGTGTTATGACTGGGAGTTCCACAGGCATGTAATTCCTTAAAAACATTTCCTTCGGGAAGGGGAATTACCATCACATCGCAACAAGATATAATGGCAAACAATAGAGTCTTCATTAGAACTTTGCAACAATCTGGAGGAGAACAGGGCCATTCAGTGCATCAAAACTTACCAGTCCCATCCACTTAATTCTCTCTATTATAAAAAAAATCCTGGAAAGAAAAAGCAGGACGATGAGACGTGATCTTCTCGGAAGTTCTCGGAAGACATTTAAAAGAACCGTGAGACAAAAAAGACTGGCCACGGAGCATCTCGCGGGGACTGTAAAACATGAGACTTGGTGTCGTGGGGTCATGGAACATGAGATTCTTGCAATACACGCCCTTCTTATCAATAAGAGCACGGCCCAGCAAAACACTCAGTCTTGTAAAGTAATTACGCACGTTAGTACGAACAGATCCTGTGCTCTCAGCACATATGAAGAGTATAAGGACAATACGGTCTAGATGAAATGTCACGACTAAGCAAAGAAGAAAGAGCAGCGCGGAGAAAAGAGACCCAAAAGCATTGGAGAGAAAAAAAGGCAGATAAGAGATTATGAAAGCAGTGAAATTCGATAGGCTCAAACAAACGATGGCGCGATACGCATGCAGAGGAAAGGTACAGAATATGAAAGCAGTAAAATTTGAAAGTACTAGTAGCGTCCCAGCCAAGTTGAAGTCTTTTTTGTTTTAAGTTACTGTTAGGTCAGCTTGAGGGAGGGCAGAGTACAGCACGGGGTATTGATTGATGTGGTAAGGGGGGGGGGCGAGACCCGGGGAGGAGGGGTCGGAGAGGGTGCTAGAAAGTTGTGTTTGGGGTTACGAAGTCGGCGATTGTTCAAGTAGAACTTTTGCGACACTTAATTACGTCAGTCGCTACAGTATAAAAAAAAAAGATAGTAAAGATCACATTAGCGCAAACAAAAGGTAACTAATCATCAGAAACCAGGTTTAATTGAAAAAATAGCAGGACAAATCGAGGTCAGAAATAAAAGGCAAAGAGTGGGAAAACAAAGTCTTTTTGCATTTCGCAACTTCATAAACACATTCACAAACGTTGGCACTATTCACATGCAGAGCAG
Organism: Erpetoichthys calabaricus; assembly: GCF_900747795.2. Taxonomy (NCBI): domain Eukaryota; kingdom Metazoa; phylum Chordata; class Cladistia; order Polypteriformes; family Polypteridae; genus Erpetoichthys; species Erpetoichthys calabaricus. The sequence goes on along the minus strand of NC_041410.2, from coordinate 14,068,265 downwards.
ATTATGAAAGCAGTGGAATTCGAAAGGCTCAAAAAAAAAAAACGTATGAGCGATACAAATGTGGAGAAAGTTAAAAAATATGAAAGTAGGAAAATTAGAAAGTATAAAAAAAAAGAAAGTAATAGATCGCAGAAGCGCAAACAAACGGAAATTAATACTCGAAAATGGGAAAATAATCACCACGGACCAGGTGTCGTTAAAAAAAAAGCAGGACAAAGCGAGGACAGAAAAAAGAGACAAAGAGTAGAAAACAAAGTAAAACGTCATAAAGAGGTTAAAAAAAAACAAGGGGGCCAAACACATGCAGAGCAGGTTAGAGAGAATGAAAACTGGAATTCAAAAGGCTCAAAAAAAACGTAGGCGCGAAATACATGCAGAGCGAGATACAGAATATGAACACAGAAAAAACGACAGTGTCAAAACAAAGACAGTAAACATCGCATTAGCGCAAAAAAATAGAAATTATTACTTGAGAAATAACTAAAAGGCGAATAGAGATCGAATATATGGACACAGGTGATATGACAGAAGTATGTAAATATAGTAAGGCTTTGAAGTTTAAGTTAAGAGAATTTCAAAAACGGAGTTTACCTCACATGCATTTATTGGTTACTTTGCAAAAAAAATCATTTACTGCTGCTGATGTCGATCGCTTTGTCTGTGCTGAAATTCCAAACAGAGAAACCTATCCTGAATTATGGTACAAAGTCATTAAACACATGTCTCACTGACCTCATTTAAAAGACTCAGCATATTGGGACCCGAAAGATTCCAAATATTGTTTTTACAGAAGTTCCCCTAGTCTTCTAAAATAACATCAAGTCGAGTTTTGAAGGTCCCTAAAGTCCTGCTGTCTACCACACTACTTGGTCACTTATTCCACGTGTTTATGGTTCCCTGTGTAAAAAGAAACTTCCTAATGTTTGTGTGAAATTTCCCCTTAACAAGTTTCTAGCTGTGTCCCTGTGTTCTTGAAGAGCTCATTTTAAAGTCACCGTCTTGACCCACTGGACTGATTCCCTTTCATCATTTTAAACACTTCAGTCAGGTCTCCTCTTCATCTTCTGTAAAGGCTCAGCTCTTTTAATCTTTCCTCATCACTCATCCCCTGTAGCCCTGAATCAGCCCAGTCGGTCTTCTCTGGACCTTCTCCAGTGCTGTTATGTCCGCTTTGTAGCCTGGAGATCAAAACTGCCCACAGGACTCCAGATGAGGCCTCACCAGTGTGTTATAAAGCCTGAGCAGAACCTCCTGTGACTTGTACTCCACACATCAAGGCGCTATATAACCTGATATCCTGTTAGCCTTCTCAATGGCTTCCGAATTCTGTCTGGCAGTTGATAGCTTAGAGTCCTCTATGACTCCTAAATCCTTCTCATAAGGTGGACTTTCAATTTTCAGATCTCCCTTTGTGTATTCAGACCTCACATTTTTACTTCCTATGTGTAATTCTTTACATTTACTGACATTAAATTTCATCTGCCACAAATCGGCCCAAGCCTGTGTGCTATCCATGTCCCTCCATGATGACTCGACATATTTCAGATTGTCTGCCAATCCACCTCACTTGGTATCTGTAAACTGAACCAGCTTGTTATTTATATTCCTATCCAAATCATTTATAAATATTAAAAATAGCAGCAGCCCCAGCACTGCCCTCTGCTGGACACCACCATTAACATCACCCAATTCTGATGTGGTTGCTCACACCATCACCCTCAACTTCCTGTGTCTGAACCAATTCACCACACCCTGAACTCCTACTACTTTTAGTTAGATGCCCGACCTCTCGTGTGGCACCACACTTCTGGTTCCTACACATTATTTCCGGTTTGATCCTTTAAAGCTGCCATCTTTGCAAACCTTCAGCAGTTCAGTTCTGGACTCCAACAGAGAAACATCTTTTGTTCCAAAATCAACCCGTTACAGCCAGGGATAATATGCGGTTGGCTGCCCCAAACCTTTTCAAGTGTGTCGAGTCTGATCAGCTGCTAATTATGGAGAAAGAAACAATTAAATGGTCGGAGTCTTCAAGAGCAAGTCAATTACAATGAATTCAAAAGAAGTTAATTAGCAGCAAAAACAGGTCACTGATTAAGAAAAGGGTTGGAATGAAAACCTGCAGCCACTGTGGTCCTCCAAGGACCGGAGGCTGGGGACCCCTGGTCTACAGATTCTCATGTACGTTTCATTTAAAAATCAATGTTGTCACCTTCTCCTTAGGAGAAGCAACTTTAGACAAAAAGGAGACATAAGATACCACTGTGGTATAAGAAATCAAAACTGAGAATTTGGTTTGAAAATGATGGCATATTTTGTGAGATCTCCTTCTAGTTTTGTTTTAATCTCAATCAAGACTTCATTATTATTAGACTCACCCCTTTGTCCGAGGTGACTTACAACATTCGTGATCTAATTGGTTACATTTCTTTTGTTTTTCCCAATTGGGGCACACACAGATAAAGTGATTCGCTCAGGGCCACATGGTGTCAGCAGTGGGATTTGAATGAACAGACTCCGGGCTTGAAATCTAAAGTTTTAACAATTATGCCACGCTGCCTGCCTTTCCTTCCAGAATGAGGATGATCTAATTGGAGCACAGCAATATAAATTTGAGCAAGGGTCCCCAACTCCGGTCCTGGAGGGCCGCAGTGGCTGCAGGTTTTCATTCTAACCCTTTTCTTAATGAGTGACCTGATTTTGCTGCTAATTAACTTCTTTTGAATTCATTTTAATCGACTTGCTCTTGAAGACTCAGACCCCTTAACTGTTTCTTTTCCCTTAATTAGCAGCCAAACAATAATGAGATACAAAATGAGCCAAAACAACTGGTGTCCATCATACAATATCTGAAAATAAAGAAAGGTGAAGATCTCAAGAATGCTGATCCGCTCAGGTCCACAAAATATTTTAACAGAGCTCTTAGAAAAGAGAAAATCCACAATTTTGAAAATGTCTGCTATTGCTCAATGAGAGCAGCGACAAGCCATGGAATTAAAAAACGGGTTTAATTAACGACAAGACTCGGCACCCTAATGAAGCAACTGGTTGGAGTGAAATTGGAGTTTGAGGCCCCTGAACTTAGTTGGTCTTCTGTTGGCTCACTCACTTTACATTTAATTTCCATTTGAGTGCCATTTAAGGAAAGAGATGAAGCAATTTAGAGGAACGATGAAATTTCAGGAGAACAAATCTTAAAAAACAACTCAATTCAAATGAAAAGAAAAGGAGTTAATTAGCAGCAAAAACAGGTCACTAATTAAGGAAAGGGTTGGAATGAAAACCTGCAGCCACTGGGGCCCTCCAGGACTGGAGTTCAGGACCCCTGCCCTAAAGTCACAACAGGAGGGGAAGTCAAACTCGACTCTTGCATTTGCCGTTCCCATCCCCTGAGTTTGTCAGATTACAGTGCATCTGGAAAGTATTCACAGCGCATCACTTTTTCCACATTTTGTTATGTTACAGCCTTAATCCAAAATGGATTAAATTAATTTTTTTCCTCAGAATTCTACACACAACACCCCATAATGACATGAAAAAAGTTTACTTGAGGTTTTTGCAAATTTATTAAAAATAAAACAATTGAGAAAGCACATGTACATAAGTATTCACAGCCTTTGCCATGAAGCTCAAAATTGAACTCAGGTGCATCCTGTTTCCCCTGATCATCCTTGAGATGTTTCTGCAGCTTCATTGGAGTCCACCTGTGGTAAATTCAGTTGACTGGACATGATTTGGAAAGGCACACACCTGTCTATAGAAGGTCCCACAGTTGACAGTTCATGTCAGAGCACAAACCAAGCATGAAGTCAAAGGAATTGTCTGTAGACCTCCGAGACAGGATTGTCTTGAGGCATAAATCTGGGGAAGGTTCCAGAAAAATTTCTGCAGCTTTGAAGGTCCCAATGAGCACAGTGGCCTCCATCATCCGTAAGTGGAAGAAGTTCTTAGAGCTGGCCAGCCATCTAATCTGAGCGATCGGGGGAGAAGATCCTTAGTCAGGGAGGTGACCAAGAACCTGATGGTCACTCTGTCAGAGCTCCAGAGGTCCTCTGTGGAGAGAGGAGAACCTTCCAGAAGGACAACCATCTCTGCAGCAATCCACCAATCAGGCCTGTATGGTAGAGTGGCCAGATGGAAGCCACTCCTTAGTAAAAGGCACATGGCAGCCCAGCTGGAGTTTGCCAAAAGGCACCTGAAGGACTCTCAGACCATGAGAAAGAAAATTCTCTGGTCTGATGAGACAAAGATTGAACTCTTTGGTGTGAATGCCAGGCGCCACGTTTGGAGGAAACCAGGCACTGCTCATCACCAGGCCAATACCATCCGGTCCTGTTCAGGCTATATACATCGGACTTCCAATACAACTCGGAGTCCTGCCATGTGCAAAAGTTCGCTGACGACACTGCTGTCGTGGGCTGCATCAGGAATGAGCTGGAGGAGGAGTATAGGGACCTAATAAATGACTTTGTTAAATGGTGCGACTCAAACCACCTACACCTGAACACCAGCAAAACCAAAGAGCTGGTGGTGGATTTTAGGAGGCCCAGACCCCTCATAGACCCAGTGATCATCAAAGGTGACTGTGTGCAGATGGTGCAGACCTATAAATATCTGGGAGTGCAGCTGGATGATAAATTAGACTGGACTGCCAATACTGATGCGCTGTGCAAGAAAGGACAGAGCCGACTATACTACCTTAGAAGGCTGGCGTCCTTCAACATCTGCAATAAGATGCTGCAGATGTTCTATCAGACAGTTGTGGCGAGCGCCCTCTTCTACGCAGTGGTGTGCTGGGGAGGCAGCATTAAGAGGAAAGACGCCTCACGTCTGGACAAACTGGTGAGGAAGGCAGGCTCTATTGTTGGCATGGAGCTGGACAGTTTAACATCTGTGGCAGAGCGAAGGGCGCTCAGCAGGCTCCTATCAATTATGGAGAATCCACTGCATCCACTAAATAGTATCATCTCCAGACAGAAGAGCAGCTTCAGCGACAGACTGCTGTCACTGTCCTGCTCCACTGACAGATTGAGGAGATCGTTTCTCCCCCAAACTATGCGACTCTTTAATTCCACCCGGGGGGGGGGGGGGGGGGGTAAACGTTAACATTCAACATTATACAAAGTTATTGTCTGTTTTTCAACCTGTATTATTATCATTCTTTAATTTAATATTATTTATTGTATCAGTATGCTGCTGCTGAAGAATGTGAATTTCCCATTGGGATTAATAAAGTATCTATCTATCTATCTATCTATCTATCTATCTATCTATCTATCTATCTATCTATCTATCTATCTATCTATCTATCTATCTATCTATCTATCTATCTATCTATCTATCCCTACAGTGAAGCATGGTGGTGGCAGCATCATGCTGTGGGGATGTTTTTCAGTGGCAGGGACTGGGAGACTAATCAGGATAAAGGGAAAGATGACTGCAGCAATGTACAGAGACATCCTGCTCCAGAGCGCTCTTGACCTCAGACTGGGGCGACGGTTCATCTTTCAGCAGGACAACGACCCTAAGCACACAGCCAAGATATCAAAGGAGTGGCTTCAGGACAACTCTGTGAATGTCCTTGAGTGGCCCAGCCAGAGCCCAGACTTGAATCCGATTGAACATCTCTGGAGAGATCTTAAAATGGCTGTGCAGCGATGCTTCCCATCCAACCTGATGGGGCTTGAGAGGTGCTGCAAAGAGGAATGGGCGAAACTGGCCAAGGATAGGTGTGCCAAGCTTGTGGCATCATATTCAAAAAGACTTGAGGCTGGAATTGCTGCCAAAGGTGCATCGACAAAGTATTGAGCAAAGGCTGTGAATACTTATGTACATGGGATTTCTCAGTTTTTTTATTTTTAATAAATTTGCAAAAACCTCAAGTAAACTTTTTTCACGTTGTCATTATGGGGTGTTGTGTGTAGAATTCTGAGGAAAAAAATGAATTTAATCCATTTTGGAATAAGGCTGTAACATAACAAAATGTGGAAAAAGTGATGCGCTGTGAATACTTTCCGGATGCACTGTACTGTATATGTTTAAGTCAGGCGACTTTTTATACATATCAAAAATATGTCTTTATGAAGCATCGAAATTCTACCCTGCCGTTCACCGCTCAATCGCAAGTGAAGCTGCAGTAAACATCAGACATGTCCACCCATCACCGAGGTCTTGTCTTTTAGCTACGCCTGCCAGAATCATTGCAACAGGCCAGAGGACCAGTGGGCTTCCCCCATTGTGGTCCCACGCACTCCAGCCAACGTCAGCCTCACAAAGTATGAAGTTGTGTTGTGTGAAATTCCCCGTCTCCATGACAAGGTCTGCTCTGCAATTTTTCCAGCTCTCGCGCACCCTGTGATATAAAGTGCTTCCTTCATGTTTCGTCTTTCAGACGTGCCCCTCATTTACATCTTTGCTGGCCGCTCCTCAGTCGTTGTGCAGGGGATGCCCTCCATCTCAGTAGGCAGGTTTGCATTCCTTTCCTTTGTTCCGTTCTGGCACGCCATTATATGAATATCAAGCGCGTCGACGACCTTGAAACTTGACGGCTTCAGAATTACCGTGTTTTATTTTCCGCAGTAAACAGCCAAGTCTAATCTCATTGACAGGCAGCTTTATTTATTTTATTTATTTTTCCGCAGGCTGCGGCTAAATAAAAGCTTTTTTTTGCTGCTGATTTGATAACATCTTAAAATCCCAAAAGGAGCTGAAAAGCATTTCAATGACGTATCTTTATCAATGTCTTCCCTCAGCCTCCCACACGACTGCTGGTGCATTCATAAAAATTAACCCAAGATCCTGGGGGGCGGGGGGATTGTGTGCCGGGGGCTGCCGGATGTGTCTTACATTTTGACAGATCAGGAATTGTAGCTGCTGCACTGGTTCTTCCCCGCACTTCCCAAAGTTGTACATCGGGAAATGAATTGTGAACTGGGACAGGCAGCAGCTCCATGTGACCTGGAAGTGCATAAACAGAAAAAAATGGAGGGAGGGAGGAATGGATGGATGGTTAGATGGATGGATGGTTAGATGGATGGATGGATGGATGGATGGATGGATGGATGGATGGATGGATGGATGGACTCAACTTTGTGGTACTTTGGCATTGCACTCCTAAAAAAATTTCAAAAGTGTCTGTTGAGGGCACTCCCTGTGACAGGCGCTATATAAGGTAAAGGACAATGGTCAAACTAACTGAAAATAAATCTACCAAATATGACTGTCTTCATTATCCTGCATGCCCTGCATAAAATAAAGATTGTAAATACAATACAATACACAGAAGAGAACACAAGTAATCCTCAATACGATATAATAGTAAAATAGAACTATTACAAGTACAGAGCAGAATTCAACAGTAGATCCATCCATCCATTTTCCAACCCATTGAATCCGAACACAGGGTCACGGGGGTCTGCTGGAGCCAATCCCAGCCAACACAGGGCACAAGGCAGGAACCAATCCCGGGCAGGGTGCCAACCCACCGCAGGACACACACAAACACACCCACACACCAAGCACACACTAAGGCCAATTTAGAATCATCAATCCACCTAACCAGCACATCTTTGGACTGTGGGAGGAAACCCACGCAGACACGGGGAGAACATGCAAACTCTACGCAGGGAGGACCCGGGAAGCAAACCTGGGTCTCCTAACTGCGAGGGAGCAGCGCTACCCACTGCACCACCGCGCCACCTGAACAGTAGATAATATCACATTATAGGTGTAGAATAAAGGCCAAAATGCTCATAAAGATTTGGGGTGTTTAGCCCTGTATACTGCAAACAAAAGGTCAAATAATTGTAACAAATCATCAGACAAAAAAGGGATGGGTGGACGGACATTTTAAAGAGCTGGACCAGAAATTAAGAACGTGGAATGCTGGAAAGGCGTGGTGGTGGATGGGTAGTAGACGTCATCAGTGGGAGACCAGAGGAGAGAAAGGGACCCGGAAGTGTTGTTCTCTTAGGTGTCCGGGTAAGATTATGGCGGTGGTGCTTCGTCTTTTCTACAGAGAAAGAGAGAGAGAGGTTAGTGCCCCGCCATTGTCCCCTGGCTCTACTTGTCACGATGCGCTTCGGGTCCTTAAGCTGCTCCCCATATGCTCATGCGTGACATAGGATTTGGATTTGTTCAGAGTCCTGGAGACCTCAGCCATCAAGCTGCCACCCACCTACTGGCCATTCCACAGCTGAGTCAGTGCTGGGCCAGCCAATATGATGAAAGGACCCTTCTACCCGACGATTACAGTGCTCCTCCATCAGAGATGACTTTTGCTTAGGCAGGCAGACAACTTGGCAGTAGGGCACTGGCACCAAGTGCCACTTGTGAGTACAGAGAAGAAAAGCAGAATGGGTACGGGTTAGTAACAAATTAAAACTGTCCCATTCCTTATGAAGGGTGGCACGCTGGCGCAGTGGTAGCGCTGCTGCCTCTCAGTTATGAAACCTGGGTTCTCCCCATGTCTGCGTGGGTTTCCTCTGGGTGCTCCGGTTTCCTCCCACAGTCCAAAGACATGCAGGTTAGGTGCATTGGCAATTCTAAATTGTCCCTATTGTGTGTGCTTGGTGTGTGGGTGTGTGTGTGCGCGCCCTGCGGTGGGCTGGTGCCTTGCCCGGGGTTTCTTTCCTGCCTTGCACCCTGTGTTGGCTGGGATTGGCTCCAGCAGACCCCAGTGACACTGTAGTTAGGATGAATGGACATTCCTAACAACAGAAATGTAGTCTGTATAGTTAATCAGCAGCTCTAGTCAGGGTGTGCTAAACTGAATTTGTGAGTCTTCAGGTGGGATTTAAAAGCTGGGACCGAAGGGGCATCTCTTATAGCAGCAGGCAGACCGCTCCACAGTTTAGGGGCCCTGGAACTAAAAGTTCAACCCCCCGACCCCCCTTCCTCCCCACACTGTTATTTTATTAATCTTTGGAATCATAAGCAGACCGGCATCTTGAGATCTTAATGTGCGCTCTGGTTTGTAAGTCATGATAAGTTCAGATAAGTAAGCTGGACCTCGGCCATTTAAGGCTTTATATGTTAAAAGGAGGATTTTGAAATCTGTGGTTTAACTCAGACAGGGCCCACCTGCAGACTCCCTAAGGAGCTTCTAGTCACTGGCACCTCCTCTGGAATGCTGAATTCTGATTTTATGGATTTGAAGTGATGATAAACTGAGGTGGGTTGGCACCCGGCCTGGGATTGGTTCCTGCCTTGTGCCCTGTGTTGGCTGGTCCAGCAGACCCCTGTGACCCTGTGTTCGGATTCAGTGGGTTGGGAAATGGATGGATGGAAGCGATGATAAATGTAGGGGTGGACTTCATTTTTCCATGTGACAAATCAGCTTTTTAATTAATTTAGGTGATGGGAATGAAGGCCTGAGAGAAGGTTTATGGATGTGGTGAGAGAGGACATGCAGGTGATGGGGGTGACAGAGCAAGATGGAGAGGACAGGAAGATATGGAAGAAGATGATCTGCTGTGGCAACCCCTAACGGGAGCAGCCGAAAGAAGAAGAAGAAGAAGGTGATGAGAATGAGTACACCACATCAATGTGATGTGTTATATGTTCAGGTACAATATTTGCTTGTTCAAATATGTTGAAGACGTCAACAATTTCCAAAGGGTGTACTTACTTTTTCACATGACTGTAGATAGAGAATAACCTCATAAGGGGTCTTTGTTTGCTTCCACATGCCCTAATACCGCATGTGATGGCATTTTTTGTTTGTCTCTTGTGAGGTTCGATATGAGGCATCAAGAATGGATTTCGGTAGGACAGTTAATCCCCGTGTGTGCTATAAAAAGTCTCAATCTGTAATGGGAATCTGAGCATATTAGAAAGCAGCAGGGGTGCCACGCAGACAAGCCCTGACACTCCACTCCTGGATATAAAATTACAGACTTTAATAACTTGACAAAGCGGCCCGCTTTTGGTGCTTTGTTCACTTCTGACATCAATTTCTCCATCGTTATCCCCTCCACGACACGACATGTTATGCTGTGGTATTTCACTCCCAACCAGACGGCCCAGCAGTAGCGGCTCATGAAGACAATGGGCACAGACATGAGTGCTCTCTTGATCACTGCTTTAAAGAGAAGCTTAGAGGCAGGCGGCGTTCTTGACGCACAATGGGCAGAGAAGTCGTCCCTTCAGCAGCCGAGCTTTACTGCCGCTGCAGACAGAAATGACTTTAATCGCAGAACAATGGCTAATTATCTGAGGGGGTTACGTTCTGGTGACATAATGACCTTAAGCTCGCTTCAAAGTGATGCTGACATTATGAATATTGAGGATTTGCAGAGTGCAACTGGGGGGCTTCAAACCGAGCATTACCTACTCCTGAATGGATTTCAAAGGGTTGATGCCCACCAGGGCTGGGATTTTTAAAAGTCTGTGCACAGTTAAGGGCCTGAACCCCTCACATGTGCTACCAATTCTGATAATGGTGGTTCGGGGGGTGATGTTCTGGGGAGCCCGCTGCTCCTTAAAGAAGGCAAGAGGACTGTGTAACCAGTGAAGGATTTTGGGAAAGAAAGCAAAAATGAATAACTGTGGAAGCTGAATGCACAAATGTGGCACATGAAGAACAACAACTCAGACACAAAAGGCTGAAGAGGAATTGGAGGTTGCAGTGCAGGTGGACTCTCTACCCACTTAAACATGACGACGTTCCTTCAGACGACATGAACAATGGACAATGAACATGCTCTGCTTGTTTCACTACTGGAGATGGGGATGCCATCTGCTTGGACCCCCTAAATTGCCCCTTTGTAATAGATTAAGCCAAATATGATAAACCAATACAAATTCGGTGGCAGCCCTAATGAAGGCATTTTTTTCAGCTCCTAAAAGCTCTGAAATCGGGTCGAACTCTGAACGTCTGAGTGTGCACTGCACTGCTCTACAGTTTAATGAATGATTTCGGTGGGCTGTTGCAAAGCCACCTTGTCCTGATTCCGAAGGAAGCCATGAGAGCTGGAGGGAGGCTTTCAATCAAGACTTCTCAAAATGTCACATTATTTAAATTGGCCAAATCAAGAAATCATTTTCACAGTGAGACACGTCGCTCTCGGCGTCACACCGTCGGCATTTGACTGCACCCTCGAATCTGAAAAAAAATGAACTTCTCCTCATGACTTTCTGGGCTCCGTATCATTAATCAATGCTGGAAAAAGAACTGAAGAGATGGAGGCAGGGTGCGGCTAAGACACTCTTAAATGAATTTAGAATATCGAAGATATAAGATAGGAGACCACGTCAAGGTCCTGGCCTGGCATTTTATAAAAGAGGATTTTCATGAGCCACAGTCTGAGACAGAAGAAGGGTGCCGTTCCTGTGTTGCTTGAGTAGAACAAATTCTCCTTTCCATTTTTAAGACCAGGCATTTGGGAGAGGAGAAAGTGACCAGCGGAGTATGACACACCAGGTGAGGAAGAGGAGGATAAAATCCTCAAGGACCACAACTACAGATCCTGCATTTATTGACCAGATGTTTGATGAAAGCGAATCTCTCAGAGAGGAGGTCCTCCATCTCAGGAAACAAACTGAGACCCAGTAAGTAAGTCGGAGTAAGGAGAACCTGAAAGTTCAGGAGAACTTACGCACAAACCGTGAGGCTTTTGGCTTTTCCTCGTTGATCTGAGCCCTAATGCTACCTTCTTCTTTCTCTGAATCCTTGTTTGAAACTGAATTTCACAAAGATGTTAGGAAAATTGTAACAGGGGTTGACACAGAACACATAATGTTACCAGTATCACTACGTTAACCTTGGCTTGTACACAAACACGTTAATACGTCCGGATCTCACTTTTGAAACGTAGAGTTTGAAGCTCTTCTACTTTTTAGTTCCTGACGTTTGGCACAATGTTTGAACAATGTGATTTGTGTCGTTGACCATAACTTTGGGTACATCTTAAAGAGAACGGGTGAAAAACGCCATAGCTAGTCTGTTTTGACACACATGCACATAGGAAGCAGTCAAGGGGCTTAATCAAACATACTGGACTGGATAGGGCATTGGCAAAGTGTGCTAATGTCTTCTCTCCTCTCCCTACAGAACCACCAAACTTGCCTAATCTGTCCTCCAGTTTCTCCACAGATAGTACTTCCGGTCACATCCCAGATCCTGACGTCACTTCCTGCTACACCTCCAAAGACCAGACGCAGCTGCAGTTACCAGCTGCGCCCTCTCATGGCGTGGGGTGGTATCGCTTACCTTGGTAGAGCCCCAAAGTTGTCACCTTGTGCAGTTATATATGATGTGGAGAATCTCGGACCCAGGCACAGACAGGCAGACACCAAATATCTCAAAGCACACACGTTTCATTCTACAACTCACAGTAACACCACAAACAGTGCACCAACCACCAATGATACAGTCCTTTAGAATTCTTTCTTTCTTTCTCTCTCTCTGTCGCCTCCACTCCTCTCTTCCATGCTCTGTCCACTTCCACCTGACTCCGGCTCTCGAATGGAGTGAGGCGACCGCTTTTATACATCCCCCCGGATGTGCTCTAGGTGCTTCCTGATCTTCTCCTGGCAGCACTTCCTGGTGTGGCGGAAGTGCTGCCTTCCAGGGCTCTAAAATTATCCGGGCGCCCCCTGGAGGTGACCACAGGCCCCTACGGGGATGAGCTTCCATGCTAGGTTCCCGTGGCTCTCACGCAGACCAGGGTGGCTGCCCTCTCATGGCCCAGGGAAGGTATTGCTCCTCTCCTGGTCCCTCCAGGCTACCCGGCTGGGCAGGACCCAAAGCCATCTGCCACACTGACAATATTTATATGTACAGTAAACATACTGCATGAGTTTCAAAGTACAGTCATATGAAAAAGTTTGGGAACCCCTCTTAATTCTTTGGATTTTTGTTTCTCATTGGCTGAGCTTTCAAAGTAGCAAATTCCTTTTAATATATGACATGCCTTATGAAAACAGTAGGATTTCAGCAGTGACATTACGTTTAGTGGATTAACAGAAAATATGCAATATACATCATAACAAAATTAGACAGGTGCATAAATGTGGGCACCGCAACAGAGATATGACATCAATACTTAGTTGAGCCTCCTTTTGGCCTCTAGACGCTGTCCTCCTATAGCCTCTGATGAGTGTCTGATTCTGGATGGAGGTATTGTTGACCATTCTTCATACAAAATCTCTCCAGTTCAGTTCAGTTTGATTTTCTGCTGAGCATGGACAGCCTGCTTCAAATCATCCCATAGATTTTCGATGATATTCAAGTCAGGGAACTGTGATGGCCATTCCAGAACATTGTACTTCTCCCTCTGCATGAATGCCTTTGTAGATTTCCAACTGTGTTTTGGGTCATTGTCTTGTTGGAATATCCAACCCCTGCGTAACTTCAACTTTGTGACTGATGCTTGAACATTATCCTGAAGAATTTGTTGATTTTGGGTTGAATTCATCTGACCCTTGTCCCCAGTCCCTGAACTAGCCACACAGCCCCACAGCTTGATGGAACCTCCACCAAATTTGAAAGGAGGTAGCAGGTGTTTTTCTTGGAATGCGGTGTTCTTCTTCTGCCATGCAAAGTGCTTTTTGTTCTGACCAAATAACTCAATTATTGTCTCATCAGTCCAAAGCACTTTATTCAAAAAATGAATCTGGCTTGTCTAAATGAGCATTGGCATACAACAAGCAACTCTTGTTTGTGGCTTGAGTGCAGAAAGGGCTTCTTTCTCATCACCCTGCCATACAGATGTTCTTTGTTCAAATTGTGCTGAATTGTAGAACAATGTACAGATACACCATCTGCAGCAAGATGTTCTTGCAGGTCTTTGGAGGTGATCTGTGGGTTGTCTGTCACCATTCTCACAATCCTGTTCATATGCCGCTCCTGGATTTCTCTTGGCCTGCCAGACCTGCTGGGTTTAACAGCAACTGTGCCTGTGGCCTTCCATTTCCTGATTCCATTCCTTAGAGTTGAAACTGACAGTTTAAACCTCTGAGATGGCTTTTTGTAGCCTTCCTCTAAACCAGGAGACTCAACAATCTTTGTTTTCAGATCTTTTGAGAGTTACTTTGAGGATCCCATGCTGTCACTCTTCAGAGGAGAGTCAAAGGGAAGGAAGCACAACTTGCAGTTGACCACCTTGAATACTTTTATATCTCATGATTGGACACACCTGTCTATGAAGTTGAAGGCATAACGAGCTCATCCAACCAATTTGGTGTTGCAAGTAATTAGCATTGAGCAGTGACAGGCATTCAAATCAGCAAAATTACCCACATTTGTGCACAGCCAGTTTTTCACATTTGATTTAATTTCATACAACTAAATACTACGTCACTAAAAATCTTTATTCAGAAAACACCGCAGTACTCCGATGTGCCTAGGAAATGAAAGACATACCACTGTTATCTTTTTTGTTGAAAGTAAATTATTATGCAGGCTGAGAGGGGGTCCCAAACGTTTTCATATGACTGTATTTAGAATTTGTTTGGTGTGTCTGTCTTTTTGTTGGTGTTGCATAATTGCCAACTGTGGGAGGGAGACAAGCCACTAAGAATTTCATGCTACTGAGTACACATGGCAATAAAGTTGAACTTGAAATTATTAAATAGAGAACATCACCCATTATGTCTGAAATGTATCCCTGTTAGCTTCTTTATGTGCTTAATGATGCTTCCCTCCATGATTGCCACCAAATAAAATAAGAAAAAGGGTTGATTGTTGTCTGCAAACCTGTCCATTTCCTGCATGTGAGCCCATAAAGTCAGGCCTAGCCAGGTGGAATTCAGCTTAAATTAAGATAAATGACAAGGAGGACATGTCCTCGCATACATTGGTCATCAGACACCATTTTAAAACATCAAGCCAATTAGAATTAAATCGAGACCTCACTGGCAAAGACCTGAAACAAATGGCGTGAAAGTTACGGCACATGCTCTGCCAGGTCGCATCTGCTTGTACCGGTGATTGATGTCCTGGGCTCCAGGATTCCATCTGCTGCTGGTCCTTTGTGCTGAATTCCCAGTATTTAGAGGGCAGCGCACAGGACAACTGTTTGGACGGTCAGGCTGATTTTCTTCATTAGCGTCATGCAGGGTTTGCTTGCAGATATAATCACGCTTAACACTAACCGATTTCACAGAGTTTTCAGACCCCCTTCACTATTTTCAAATTTTGTTAGGCTGCAGCCTTGTGCTAAAATCATTTCAAATTCATTTTCAGTCTCCATCAAACAACCCTCCATACCCCAGAAAGGCAAAGCAAAAACAGGATTTTAGGAATTTTGGCAAAATAATTAAAAATACAAAAGTGGGATTTGCCATTGACATAAGCATTCAGACCCTTTATTATGACACTTGAAATTTAGCTCTGGTGCACTTCTTTTTATTTGACATCTTGGTGATCTGTTGGCGAAGAGAGATTCACGGATCTTGACTTTACTGTCGATGTTGTGATCTTCACGGAGTCAATGGAGGCTCTGATCGGGGCGTCTCGAGAGACTGAGTGAGGAGTCTGAGTGTCTGGGCTGGCGAGGGTCCTGATAAAGCCAAACCTTTAATGAGCTGTTGGGCACAGCCATCAGCAGTGTGTCTGTCTATGGAGAGAGTGTCGACCTCGTCGAGAGGCTTACTTACCTCAGCAGTGTCATTCATGTCTGGGTAGCTGAGGGGGGCGCTATCATTACTTTCCACCCAAAAAATCTATCCTATAGGGGAGCGCAGTGTCCGGGGTCAGGTCAGGTCAGGTTGGGGCATTGCCGCACCCCACCACACAACAAAAGAAGCTCAGGATCCTGATTGGCAGCACCCCAGGCAGACATGCGGCCTAGTCCCACCATACAGAAATGACCCTCTATCTGTCGCAGCCAGGTGTTGCATGGGCCGATTGGCAGCACCCCACACTACAAAAGGAGCATGTATAAAAACTTAAATGGGAGTTGTTTTGCTTTAATTTAGCAGAAATGTCTGCCAATGGAGAAAACAAAATTTGCTTGACAAGATTTATTAAATTGTTCACGAGTGAGGGAAGAATAGAGTATGAGATCGACAGGCGGATCGGTGCGGTATCTGCAGTAATGTGGGCTCTGCATCGGTCTGTCATGGTGAAAAAGGAGCTGAGCCACAAGGCAAAGCTCTCAATTTACCAGTCCATCTATGTTCCTACCCTCACCTATGGTCATGAACTATGGGTATTGACCGAAAGAACAAGATTGCGAATACAAGCGGCTGAAATAAGTTTGCTCCGCAGGGTATCTGGGCTCTCCCTTAAAGATAGGGTGAGAAGCTCAGTCATCCGGGAAGGGTTCAGAGTAGAGCCGCTGCTCCTCCGCATCGAGAGGAGTCAGATGAGGTGGCTCGGGCATCTGATCAGGATGCCTCCTGGACGCCTCTCTGGTGAGGTGTTCTGGGCACGTCCAACCGGGAGGAGGCCCCGGGGAAGACCCAGGACACGTTGGAGGGACTATGTCTCTCGGCTGGCCTGGGAACGCCTTGGGATTCTCCCGGAAGAGCTAGAAGAAGTGGCCTCGGATAAGCGGAAGAGGATGGATGGATGAAGATTTATTAAAGTAAGCTAAATAAATCATAAATACAAATTTTTTGATAAGTGAACAATTCTTACAATAAGGAAAACAAGATTTAATGTCATGGTAGAAATACTTATTCCTTGCTTAGATTCGATTTTTTGCAGTGCAGGCAGACACGCGGTCCAGTCCCACCCCCTGGAAATGACCCTCTATCTGTAGCTGCCAGGTATTACGTAGGCGTCCCCTTGGCCTGGTCCAGCCACTCGTGATGAGGGTCCCGGGGTCACTCTCGTTCAATCGTGCCACATGGCCACAGTGCTGTAACTGACGCTCACTTAAAGAGACACAGTACTGAAGGAGTCCAGTCTTCATCTCCGGTCACTGGATAGCGTCCATGTTTCACAAACACGGGGCACCAGGACTCTAAAGACTTGGATCTTCGTCCTTTTGCAGATATCAGGAGCGCCACACACCCCTTTCCAGTGACCTCATGAGCCCTCCTCATGCTCTCCCAAACTGTCTTCTGACTTCATAGGAAGAGTCACCAGAGATATGAATGTCGCTGCAGAGGTAAGTAAACCGACACTCTTTCCACAGATAGACACACTGCTGATGGCCATGCCCAAGAGGTCATTAAATGGCCTGGCTCTTTGGTTTTTATCAGGACCCTCACAAGCCCAGACACTCAGACCCCTCGCTCAGTCTCTCGAGCGCCCCGATCAGAGCCTCCATTGACTCTGTGAAGATCACAGCATCGTCAGCAAAGTCAAGATCCGTGAATCTTTCATCCATCCATCCATCCTCTTCCACTTATCCGAGGTTGGGTCGTGGGGGCAGCAGCTTGAGCAGAGATGCCCAGACTTCCCTCTCCCCGGCCACTTCTTCTAGCTCTTCTGGGAGAATCCCAAGGTGTTCCCAGGCCAGCCGAGAGACATAGTCCCTCCAGCGTGTCCTGGGTCTTCCCCGGGGCCTCCTCCCGGTTGGACGTGCCCAGAACACCTCACCAGGGAGGCGTCCAGGAGGCATCCTGATCAGATGCCCGAGCCACCTCATCTGACTCCTCTCGATGCGGAGGAGCAGCGGCTCTACTCTGAGCCCCTCCCAGATGACTGAGCTTCTCACCCTATCTTTAAGGGATCCGTGAATCTTTCTTCACCAACAAATGCCCCACAGTTGCTGGACCCCACGACCTTACCCAACACCCAGTCCATGCCAGCATTGAACAGAGTAGGAGCAGAACAGACCCCTGACGACCCCCAGAATCAACTGTGAAGAACGCTGCGGTTCTGCCTCCACTCTGCACAGCACTCACAGTACCAGTGCACAAGTACAGGCCGGCCATGATATCCAGCAGTATCAGGGGAACGGCAACTAAATAAATGTCAGCACTCAGCCATTTGTTTTTCAAGCATCCTCTTTATGACTCATCCAATCAAAGTAAAAATTGGTTGGGCTGTTAAAAAATGGCAGAATCAGAATCCTAATTATTTTTTCCAGCTTTTCTCTTACTAAAATAAGCCATGCGGATAGTAACAAAGTGGGATATTTTGTTTGTAATTCAGGTTTAACCAGCTTTATCCGTCATTTTTTTTTTTTAAACTAATTCTGTGTCAAGAGAAGCATAAAGCCATAAAGCTACGATTTTGAAGATGTTGGTAAAGGTCATGTTTTTAATTACATTGAGGTAATCATGTTGAAAAAAAATGCGAAAAACAACCAATTCAGTGATTAACAGCTGTTATTAAAAGTTGAGGACCGTAACAAGCAGCAGTCGGCATTTGGCAGCTTTATTAAGAAATGCACTTTTGATGATTTTTCATTTTATTTATTTATTTACACCAAGGCAGCAGGTTAAAAATTTCATGGCATACAGCACAGCCACACTCTTTGTGTGCCTGCTAAGAGCTTACAAAAAAATAAAAATCAGGTATAAAAGAAATATAAATCAGGTAGAAAACTGTAAATAGCGTTGATAAGTGGAAATTAGGACAGAGGTTCCCACAAGTAAAGGGTCATCCGGGCTGCTCTCATTCGGGACCTTTATTATTTCAATGAAGTGATATTGTGGCTAAAGTGGGTAAGAGGCCAGTCCAAAATGGGCCGAAAATAGAGCAGTGTGATGAAGAGCCCAAAAAAACAAGGCTGGTCAGAACATCTCATCTCATTTTCTTCACCTCTATTTGTGGTGAGAGTTGTGGTGGCAGCAGACCCTTCAGGTCAGCCCAGAGTTCCCCATCCCTTGCTACAGGTTCCAGCTCTTCCTGGGGAATTCCCATGTGTTCCCAAGATACAACCCATCCCTCCAGGATGTCCTGGTTCTACCACAGGGTCTCCCCTCAGTGAGATGTGCCTGGCGCAGCTCTAACAGGAGATGTCCGTTACGATATGTGCAAACCACCTCAACTGACTCCTCTCAGTCCAGAGGAGGCCAAATCTTTGAGCTTCTCGCCCTATTATCAGCCATCCTGTGAAGAAACCTCATAGCTACTACTTGTATTTGTGAGATCATTATTTCGCCCATTGCCCATAGCTTATGACCATAGGTGAGGACAGGGATGGAAGTCAAACAGTAAACATTTCAGTGTTCTTGAGTGTTTAGAAAGGCACCTACAAATAAATAAAATGTATTATTATTATTAAACTGAGAGCTCTATCTGGACAACAGAACAGAACAGCACCCACCACTTCAATCCACTTGTTGATCTCACATTCCCTTCTTCTATGACTTATGATCAATATCCCAAGGCATTTGAACTCCTCCACTTAAGGAAGTCATTCCATTCTCACCTGGAGAGAGCAATCTACTCTTTTCTGAGAGAGAACCATAACCTCAGTCTCAGAGGTGCTGATCCTCATCTCAAATGAAGGCTGAAGGTCTGCATAAAGCAACAATGGATACATACCCCTTAGCCTCCTCAAGTGGATACCATCACATACTGGTCTGTGCTTAGAAATCCAGTCCATAAAAACCACAAGCAGGAGAAGTGACAAAACACAGCATTGATGGAGTCTCACACCTACAGCGAATGAATTTGATTTAACACCAAATATCCAGACGCAACACTCACTACGTTCATATAGGGAACGAATGGTATGCAAAAGTAGGCCATAGTTCTGTAGCACCTAACGCAATAAATGCCATGGGACATGGCAATATTCTTTCGGAGGTAGGAGTTGAGTGATGAGCGAACATTGCCGAGTCCACGTTCCCCAAAATCACGGAAATGTTTGCGATATTCGCCGAATTTGGTGAACTGCATTAAAGTCAATGAGTAAGGACTAGCTGAACTAGATTTGACTGGATTACAATGGTACAGTCGTCTTTAAAGAGTCCCTGAGGGCTATACTGGACTGATTATTGTGGCCTAAAAGGTGACCTGAGCTGTGCGGCAGCAATGCCAACCACTGAGATCAAAGAAGAAAGAAAGTAGCCAGAGACGCACAATCATATATTTCATCGAAACAAAGAGGAAATGCTGAAATCATAGTCAAAAGTCAGAAAAAATATGTAGGTCTTTTAAAGGTAGACAATTCAAAGTGGCTCGTTCTGTTTTTTGAAGTTGTGCTGAAGGCTCTCCAAACTGTCTGTGCTGATCTTTTCCACTTTTTCTTCTATCAAAAAAATTAAAACGTCTTATAAATAGGAATAAATCTTTGGTTATTATTATTATTTCATAGAGTATCCACTTCTGGGGGAGGGCAGGGGATGTCAGGCTCTTTTAAGGGTTCTTTTCACATGCCTCGCCATGTGGCTAATTATTATGCATGCATAGGGCATGCAGCCCCTTGTCTTATCTTAATGTGGAACACGAAATTCGACCTGCACATTTGACTACAAGCACAGATAACTCGTCCCACAGAATCTCTAATGGAAATGATCGGCATTATATACCAGGGGGGCGGTTCCATCAATGTTGGCTGTTACAGCTCCAGAGGACGTTGCACTGGCCTCGCAAAGCATTATGGGGCACTGGTATTAAAAAAAAACTCTCCTACACCAGCCAAATTATCAGTAAGTAATTTGACGAACAAGAGAGAACAATACTTTGGCGAAATTCACTGATCAACACTACTCATCCAAAATGGTAGCTTCAGGCCGATGTTCCCTAACAGGTCATCATGTCGTCTATCTGGACTGTACTTCGCATTATTAAATCCAATCCACTACCAAGAAGTTATCAGTTGACAGCTTTGCCCCCTCTTCACCTGATTGTCCAAAACCTCTTGCCTCTGATCAGACAACACGGCTATAAAGTCTATCGTGGACCTTTGGCCCAAGGTGGTGTCCCATATACCCTTATTATGGACAATCCATGACTAGCACAGAAATCCAATAACAAATTACTGCACTAGTTCAGTTCTGGAAGGTCATTCCTCCCAATCTCACTCCTCCAGGTATTTCCATCATTCCCAACATTTGCATTTACAGTAAGTCACCCAATTAGACTAACTGGACGAGTGGGTGGACCCATTTCAAGTACCTCACCCGCTTACTCTAAGGCTGCTTAGGGTGAGGCCTATTCTTGGCAGGCAGGGGAAAGCCCTGCCTTGATTTGGTGGGCCTTTTAGAAACCTCACTCCATGTTTCTATTTTTGGAGCTACTCCTTCATAACACTTAAATTGTAGAATTCAGTTTCATTGTCTACATTTAATTTGATTTGATTTTTTATGTTTTGGAAAACCTGTTACACCATCTTGTTCTTTTCAAGCCATTTTCTGCTTTGGTTGCAATGATGTAGGTACTCGTTGGTAGAGGGCATGTCCTGGAAGTTGTTATCGACACTGCGCTGTTTAAGTCGCAGTCACATGTCTCTGTTTGCCCATGTTTCTAGATAACCTCTCTAGATGTATCTTTTGCTTTCCAGTTAGTTTGATCTTCAGGTAGTTTTGATCTGGATTTATTTATTCCTCAACAAACTTGGTTTTGTGTATTATTGGACATTAGCATGATGATACACTAAACGTACATACGGTTTTAACCTCTGCTAGTCTTCTAGTAAACTTTTCATACCTAACCTTCTGGTCCTGTTCTTAAACTGCCCTTGTGGCAGAACAAAAAAACGAAATTGAATTTCTCTTTCCTAACTATTTTAAAGGTGGTGTTGTTATGTTTCCACCAGGGTTCCCTCCCAGCTGGGGTACAACTGCTGTGTTTACATTTATTTTGTCCATAGTCTTTGTTACCAGCGTTGATTATTTAGTTTCTTTATGTCAAGGCGTATTGTGTTATGTTCCTTGTATTTTGTGGGAGGTTTCCTAAGAGGCGGGTCCATCTGTCCATCACCAGGAGGTACTGCCCTCAGCCCTATAAAGGTCAAAGGGTATTCCACAGTTCCTGGTGGTTCATTCAAATGCGCAAGGGAGTTGGTGAGTGTTTCTTGAGATTTTACTCTGCTTATTGTGATTTTCTGGACTTTTGACCATTTTGCTCTCTTTTGTTTGACTTCACCTGGGATTTCGTATTGGGATTTTGTGCACAATGGACTGTCTTTATTGTTAAATGCAATTTATTTTGCTTTTATTTTTCCTCCACAAAGCTTTCTTTTGTACATCAAGGCATTTTTGTAAAAATAAATGAATTATTCTATAACAATCCTGTGTTTGCCCTTATATCTAGCTGGGGTTTGACGATAAATTCCCCAACCCCATGGGGAATTTGAAAAAAATGCAGGAGTCTCTTTGTGCTTTGGAACCCCAAGTTCACAGCAGTTGTAGAATCTTCAGTGTTTTAAGTTTACCCAAAAGCTTGGATACAGAACCATGTGTGCCTCCATCTTATATAGAGGGCAGGATGACACACGATTGGCAACATGGCTGACTTCTTGAAAGAAGAAATGGTGATGAGTGAGAGAGAAACGTAAAACCAATTGGTGCAGAGAAACAGAAAAATGAAATAACATTAAATAATAATTATGATAATTTGTATTATATTGATAACTAGCAAAATACCCACGCTTCGCAGTGGAGAAGTAGTGTGTTAAAGAGGTTATGAAAAAGAAAAGGAAACATTTTAAAAATAACGTAACATGATTGTCAATGTAATTGTGTTGTCATTGTTATGAGTATTGCTGTCATATATATATATATATATATATATATATATATATATATATACACACACAGACACACAACAATATATATATATACATATATATGTACAGTATATATATGTTTATACATGTTTATATACATATCTACATATACACATATATACATATATATACTATATATATATATATATATATATATATATATATATATATATATATATATATATATATATTTATATATATATATATATACACATATCAACATATATACACATACATATACACACATACATACACACACACATATACATATATACATATACACATACATACATACACATACATATATATATACACACACATACATACATACACACATATATATAAACACACACAGGACACATATATATACATATATATATTTACATATCTACATATACACATATCTACATATATATATATATATATACACATATATATACATATCTATATATATATATATATATATATACATATATATATATATACATATCTACATATATATATATATATATATATATATATATATATATATATATATATATATATATATATATATATATATATATACACATATTACGATTGTTATAGTTCTCTTTGTATACCACGTTGTCAGTTCAGCACTCCGGTTGTAATATGACCAAGCTGTGCAAGCACACTCTTGAGAATGCAACGTATAGTTGTACAGGAGAAAAGCAATCTTGCCTCAAATCAATGGCAACCTTTTGTAGGTCTATGAACTTAATTTAAACTTTAGGTTTAAACGGTGCTTTGTTTCCGACGTGCTGTGTTCATTCAGTTCACGTGAGCCGCTCTCTTGTGTGATGTTGCGATGTCCACGGGTTTATTTAATGTTAGCTAAGACCCGCCACTTAAAAGTTTCTTGCTACAGCAATTTTAACTCCGTTACAAAGTGATCCAAATCTCGTTTATATCTCGTGTCTTCTCATTAAACTTGTATCTCGCGAATATGGTATTGCAAACGGCAGCGGGAGCGTTTCTATAAACTTAATTTAAAATTACGGTTTACACCGTGCTTCGCTTCTTATTGTTTCGCTGCCTTCTCAATTGTGTAATGAATGTTTTCTTCAGCGCTCTTTGGGTACGTACTGCATTCACAGTCAGTTCATGTGATTACGTGGGAGGCGTGATGATACACAACTCCGCCTCCACCACAACTCCGCCTCCCATGGCCAGCGAGCTGCAGTCCATTACAGTATAAGGACAAAAAAAAGGGTTCCAGTTATGACCGTTACGCTTTGAATTTCGAAATGAAACCTGCCTAACTTTTGTAAGTAAGCTGTAAGGAATGAGCCTGCCAAATTTCAGCCTTCAACCTACACGGGAAGTTGGAGAATTAGTGATGAGTCAGTCAGTCAGTCAGTCAGTCAGTGAGGGCTTTGCCTTTTATTAGTATAGATGAAACAATTTTTAATTAATTGATAAAAAGCCATGAAAAGGCAAATTAAGGCACTGGACTTTAAATCACAAGCCTGCCAGATGTGTGAGCCTCAGCCAGCCTCTTTACCCATCTCTGCTCCAATTATAATAAACTTTGGGACAGCTGACCCGGTTGGACCAAGTGAAGTCTTAAAGTGAACAAGTGTTAAAAAAAGAGCATCCCATTCAGTCCCCATCACTGACTCATGGTAGGACTCTATGAACCAAGACCTCGACCATCTTCCATTATTCCAAGGTCCAGTTCTGGTGTGTGTAGGCCTGTGGTAGGCATTTCCAATGGTTGATAGAGGTTAGTGTGAGCCCTCTGACTGACCGGCTGCTACACAGTCCTATACACAGCAGGGTTCACTGTGTGTCGTGACACATTTCTCCTGTAACCATCATTTAGATTCTCCATGATTTGTGCCACAGTAGCCCTTCTGTTTGTTCATAATAGAGAGCGTAGCCTATATTGGCCTGTTGCATTAGTGAATTGTGGCCACTCAATACCCTGTCAGCACTTCACAGCTTTTCTTTTTTCAGACCACTGTTGGTAGGTACTCACCATGGCTGACTGGGAGCACCCCCCCCAGGCTTTGCCATTTTGGAAGTGCTCTGACCCGGTCACCTGGCTCTTATCAAAGTCACTCAGATCTTTACACCTGCCCACAGCCTCTGCGTTGCACACAACGGCTATGAGTGTCTAATGGCAGGTTACTATCTAATATGTGCCTGACCTCACATGTTGCCATTATTATGAGATACTTGATGGCATCTGCTTTTCTAGGAAGCTCAGAAGGTTTTTGATTCCACGGTGCATGTGAACAGTTATAATGTGTCTGGCATAAAGAAAAACCAACTTAGGAGAAAGAAAAATGAACCATGAGTTATTTCTTTAACTTTTACTTGCAGCTTTTCTTCCATTAATTTTGTAATTATAATTTTGCATTGTCTGCCATGACAAAGACTCTGGACATATTTACATAAAGGCAGATAGATAGATAGATAGATAGATAGATAGATAGATAGATAGATAGATAGATAGATAGATAGATAGATAGAGTGCATCCAGAAAGTATTCATAGCGCATCACTTTTTCCACATTTTGTTATGTTACAGTCTTATTCCAAAATGGATTAAATTCATTTTTTTCCTCAGAACTCTACACACAACACCCCATAATGACAACGTGAAAAAGTTTACTGGAGGATTTTGACAAATTTATTAAAAATAAAAAAAATTGAGAAAGCACCGTGTACATAAGTATTCACAGCCTTTGCCATGAAGCTCCAAATTGAGCTCAGGTGCATCCTGTTTCTCCTGATCATCCTTGAGATGTTTCTGCAGCTTCATTGGAGTCCACCTGTGGTAAATTCAGTTGACTGGACATGATTTGGAAAGGCACACACCTGTCTATATAAGGTCCCACAGTTGACAGTTCATGTCAGAGCACAGACCAAGCATGAAGTCAAAGGAATTGTCTGTAGACCTCCGAGACAGGATTGTCTCGAGGCACAAATCTGGGGAAGGTTACAGAAAAATTTCTGCTGCTTTAAAGGTCCCAATGAGCACAGTGGCCTCCATCATCCGTAAGTGGAAAAAGTTTTGAAACACCAGGACTCTTCCTAGAGCTGGCTGGCCATCTAAACTGAGCGGTCGGGGGAGAAGGGCCTTAGTCAGGGAGGTAACCAAGAACCCGATGGTCACTCTGTCAGAGCTCCAGAGGTCTTCTGTGGAGAGAGGAGAACCTTCCAGAAGGACAACCATCTCTGCAGCAATCCACCAATCAGGCCTGTATGGTAGAGTGGCCAGACGGAAGCCACTCCTTAGTAAAAGGCACATGGCAGCCTGCCTGGAGTTTGCCAAAAGGCACCTGAAGGACTCTCAGACCACGAGAAAGAAAATTCTCTGGCCTGATGAGACAAAGATTGAACTCTTTGGTGTGAATGCCAGGCGTCACGTTTGTAGGAAACCAGGCACCGCTCATCACCAGTCCAATACCATCCCTACAGTGAAGCGTGGTGGTGGCAGCATCATGCTGTGGGGATGTTGTTCAGCAGCAGGAACTGGGAGACTAGTCAGGATAAAGGGAAAGATGACTGCAGCAATGCACAGAGACACCCTGGATGAAAACCTGCTCCAGAGCGCTCTTGACCTCAGGACTGGGCGGACGGTTCCTCTTTCAGCAGGACAACGACCCCTAAGCACACAGCCAAGATATCAAAGGAGTGGCTTTCAGGACAACTCTGTGAATGTCCTTGAGTGGCCCAGCCAGAGCCCAGACTTGAATCCGATTGAACATCTCTGGGAGAGATCTTAAAATGGCTGTGCACTGACGCTTCCCATCCAACCTGATGGAGCTTGAGAGGTGCTGCAAAGAGGAATGGGCGAAACTGGCTAAGGGATAGGTGTGCCAAGCTTGTGGCATCATATTCAAAAGACTTGAGGCTGGAATTGCTTGCAAAGGTGCATCGACAAAATATTGAGGAAAGGCTGTGAATACTTATGAACATGAGATTTCTCAGTTTTTTATTTTTAATAAATTTGCAAAAAACCCCAAGTAAACTTTTTTCACGTTGTCATTATGGGGTGTTGTGTGTAGAATTCTGAGGAAAAAAATGAATTGAATCCATTTTGGAATAAGGCTGTAACATAACAAAATGTGGAAAAAGTGATGCGCTGTGAATACTTTCTGGATGCACTGTAGATAGATAGATAGATAGATAGATAGATAGATAGATAGATAGATAGATAGATAGATAGATAGATCAAGTTTGTCCAGCACACCTAATATTGTTTTCTGCTGATACACACATTCACACACAATATTCTTTACCAAGAAGGTAATCTCAAGATTGATTTTCTCTCGGAGGCCTCCATGCAACATATTAAAAAGAATAAAGACAAGTGGATTCATGTTCATAAATCATAATGTATGCAATCTATGTCTTTTTAAGTATGCTCCGTAGGTGTTGAACAGCTGGTGATGTTGAGTTATCGCTGAATAGAAGATGGAATTGTTCATTTCTGGAACCCTTATGCTTTATGATTGCTAAGAGGCAGAAGTAAAGATTGTCTGTTGCATAATGCCTCCCTAATAAAATGCTCAACATTTGCATAATTTTGTTACAAATATATAGATCTGTGATTTTTTTTCCCAGACACCTGCTGAAAAGCCATTGCGATTGTGTTTAGGGGACTGTAAAAACTAAGTATCACACAGAAAAGGTGTCTGCCTTCAGCTGAAAAGACTGGATTTGCAATTTGGAGTTCATTGCTTGCTGCTGAGGGAACTTTAGACAGAAGGAGAGGGGCTGACAGACCGGTATCTCAAAGTAATGTTGCAGTGATTGGCTAGAAAAGTCAGGAGGAGTGGTCAATGATCAAAAGAGGTGGAGCCAGGCCTGACCCAGAGCCACCCTGAAGTTTGGTGGAACAAGAAATTGTGTGGTGAAACAAACTGATTCCTTGTGCACAATAACACAGCAAACCTAAAGCACCAATTATATCATTCATCAAACAATCATCATTAGATTTTATAATGTTCAGGCAGCAGCCTTTTACAGAATTTCTGTGTTTTCTATATTTCTTGCTTCTGTATCATATGGTGTCTTTCCTTCTATCTATCTATCTATCTATCTATCTATCTATCTATCTATCTATCTATCTATCTATCTATCTATCTATCTATCTATCTATCTATCTATCTATCTATCTATCTATTATATAGTGCCTTTCATATCTATCTATCTATCTATCTATCTATCTATCTATCTATCTATCTATCTATCTATCTATCTATCTATTATATAGCACCTTTCATATCTATCTATCTATCTATCTATCTATCTATCTATCTATCTATCTATCTATCTATCTATCTATCTATCTATCTATCTATCTATCTATTATATAGTGCCTTTCATATCTATCTATCTATCTATCTATCTATCTATCTATCTATCTATCTATCTATCTATCTATCTATCTATCTATTATATAGTGCCTTTTATATCTATCTATCTATTATATAGTGCCTTTCATATCTATCTATCTATCTATCTATCTATCTATCTATCTATCTATCTATCTATCTATCTATCTATCTATCTATCTATCTATCTATCTATTATATAGTGCCTGCCATATCTATCTATCTATCTATCTATCTATCTATCTATCTATCTATCTATCTATCTATCTATCTATCTATCTATCTATCTATCTATCTATTATATAGTGCCTTTCCTATCTATCTATCTATCTATCTATCTATCTATCTATCTATCTATCTATCTATCTATCTATCTATCTATCTATCTATCTATCTACAGTATCTATAGTGCCCCTCATATCTATCTATCTATCTATCTATCTATCTATCTATCTATCTATCTATCTATCTATCTATCTATCTATCTATCTATCTATCTATCTATCTATCTATCTATCATATAGCATCTTTCATATTATCAATAATATAGTATGTTTTAAGTCTATGTAAAGACTTTTTAAGTCTATGGGTAGAGTGGTGGCTCTGAGGCTAGGTATTTGCACTGGCAATTGGAAGGCTGCCGTTTTCGAATCCCGTAAACGATAGAAGTGACTCTACTCCATTGAGCCCTTGAGCGAGGCCCTTAACCTGCAATTTCTCCATCTTGGGTATGACGTTAATCTGCATCCAGTCCTCCAGCCCACTTGGAGGCTGGTGGCAGGATTGGCACTCCAGCCACCATAGAATTCCTCACACTGTTTCATTCCATCTGAACTAGTGAAGTGCTGAGGTGTCACTCATTGCATGGCTGCTGATTTGGGATCCTGAGGTGGTCTGTCATGATGTTGGTGACGCAACTTGCTGTATCAGCGCCTGCTCCTAACCTCCTCCTCCTTCTGAGCATGTGAGACAGCAGCACTGGGCACAGCGCTATCACCCACAAGCTCCATTTAATGACAGGTGGAGCAAACCATTGCTAATGTTTCAACACCAACTGAACGGGATGACATAATGTTCTCAAACCCACTAACTTCAAATGCAGGGTCATGTGGGACCTTAGCCTACCATGGTGGTGCACACCGCCCACACCCACACTCACGGGGGATCCTTTTCAGAATCACCAATTGATGTAACAACCAGAAGGAATGCCAAAATGTCTGGAGGGACACAGGGAGAACATGCGAACCCCACACAGACAGAAACCAGATTTGAACTCAGAAAGCTGACTCTGTGAGGCAGCAGTGCTAACCTCTGTGCCATCAAACTGCAGCTGCTGGTTTATTCCTTCAGACGTTAATGATTTTTTGTATTTTATAAATAAAGTATGTGATTAAAAAAGCTCCACATATTGCATACTGCGACACAAGACTTCATATTGCTGATAAATTTTCAACTCGCCGCGCCTCTCCCTCAAAAATCATATTGTCACCCGTTTGTTTGTGATGTCATTTCTATGTATGGCACATAAAATACAATTATCTGACAAGAAAAGGGCACGGGGACGATATGACCTTGACTTCACCTCGCCTGTCTGCTGCAGAGTGAGACGGAGCAAATCTGGATTAGCGTACTAATCAAAACAAGAGGTTACAGTGATTGAGCTAAACATGCCTCAAGATAAGCCAGATGCCAGCCATTATCTGTTGCCAAGTTATGCGAAAGGGAAGAAGAGCTCATTTACATTAAAATTCAGGATCAATAGCGTTATCCGGCAAAGCCCATTTGCAAATAAAATGCATTATGTAGAGTTAGATGGCTTTTCACTAATATTATGATCACTCACTTTGGCTCGAGCGCAGACAGCACTGAGGAGCCGCCGAGTGCATCAGTCAGCACATTTGAGACGCATTGCTTAGTGCTCACCCACACACACACACACACACACATATAATAAAAGAGAAAGACAGAGAGAGATAGAGAAAGTACCCCCCTCCAATTCTATGGTTTGACATATCAGGACGGGCGGTGCGGTGGCGCAGTGGGTAGCGCTGCTGCCTCGCAGTTGGGAGACCTGGGGACCCGGGTTCACTTCCCGCGTCCTCCCTGCGTGGAGTTTGTATGTTCTCCCCGTGTCTGCGTGGGTTTCCTCCGGGCTCTCCGGTTTCCTCCCACAGTCCAAAGACATGCTGGTTAGGTGGACTGGCGATTCTAAATTGGCCCTAGTGTGTGCTTGGTGTGTGGGTGTGTTTGTGTGTGTCCTGCGGTGGGTTGGCACCCTGCCTGGGATTGGTTCCTGCCTTGTGCCCTGTGTTGGCTGGGATTGGCTCCAGCAGACCCTCGTGACCCTGTGTTCGGATGGATGGACATATCAGGACTAATGGACAGTCAGCTTATGTGTTGTGGGTGGACGTGTCTAATATTGGGACTTGGTGAGGAAGAGTTGGCTGTTTGTTATGTGCTGGTTTGCAATAGGGGGTGCACTTACTTATTCACAACTTGTAATCGGCAGCTGGGATTCTTACCCAGCCGGGAAGGACCAGGGGGCAATACCTCCCCCCAGGACGACAGAGGGCAGCCGAAGGCTTGCTACAGTGCCATGGAGCAGGGTAACTCAACCCTGCTGGGACCCGTGGCCGCCACCAGGGGGCATATGGAGAACGGTCGAGCCTTTCTCTGCAGGGCTGCCGTCTTACCCGGAAGGAGATCGTGGAACAGCTGGAGCACTTCTGGGTGCTCTATAAAAGGGGACAGCTGCCACAACTCAAGGGCCAGAGTCGGGAGGTGGAGGATGAAGCTGGAGGGAGGAGCGCAGGCAGAAGAGACAAGGAAAGAAAGGAACTGTGTGGTGACTTAGTGTGTGAGCTGTCAATAAAGCCTGTGTAGTGCTGGGCTTTGAGCCTCTGTGTCTGGTGTGTTAGGTTAGGTCCCACAATGCTCTCCTTCTGATGTGTATGCCGTATTCTGTACTGGATGGAAATGTCATGCCATGATGTGTGTTGCAAATGTGCTCCCTGACATTATCGTGTTAAGTGTCACCCTTTTATAAAATTAATTTTATTAATTATTAATTATAGCCATGGACTGGTAAAATCAGACTTTGGGCTTCTAGTAAGCAGATGGCCAAGCTGTGCCTAAGAAGGCAGTGCTGTTAAACTGGGGGTCCTAGCCTCTGAGCGTGATGCTCCTTCTTTCCATTTTTCTCTTTATCTTTCCTCCTCCCTTTTCCCTCCTCTTCATCCGGCACCCTCCCTCTTCCTCCTTTCTTTTCACCTTTCTTGCTCTTCATATTGTTCCTTCCTCCTCCTAATTCTTCTCTTCATCCTTTTTCTTCCCTCCTCTCTTTCCTAACTTTCTCTTCATCTTCTCTTCTTGCTCCTCTTACCTCTTCCATCCTCCCCTCTTCCTCCTCCTGTTCTGCATTCAGCATCTTTGCTCCTGCTGTTTGTCTTCAACCTCCCTTCTTCCTCCCCATTCCTCTTCCCCATTCCTCCTCCTCCTCTGCCAGGTTCTCCTCTCCATCCTTTCTCCTTGCTTCTCCTCTTTGTATTCATTTTCCCTTTTTGCTCCTTCCTCCTCTTCCTTCTCCTCTTCATCCTTTTTCTTTCCTCCTCTCCTTCCCTACTTACCCTGCATCCTCTCTTCTTTCTCCTCCCCTTCTTCCTTTCTTTTCCTCTTCCCTCCTCCATCCACCTCCTCTTCCTCCTCCTGTTCTGCATCCACCCTCCTTGCTCCTCCTCTTTGTCTTCATCCTCCCTTCTTTCTCCTCCTCTTCCTCCTCCTCCATCCTCAGTCTCCTCTCCATCTTCCATTCCCACCCCTCTTCTTCATCTTCATCCTCCCTCTTTGCTCCATCCTCCTTCTCCTTCTCCAGTTCATCCTTTTTTCTTTTCCCCTACTCTTTCCTCCTTTCTCTTCATCCACCCTTCTCATGCCTCCTCTTTGTCTTCATCCTCCCTTCTTTCTTCTCCTCTTCCTCCTTCCTTTTCCTC
Organism: Erpetoichthys calabaricus; assembly: GCF_900747795.2. Classification (NCBI taxonomy): domain Eukaryota; kingdom Metazoa; phylum Chordata; class Cladistia; order Polypteriformes; family Polypteridae; genus Erpetoichthys; species Erpetoichthys calabaricus. The sequence goes on along the minus strand of NC_041410.2, from coordinate 14,036,322 downwards.
CTCCAACATTGTTCTCCTCTCCCTCTTCCATCCCCACTGCTCCTCTTCATCTTCATCCTCGCTCATTGCTCCTTCCTCCTCCTCTTCATCCTTTTTCTTTCCTCCTCCTCACTCTTCATCCTCCCCTCATAGCTAGTGTGTAGTGAGTGTAATGATGTAAAATGGCTGCCGTGGTGGCTGAAGCAGCTCTACACTGTCCTTGTAAAGCACTGAATAGATTATAAAACTGCTATATACAGTCATATGAAAAAGTTTGGGAACCCCTCTTAATTCTTTGGATTTTTGTTTCTCATTGGCTGAACTTCCTGTTAATAGATGACATGCCTTATGGAAACAGTAGGATTTCAGCAGTGACGTTAAGTTTATTGGATTAACTGAAAATATGCAATATGCATCATAACAAAATTAGACAGGTGCATAAATGTGGGCACCCCAACAGAGATATGACATCAATACTTAGCTGAGCCTCCTTTTGCAAATCTAACAGCCTCTAGATGCTGTCCTCCTATAGCCTTTGAGTGTCTGATTCTGGATGGAGGTATTGTTGACCATTCTTCATACAAAATCTCTCCAGTTCAGTTCAATTTGATGGACAGCATGCTTCAAATCATCCCATAGATTTTTGATGATATTCAAGTCAGGGGACTGTGACGGCCATTCCAGAACATTGTACTTCTCCCTCTGCATGAATGCCATTGTAGATTTCCAACTGTGTTTTGGGTCATTGTCTTGTTGGAATATCCAACCCCTGCGTAACTTCAACTTTGTGACTGATGCTTGAACATTATCCTGAAGAATTTGTTGATATTGGGTTGAATTTATCCGACCCTCGACTTTAACAAGGGCCCCAGTCCCTGAACGAGCCGCACAGCCCCACAGCATGATGGAACCTCCACCAAATTTGATAGGAGGTAGCAGGTGTTTTTCTTGGAATGCAGTGATCTTCTTCTGCCATGCAAAGCGCTTTTTGTTCTGACCAAATAACTCAATTATTGTCTCATCAGTCCAAAGCACTTTGTTCCAAAATGAATATGACTTGTCTAAATAAGCATTGGCATACAACAAGAGACTGTTTGTGGCGTGAGTGCAGAAAGGGCTTCTTTCTCATCACCCTGCCATACAGATGTTCTTTGTGCAATTTGTGCTGAATTGTAGAATGATGTACAGATACACCATCTGCAGCAAGATGTTCTTGCAGGTCTTTGGAGGTGATCTGTGGGTTGTCTGTCACCATTCTCACAATCCTGCCCATATGCCGCTCCTGTGTTTTTCTTGGCCTGCCAGACCTGCTGGGTTTAACAGCAACTGTGCCTGTGGCCTTCCATTTCCTGATTCCATTCCTTACAGTTACAGAAACTGACAGTTTAAACCTCTGAGATGGCTTTTTGTAGCCTTCCCCTAAACCAGTAGACTCAACAATCTTTGTTTTCAGATCTTTGGAGAGTTGCTTTGAGGATCCCATGCTGTCACTCTTCAGAGGAGAGTCAAAGGGAAGGAAGCCCAACTTGCAATTGACCACCTTAAATACCTTTATATCTCCTGATTGGACACACCTGTCTATGAAGTTCAAGGCGTAACGAGCTCATCACACCAATTTGGTGTTGTAAGTAATCAGCATTGAGCAGTGACAGGCATTCAAATCAGCACAATGACAAGGGGACCCACATTTGTGCACAGCCAGTTTTTCACATTTGATTTAATTTCATACAACTAAATACTGCGTCACTAAAAATCTATATTCAGAGAACACCCCAGTACTCAGATGTGCCTAGGAAATGAAAGACATACCACTGTTATCTCTTTTGTTGAAAGGAGAGTCAATTATTATGCAGGCTGAGAGGGGGATCACAAACTTTTTCATATGTCTGTACATGGAATTAATAACATATAAGAATTAAGATACATGAGAATATGCCAGTCACAATGAGTTTAGTGTGCCCTGTTCACCCTATGATAATCCAGCGTCACTGTATTTCACTTCACTTATTATTATTATTATTATTATTATTATTCACATCTCTGGACTCTGAACTTTGTTTGACTTGTCGCCCTGTGGATCAGGAGGTGCGCTCTACAGTTAAGGATCGCTTGTCCTCTTTGGCTCATTCTGAGACTCTGAGTGTTTTTGGCGTACCCCATAAAGTGCTCCTCTCTCATTGTAGTAACACGTTGGGACAGATTTACCTTTTTTATTTCTCTGTTGATGTCTTTTGACACTGTATTACTTTTTATAGCCTTGATTTTGGTATGTTCTGTACAGTGTGTGGTGGCGGTATGGGGTTATTGGTTATAGTTTTTTTTGGGTTTATAGTTGTTTATTGCAAGGGCACTATATAATTGTGTAATGGTTCTCCAATAAAGATATATGAAGACTTTTGCTCCCGGTGTATATTGTTGAGGTGCGATTCTGATACTGATTGATGCAGTTTAATGTAATCTTAGGAGTTTGATTCATTGTTGAGTTAAAAATACAGCATGAGTTTAAAAATGCAGTCGTATTACACTTCTCTCTCCTTGTGACATTCACATCTATGGAGGCAGCTCAGAGCTTTGTTTCTTAAGCCTCTCCATGTCCTACTGTTGCACTATGAACGCTCCTTTTTCTTGTGAACATATATTCAGTATACAGTAATCCTGCCATCTACGCTATCGAAGCTGTAACTCACACGTTCCCTTGCCGATATCGTTCGTTTCTTTTTCCTTAAGCACTAAAGTACCAACATCAAAAGCAATCGCTTTGCATCTTTTCTTTGCCGTCTGCTTTCTTTGGGGAGGGGGGGGGGGGGGGCCATCAGGAATGATTACAGATTTGGATTAAATGGCTCCTGCAGTTCTCGTTGGAGGACGCTTATGTTATTTTAATAGGTTTCCCTGGTAACAAATGACACTGCTGCCAGATGAGGGATTTCTAATGATCAGCGCTAATTTTTAATCATGTTGTGATCAAACGATTATGATTTACCATATGAGGAGGCAGCGAGCAGCCGTTACAGTGGGCTGCCAAACACATACGCTGAGTATTCGGGAAAGAGAACTGCACCATGACCCCCTTTTACTCCGAAGCGTATTCATTTTTCTATAAGAATTATACATATGGAATAAGTTCTTGACTGGCACAGATGGTCTTCAAAACTTCTAGAAATACCCCCGAGTGCAAATTTGCATATCCACTTTTGAGCAATTTGGTTTACAGCATAAGCGCTCGTTTTGGATGACACTCTGATTTAGATATCATCAGGTTTTACTTTTTCTTTTCTTTTCTTTTTTGTGTACTCTTCATTCTTTGCAATTTCCATTTTGCCATCTCTTTTAGAGCCGAAGAAAAATGGCAAGGAAGAGGGACAATTTTAGCATCATCGTCATCATCATCAGAGGCCCGAAGGACACTTTGCCTCCAGACGCTTCATGAAAGAAAAAATGGTTCTGTGTGTGTTAGCGTGGAATTCTCCTGGTGCCACTCAGGCAATCATCTCTACTTAAAACACTTTGTCAGTTCTTACTGCTCACTTCTAAGGACCAGATTTTATCCATGTTAGTACATCTTTCTTCGTTTTTTCTTTAATTATCTAGTTATTTTAATTCTAATTTTATTAGAAAACTTCTTTATTTTGTGACGCGTGAGTGCCTGTCTTGCACCCCAAAACACGAGGCTGAGTCTCAGTACTTTAGCAAAACCAGCTTTATTCCGCTTGAAACAGGAACAGACTGGTTATTTATTATAGCGGGATCTACCGCTCTCCTATTCACAGGCACAGCAGTCAGGCAGCGTCGTGGCCAGGTTAGTGGCCAACTAATTCTGTTCCCTGCAGTTCTAACGTTCCTTGCGTCACCCATCGACGGTAGGCGCTTATAGTGTGATCATGATCTTTGCAATTGTTTCAGATTTGCTTTTGTGGCGACCCGCTACAGCGCTGGGAGCCTTCAGTCACCCTGGCGACAGATAAGCTGTCTTTCACAGAAGCGGCAATCACACTTCGGCTTGTCGTCCCATGGTGGGGAGCCCCAAAATAGTTTAGAAATCTTACAATTTGAATAATGGAACAGCAAATATCCACCACAAAAAAAAATTCACGCTTATAAAAACCAACTCCACGATAAATTCTTTGTGCCATAACCGATGCCTGGAATGCACTTGGTGCCTACTGTTCAAGACCTCCAATCCACATGCCTCATACAAAACTTCCAACCCAAAGTTGAAGGAGCAGGACTCCAAAACCCCATGAAAATGAGGAACAACGAGCAGTTAATTCTGCGCAGAGGTCGCATGTGTGTTTAGTTGATGTCGCTCACCTCAATGAACAAAGAACCATGCGGTGAAGAACGTGCCAATGGCGAGAAGTACCACTTTCAGGTGGGGGAACACAGCTGGGTTCACTGGGCTGGCACAATTGGTCATTGCCTTGAGCTCCATTTACTAAACAGGTTCAATCCACTGTTAACCCCGGAAGAAATCATAGAACAGGGGGCCTTATGGGAAATGTTAGCCATCTCCAGCCCTCTGGAGTCTTTTTGTGTTCTTTATGTCCTCCCGGCCATTGGACCTTACTTTATTCTTTGTTATTTAGTATTGCCTAATCTTATTTTTATATTTTTCTTCTTTGCTTCTTCATCTTGTAAAGCACTACATCATTTGTATTAAAACATGCTATACAAATAAATGTTGTTGTTGTAATTTTGCTGCTTTATTTAACCTCCTCTCAAAAAAAATGTAAAAAGTAAAAAGCGTGATACTTTTTGGCATATTTATGAAATCTCTACTGTGAAACGTGCAAAACACTAAAAGTACAAAGTCAGAAGTGTAGAAAGTATAATAATGATACAAATAATAATAATACTATGAACAGCATACTGCACGTGTGTGAGTGACGTGAGCGTCACTTTCAGATTCATCAGCAATCATTTGCAGGACAGATTCACCTCGTCGTCACTTCTGATCTTACGAGACGCAATTATGAGGCTAGGACAAGACCTACACCTGTCGCCCAGGTAACCGCTCGGGGCTGACACTTACGTAAGACATGCCTACACCGTTGCCTGATTATCGTGCGACACTAACGCTGTTGGCACTTTTACAGCCCGAGTAATCCTCTGGTCTCACGTGAGACACATCTATCTATACTGTTACCTGAGTGACACCCAAGACTAACGCTGTTTTTACAGCCCGAGTGATGCTCGGGTCTAACGTTAAGGAGATTAATAATTTACACGTTGTGGAATACCGGGGGTGTACAGCTCCCCAAACCCGGACACAGAGCGGCACAGAGGCACAAGTCCAGGGCAACACACTTTTATTTCTTGTGGGTCAGCACTTTTCCCTGCTCCTCACAACAGAGCACAGTACAAAAGCACCAGCAGTAATGCTCAGCCCCTTCTTTCTTTTTCTTCTTCTTCTTTCTCTCTTTCTCTGCCGCCTCCACTCCTCTCCCAGCAAGCTTTGTCCTCCACCTCCCAGTGTGTAGTGAGGCGGCTCCTTTTATTCAGAACCTGGGAGTGCTCCAGGTGGTTCCTCCGTATTACCTGGAATCACTCCAAGGTGTGGTGGAAGTCCATTATTTATACCTTTTAATAAGGCCATTACCTCATCATGGGTCCCCCATTCAAGAAGAAAAGATGGTGGATGGTACCAGGGACATCACTAACTTAGATACTTATTAGGAGCTTAGGCCCCCACCTCCCATCTTTGATAATGTTATTACCTCATCATGGGTCCGCCATACAAGAAGCAAACATGGTGGATGGTACCAGGAGTGTCGCTAGCTTAAGTACTTATGAGGGGCTTAGCCCTTCACCTGAATCTTTGATAATACCATTACCTCATCATGGCTCCCCCATCCAAGAAGAAAACATGGTGGATGGTACCAAGGACATTGCTAGCTTAGGTACTTATTAGGAGCTTAGGCCCCAACCTCCCATCTTTGATAATGTCATTACCTCATCATGGGTTCCGCCATACAAGAAGAAAATATGGTGAATGGTACCAGGTATATCGCTAGCTTAGGTACTTATTAGGGGGCTTAGCCCTCCACCTGAATCTTTGATAATATTACTACCTCATTATGGCTCCCCCATGCAAGAAGAAAACATGGTGGATGGTATCAAGGACATTGCTAGCTTAGGTCTTATTAGGAGCTTAGGCCCCCACCTGTATCTTTGATAATACCATTACCTCATCATGGGTCCCCATGGAGTTTTTGTACTGTCGACAAACACGGTGGGCGGTGATCCCTGTGAAGCCTTTACGCTGTCGACAACTGCGATCAGAAGGCTAAACGGAGAGAGCAGGATCTAGAAGGATATGTTCATTGGACAGGTAGGGGGACAGAGTTCCATCTGATCAGGGGACAAACTCTTGAGATGAAGAACTTGGACGTCACCTCGTAACGACGCCACTGGACAGTACGCCGGTCCTTTGCAGGGTCGAATCGCACAGCCAAGCAGAAAAGAGTAAGTGACACCTGTTAAGGAAGCGTCCATTTTGTTTGAATCCAGCTTTAGATATTCTGAAAGAGTCTGATCAGGCGTTAGAGTGGCCTACATACTTACTCTGTTTCAACCAGTGAGGGCTGAGAACTAAGTTCCTTTCTCTGTTAGGTCAGTCACGGTGAGGGAGAGAGCCCACTCCCAATAGGAAGACCCCAGTGACAGTCATACCTGCGTGAAGTTTGAATGGGCTCTTGACAGAAGGTAGTGGACCACAGCCCTGGGTGCAAGTGCATTGCAACTGTAAACCGTTTATCCCCAAATTTCTGGTAACTTTTAAGAATAGAAAAATTAAAACAGTGACACAATAGTTCACATTCATCGACCCCATATAGAAGTGGGGAAAGATGAAGTGGAAGGAGAAGAAGAAGACGATTGTGGGTCTACATTAAAAAAAAAATAGCCATTTTTGCACCAGTATGCTCACCACACATCAGTTGTTAAGTTGTAAGAGAGAGAAATAGAAACAGGGGATGATTGGGGGGCCAGAATAACTAGGCTGTGTGGGGCAGTTTAGCCTGGACAATGGTATACTGTACATCCGATTCTTTATGAAGGATGCGCAAGGATCTTTAGTGACCACAGAGAGTCAGGACCTCAGTTTTACATCTCATTGGAAGGATGGAACCATTTTTACAGCACAGTGTCCCTGTCACTGCACCAGGGCATTGGGATCTACACACAGACCACAGCTTAAGGGCCCCCTGCTGGCCTCACCCACACCTCTTCACACAGCACCCCAAGCCTTTCTTAGTTGGTCCCCCCATCCAAGTACTGGCCGGGCCTGAACATGCTTAGCTTCAGGTGGGTGACCTCTTCTGAAGTGCATGGGGTATGGCTGCTGGTTTCCAGACTCCGACTTCCATGCCACCCTGCTGGTGTCTTAAACTGGTCCAGCCTTGAGGAACACTGCTACCTGTCGTGTGGGGGAATAAACTGCCCCTGTCATGCTTAGTCCATCCATTAAGGCCTCCTGGCCTGGGCAAAATTCCTTCCTTTATCTCGGCCAGGATGCCTATCCTTCCTTAATGGCACCTACATCAGGAATGAACTGAAACCAATCTTCATTCATGGAAGTAAATCCTATTATTTCGATCACAGGTGGTGACAAAAAAGTCCTTCCAGACAGTCTTCTCCACCTTCGCCCTGTGTGTTTCTGATTCGATAATTAAAGGTATGCTGAGCGGGGCTGGAGCAGGCAATGGCAGCATGAAATTTCTTGCTTTTCCCCCCTGCAGCGGCAGCTCCAGATTTTCGTGCGTGAACTTTGCTTTTGTAAACCAGCGGAGCGTATGAAGCCTTTCCGAATCTGAATTGTTTGCCACTCTTGGGGTTTTCCTTTTAATATTCTCGGAGTTTCCTCTCTGCTGCTGTTCCTGCTCTGAATGATAACAAGCACTTGTGATGCTGCCTTTATTCCAAGACGCACTAGTGACTCTTTTAAATGATATCTGTGTTGTATTTTTAAAGTTCAGAATAATAAACTTGATTTGTTTGATCCAAGCAATTGTCCCAGTTAAGCCAGGGTTTCTTCCCCTGAGTCATGTTTAGAGTGCTTCATTGGAACTTCTTTGTTCAATTTTCATTAATGTTCATTGTTCTTACAATATTTTCCTGGTCTTTAATAATATTTCTAGTTATGTATTATCTCTTAATATTTTTGAATTTTTCCCATGGGATTAATAAAGTTTATCTAATCTAATCTATTGTTATTCTATTTGTTTATTATGTAGCATCTTTCTCATGAAATTCTCAGGTTTCTTGTACAGTATTTTGTGGGTGGATCCTCAAGAGGCGGGGTCACCTGTCCATCACCATTAAGGGACCGCCCCCAGCCATATACAAGGAGCAGTGACATGCGGTGAGGTTCATGGCCGGTGACTCCTTCAGAGTCAGATTTACAAATATATGACCCCAAAAGAGTCGCTTATTCACTATTCAGTTGGCACATTGACTACTGGTTATGTTTCATAGCTCATCAGGATTCTTTACACACACACAGGTAAGGTTCATATTGGGCTAAGAAAGAACGTTACATTTATAGTGGTGAGAGAGAGCGGAGACAGCGCATTTGCTCCTCGCCCTCCATGTGCTCTAAATTTGCCGTCGCAATTCCACAATTCACACTCATTCAAAACAAAAGAAAGTATAGAGTGGTGTACAAAAAACGGATTTCAGTTTGACCCTGATTGAAATATTTACTTGTTTTTAAAAGCTTTTAATTCTGATGCTTTAAGCAATTTTAATGGAGACTGTTCAACAAAAAAGGATAACAAGAAAAACAAAAGAATATTTTATTTAAGGACAAAATTTATTTTTTAAATATTGGATTTTTTTTTTCTTAGTCTGATCCCATCCATCCATTATCCAACCCGCTGAATCCAAACACAGGGGTCTGCTGGAGCCAATCCCAGGGCACGAACAAATCCCAGGCAGGGTGCCAACCCACCACAGGACACACACAAACCCACCAGGGCCAATTTAGAATCGCCAATGCACCTAACCTGCATGTCTTTGGACTGTGGGAGGAAACCCACACAGACACGGGAAGAACATGCAAACTCCACGCAGTAAGGACCCGGGAAGCGAACCCTGGTCTCCTAACAACAAGGCAGCAGCACTACCACTGCACCACCCAGTCTGATCCCATTTTTTTATAAAATTGAAAACCATTTATGCTCTTACCTTGATTTGCAAATGAAGTCCATGCGCCTATCCTTCTTCATGATAGTCCCCATCGCTTTCTTCTAAAAATCCCTCCTTATTTTCCTTTAGTTTTTAAAATCTTAATCTTCTATTTTGGCAGTCAGTCAGAACAAAAAATAAAAATAAACGGACCGCTGCAGTGCGCTTGACTTTCTGATGTCGCTGACTTCTTGGCACCTCTGCGTAGAAGAACAGCAGCAACAAGCACCTGTTGGGCTCACATGCGCCCCCTTCAGGGCATCACGGTACTGTCTGCCTCACCTTGTGCTTTTTCACTGCGGTTTTATGTCCAATCAGCAAGACTAAATATGTCACACACATTCATTAAAGATATTAGAAAGTCAGGGTGTATAATAAACATGTCTGCAAACCTCATATTGGCGACATACAGAGAGACAGCGACAGGCACACGCCAATCTCACGCATCAGCCCTGTGTGTGAGGAGAGCGCAGTCCGAGGGGAGGTGAGGTGAGGCTCATTGCTGCCACACCTCGCGTTTCTCCCCTGTATTTGAACAGGAAATTTGCAACTTCAGCAATTTTGACTATAAAAATTATCACAATTATTGGAATCATACAGAAAACAAATTTATAGCACAGACCAGTGGACACATTTATGTTATCACTAGCTTTTACCCGCGACTTCGTCCGCGCGGGACTCTATGGCAGGTAGAGCGTCAGAGTCAGAATGCGACTTTATGGCCGCGTTAGTCAGGTAGTGATGTGCCGTATGACATTTCTAAATGCCGGAACAGCTCAGCTCTGGCAGACGTTGTTAACGGTTCTCAGTGACTTTTTCTTGAGCCGGCTTGTCAGCCCAAGATGAAATGCCACAGACTGATTTCGGCGTTTCTCTCCTCACAATAATTCACTCAATCTGCGGAGGGAGACTCTTTCGTTTCCTTAAAGACCCTGGATTTCCTACTTAATGCCATGGCCTACAGGTTAAATCTTTTTGCTAGATGTGGTGTGAAGGAGGTCAATGTGACTCCGCTGGCTCAAGTCATCCATCAAAACTCCTTGTGCTGAAAGCAAACACTTTCCACATCACCCCCAGCCACCTTTTATAATTCACTTAATTAAACTGCCGAAAAGATGGTGCTAAAACAGGCAGCAGTTTAAATTGGTTTCAAGTGAAAAGCTCTTCAGATCACAGCTGGGCACCGCAATGAAAAAGAACACTAGAACTGGCAAAGATGCCAATGTGAAATTCCTCTACATACCCTGCTTACCCCCCAAACCCCATGTTTGTAAAGAGAGTTTTTTTAAGGGAAATAAACCATAAACAGAGAGCAAACACACCTGATAAATACTTTTGTAACAGCTGTGACCAGTAGGGGGCGTTACAGCACCGCAAACCCCAGACTCAACCACACAGACACAAGTATTAGGTACAAATGCAAAGTTTAGTAAGCAAACATCTTACAGCAGTTTCCTTCTGATGGTGGCACAAGCACAATACAATTCTTTTCTTTCTTTCTCCTTCTTTCTTCTCCACACCACCCAGCTGAGCTTTGTCCGTCCTCCACACCCGAGTCCCCAGGACTCCCCTGGATGAGGTCAAGTGGCTTCTTTTATTTTGGACCTGGGGAGTACTTGCCAACTGCTAGGGCACAGTCTGTTGGAAGCACTTCTGGGTCAAACAGAAGACCCACAAAGTAGAGATTATTAATCCCAGTAGTTCCTCCTGGTGGCTCTCTTGAAGTCCAACAGGGCAGCCCCCACGGGACTACAAGTCCCAGCATGCCCTGTGAGTGTCCATGTGGGAATCCTAGCCCAGGGATGCTGTCCTCTAGTGTTAATCGAGGGAGCCACTGCTCCGAATAGATCATCTGCTGCTGTCTCTCCGTTATACTGGTGTCCCCACCTGGTAAGGAATTTCCGTCCATCCCTGCCGGGATGCCAGCACATTCACTCTGAGGTCTTGCCAACCTCCTGGCAAAGGCAGGGATCAGACTACCATTCTTCTCAGCTGAACTGGACAGAAATGGTGAATCTTTCATGGCTGGGTCCTGAAAACCATAAAAAGGCTGCAGCCCACGCTTTGTATTATAATAAGCAGACCTAAGAAATGGATGGATGGATGGATGGATGGATGGATGGATGGAGAACACTTTCAAATATTTGTGTGAGAAGAAGGGGACTGTAAGGGAGGAAGTAGCCGAAATGAATATTCTTGCTTACAGAGAAGAGGAATTGAATGAACTAATATGCCATTCAAGGACTGATTTCTTGATTTCCAACCAAAGCTACTCCTTCACCCACAATTCTTTATTAGAATCACCCTAAAATAAAGCACAGTGATAAGACATGTTGTGTCTCTGGCTATTTTTCCTTCCAGATGTGGTGCAGTAAACGCTGCTGTCGTCAGGGGGAGCTCCTCATTATAATTAGAGGTCTTTCTGTGCCACCATTTTCTTCTTTGTCTTCTTCTTCCTCTTCAGCTTTTCCACTTCAATATGGGGTCGATGAGCTTGATCAGCCTTCTCCAAACAGCTTGGTCCTACACCTTCTCCCCAGTCAGACCCTTTTCCTCGAGATCTTCTTTTACTTTATCCATCTACCTCTGCTTTGGCCTACCTTGCTTTCTCCTCTCCTGGACTTCCATTCCCATCCTTCTTTTGCCCACATATTCCTTGTCTCTCCACATCACAGGTCCATACCACTTTAACCTCCTTTCCTGGACTTTCTTAGCTTTTTCTCCCACTTTTGTTGTACCCCTGATGGTCTCATTTTTAAATTCTGTCACTATTTGCAACTCCATACATCCATCTCAACCTTCTCATTTCCACCATATCCAACTTCTTCTGCTGCACTTACTTGACTGTCCATGTCTCAGCCCAATACATCATTACTAGTCTCACATACCTCACCTTTAACTTTCATTCAATCACACAATCCTCCTGATATCTTCTTCCAATTGTTTCATCTACACTGCCCATTATGTTTATCTTTGTATCTAATGTTCCATGTTGGGCTACCACTGATCCTAAATGTTTAAACCTCTCCACTCTTTTCAGTAGCTCTCCCGGCAGGCTAACTTCTGAATTCTGATCCTCATTAAACCTCAGATCTTCTGTCTTCCTCCTATTTATCCTCAATTCTCAGTCTTCTAAAGCTCATCTCCATTCTTCCAACTTTCTCTTCACTTCCTCATATTCTGGTGCTGCAAAACACAATGTCATCAGCAGAGCGTCTTCACCATGGTTGGGGGTTTGGAATGACTCAACACATCCGTCATCAGATTAACGAGGTAAGGACTTCAAGAAGACCCCTGGTGCAGACCTCTTCTAACTGGGATCTTGTTTGTTACCCCAACACTGCTTTTAACATCTCCTGGACAATCCTCACACGGTTCTCTGGTCCTCCTTCCTCTGTCATGCGCCTCCAGACCTCTTGCCGTGCCCACTCTATCGCAAGCCTTCGTCAAATTAATGAACAACCCATGGAAGCCTTTCTGTTTTTCTCTTTGTTGCTTCTCTATCTACAGTCTCAATGTAAAGACTGCATCAGGTGTTCCTCTGTGTAGCAATAATCCAAAATTGCTCTTCCCCCAATGGTGGTATCTTCCCTAAGCCTTCTCTCAATAAGCCTTCCTTCACACAGCATTTAGAACTTGATACCAACTTGGATGCGATGTTCTATCTCCACCAAAGCCATCCCTTGTAAACCATGAGACTTTCATCAATAGCTGTGTCATGATCGGTAATTACACACCACCCGCATGTTTTTGATGACCGCCTGTGTCACACACGTGCGAACGAGAGGCAGATGAAGGACTCAAAAGAGGGTAATTCCATGCCGGACCAGGGGTTGGCAGAGTCCACTGATCCTTTCTCTTTTTCCTCTGCAAACCAACCATGGGAAGTTTCACTTGGGCCCGATGACATCACTTCCAGTTCCTGTCCAGATGACGTCATTTCCCCTGTCCGACTTTAAAACCGCCATGTTTTTCCTTTTACCTCAGCGACTGTGACAAGCAAATAGTTTACGGTAAATTTTCCAAATGCTACTCATCATAGCCGTTCATTTCAATAACTGTTCTCTCCAGAAGACAAATCATAAATAGTCCAGATAATCAGATGAATTCTGGTCAGAATCTAGTGAGCATGTGTCAGTTTCAGTGTCCATGTCAATATGTAATGTCCAGTTCACATCGTCATCACTATTGCGTGATTATAACAACAGTTTGTTCTTAACCCGGTTTTATGGTTTTAGCTTGCCATTGTGTTTTTGGCTAAAGGCTCTGCCCAGCTCATGAATATTGAAGTTACTAAAGAGTGTCAGTATTCATAGGCATATTCCTGATTATTTGCTGCATGATGTTATTTAAGCCACTAGATGGCAGCAGAATACCGTTCCCAAAGTTATTCAGGCTTAACGCTGTAAAGCAGGTCATTACAAGTCACCCTGTCTGCAGTGACAGGCTACCAGCAACTACAACAAGCAAAAGGTTTACTGGAATTTTTACAACAATGTTTGCCATAGCCATTAATTTCAACAACTGTTCTCTCCACAAGACAAACCATAAACAGTCCAGATAATCAGAATTAACAGACATCTTTAGAGCAGGGCTAGCCATAAATGGGCAACAAAGAGGTGCAGGATTGTCAGCAGTTGTATGAAGCTGACAGCAAACATGAACATCGCTGAAACTTTGCTGGTTGGAATCTACCAAACTTGTGCCAGTTTCACTGTCTGTGCCCACTTCTGATGTCCATCATCATCATCATCATTACACGATTATAACAATGGTTCCATTTCAGTTTGTTCTAAAAGTGGCTTTACGACTTTTTGCTTGCCGTTGTGTTTTTCCTTGAAGTTCCCATCCCACTAATGAATATTGATGAGTTACCACAATGTGGTGCTATGCATAGAAACATTCTTGATTTTTTTTGCAGTATTGCGTCATGTCATCCACTAGATGGCAGCAGAATATGGTCCCAAGAGTTATTCAGGCTTAACACTATAAAGCAGATCATTACATGTCACCCCATTTTCAGTGACAGGCCACCAGTGGCTGTGACAAGCAAATGTTTTACTGCACTGTAAGACAGTGACAAGCCAATGGTGTACTGTTCATCATAGCCATTCATTTCAGCAACTGTTTTCTCCATAAGACTATAATCGACATGTTATAAATAATCCAGATATTGTGTTTTTGTGTGAAAGCTCCACCCCACTCATGAATATTGATGAGTTACCATAGATTTACCATAAAGTGGTAGAAAACAGAGAAATATTTATGATTTTTTGCATCAGCCTCTAGATGGCAGCAGAATATGGTCCCCAGAGTTATTTGGGCTTAACACCTGTCACACACACATGCATGGGAGGCAGTCAATGGGCTTAACTAAACGTTGTATGCTGGGACAGGGCTTGACCAGGTGCACTAACGCTCTTTCTGCTTCCACTACAGATCCCCAGAAGGGAAATCACTCAAAATCCTCCTCCTGTTCCTCTACAGACTCCACTTCCACCCATAACCTGAACCCTCCTCTGATGTCACTTCTGGGAGAAGGCACACCTCTTCCAACTTTGGGGTGGATCCCCAAAACCTTCTCATGCTTCTCTTGTCCTTTTGTTGCACACCATAAAGCAAATCATTACACAACAAGAAGAACATTTATTTATACATCACGCTGCTATACAAACAAGGTAGTTCAAAGTGCTGCACAAGGTGTCAAAGAGAACGTTACACGTCACCCCAAGTAGGACTCTGGCTTAGCCCTATTTATCTGACACCTTTCCAAGATCGAGGGGTTAATGCCACTGTCACACACGTGCACATGGGAGGCAGCTAAAGGGCTCAAAAGATGGAAATTCCCAGTTAGACCAGGGGGTGGCAGGGTGCACTTTTCTTTTGTCTCCCACCAGAATAAATGTGGGAAATTACGCCTGGTTCCCATGACATCACTTCCAGGTGCATCCCAGAAGACGTCAGTTCTAGTTCTGTCCCAGAAGACATTACTATTGGCTCTGCCACAAAAGATGTCACTTCCGGCTCCGCCCCAAAGGATATCACTCCCGTTTCCACCCCAGAAGACGTCACTTCCAGTTCCTCCCCGGAAGACGTCACTTCCAGTTCTGCCCCAGAAGATGTCACTTCCGTTTTCTCCACAGTAGACGTCACTTCCGTTTCCACCCCAGAAGACGTGACTTCCGGATCCACCCCAGAAGACGTCACTTCCGGCCCCACCCTAGAAGACGTCACTTCTGGCTTCACCCCAGAAGACATTAATTCTGGCTCCACCCCAGAAGATGTCACTTCCGTTTTCTCCCCAAAAGACGTCACTTCCGTTTCCACCCCAGAAGACGTGACTTCCAGTTCCACCCCAGAAGATGTAAATTCCGGCTCTGCCCCAGAAGATGTCACTTCCGTTTCCACCCCAGAAGACGTGACTTCCAGTTCCACCCCAGAAGATGTCAATTCCAGCTCCGCCCCAGAAAACATCACTTCCGTTTCCACTCCAGAAGACGTCACTTCCGGCTTCACCCCAGAAGACGTCACTTCTGGTTCCTCTCCTGATTGACCTTATGCACCACCCCCCAGCTTTAAACCACCTTGCCTAAACTATTGCTTCAGTTCTGTTTTGGACACTTGTCTGTAAAGACCATTTCCTCAAAACTTTTGCATTTGCAGCAACTTTTAAGCATACGGGAGGCTGCCCTAAAACTTTTTGTTGTTTATGTTTTTATGCTTTTGTTGCTTGATTATTTACCACACCACGCAGGTTAACAATGGATTCAACCCAATCAGCTACCATGGATATATCCCGTAGGTGACACTCAGGCTTTTCTATGCGACCATTGACCTGTAATGAATGTCATCTGCATGGCTGTGGCCCTCCCAGCAGGCCCCCTTTACCTCAGTAAGGTGAGTGTGATGGTACGTTAATGTGACTGGAATAAAGGAATGAAGTGAGACAGCGACAGAGCTCTGATTTTTTTCTACATTAAATGTCCTTCACTCTACTAAAACCTTCTGCATGTTGGTAAACAAGCCCAGCAGGGTCCTGGACATCTTTCAGGTGGACAGAAAATGGCCGTCAAATTAGTTTTATAATTAGAATGCCTCTGCGGTAATAAGGCCGACTGCGTTCTCATTTTCCACAGGATGGACATGGCACACACCAGCACGCACGGAGTATTACTCGGGAAGGAATCTTTAATATCGCAGGAGCCTTTCATTTGTGACACGCACGCTGGTTATTTGCATTTTTAAATTAGGCTGACTGAGGACGCAAGAAGCTAATTATAGGCTTGTTGATTTTATTGAACCGGGTGACCAGCGACAGAGCGGCCTGAATCTCTGTAATTATCCTGCCGTCAAATGCGAGATAAATGTGTCCTCCTGAGAAGCTCCACCTCGGATGATCCGAAGGGGTAATGAGATCAGTCATTGTTTTGTTTCTTGTTAAAGAGACTGCCGGTGTGTATCGATAAAGTGCTCGTCCGATGTTCTTGAGATCTGAGGGGTCATCACCATCTTCTTTATGGAGACATCTTCAGAGAAACAAGTGACATAAACGTCTAGCACAGGTCAGGTTAGGTTGGGGAGCATGCACCGGTACATCGCGTTGCCGCACCCACCACACGACAAAACAGTTTGGGATCCTGGTTGGCAACCCCCCAGGCAGACACGCGATCCAGTCCCACCCTCCAGAAATGACCCTCTATCTGCTGCAGCCAGGTGTTGCATGGGCATCCCCTTGGCCTGGTTCATCTACTCGGGTCCTCAACAATGAATCGGGTCACCCTCGGGGAATCACACCACATTAGTCGTAGTGCCGTAACTGACGCTCCCTCACAATGCAGGTCATGTGCCTCATTTGGGACTCCATGAGCAACACAAAGTCAAACCAGCGGAACCCAAGGACTCTCCAGAAAGACACTAGTCTCAGTCTCAGCTCACTGGATAGGGTCCATGTCTTGCAAACCAGGACTCTAAAGAGTCTTGGTTCTTTTGCGGCAGTATCAGGAGCACCACACACCCCTTTCCAGGGACCTCATGACCCACCATGCTCTCCCAATCCGTCTACTGACTTCACAGGAAGAGTCACCAGAGACATGAATGTCACTGCTAAAGTAAGTAAACCTCTCAACGAGGTCGACACTCTCTCCACAGACAGACACACTACTGATGGCCATGCCCAAGAAGGTCATTGAAGGCCTGATGTTGTTTTTTAACAGGACACTCACAAGCCCAGACACTCAGTCTCTCGAAAGTCCTGATCAGAGCCTTATTGCTCCTCCTAACACAATACAATAAAATATATTAGAAAAGAAATACAGTCCAGACATCCATTGGTTTCAGTGTCACACACAATGGCAAGAATTGGTCCTTAAGGGGCCGTTACAATTTATGTATCCTTCCAGCCATCAGTTTTATGAATACAGAGGATGGGGGAGCTGGAGCACATCCCAACAGTAGGAGGTACAAAGCAGGGAGAAACCAAGGAGGGATCACCGGTCAGCTACACACAGCTGCACAGTTCATATGTTGAGGCTGGAATACTGGAGAAAGTCCAGGCTCGGGCCTAATCTGGTAGCTTTGGGAACAAGAATGGAGCAGAGCTTGAACAGGGTCCATCACGAGGTCCAGCTAGAGATGCTAGTAAAAGTGACTTCTTTGGGTTTGCAAGTACCTGCTGTCACACATACGCGCATGGGAGGCAGCGAGGGGGGTCTAGCTACTGATAAAACACAGGTACAGGGGTTAATCAGCTGGGCTAATGCATTTTCTTCCCTCCCTACAGAAGCAGCAAGACCTAGTCTCCTCCCTCCTCCAACTCCAGACCACACCCTCTGATGACCTCTTTCCTTCCAGATTTCCGCCTCTTCCCCCTCCCCAGCAATAAAAGCCAACAGCCTTGCTCTGCGGTCAGTCTGGTGATGGATTTTAGGAGGCCCAGGCCCCTCATGGACCCCGTGATCATCAGAGGTGACTGTGTGCAGAGGGTGCAGATCTACAAATACCTGGGAGTGCAGCTGGATGATAAATTGGACTGGACTGCCAATACTGATGCTCTGTGCAAGGCTGGCGTCCTTCAAAATCTGCAATAAGATGCTGCAGATGTTCTATCAGACGGTTGTGGCGAGCTCCCTCTTCTACGCGGTGGTGTGCTAGGGAGGCAACATAAAGAAGAGGGAGGCCTCACGCCTGGACAAACTGGTGAGGAAGGCAGGCTCAATTGTAGGCACGGAGCTGGACAGTTTGACATCTGTGGCAGAGTGACGGGCGCTGAGCAGACTCCTGTCAATCATGGAGAATCCACTGCATACACTAAACAGTGTCATCTCCAGACAGAGGAGCAGCTTCAGCGACAGACTGCTGTTACTGTCCTGCTCCACTGACATCTATCTATCTATCTATCTATCTATCTATCTATCTATCTATCTATCTATCTATCTATCTATCTATCTATCTATCTATCTATCTATCTATCTATCTATCTATCTCAGCCCAGTTTTGGTCTCAGTCTCTTAAGATTACTCGGGAGGGTATCACGCAGTTCATTTTGTTTTCCTACAAACCTCACAATACAATATATACGGGGAGGATCCCGAAGC
Organism: Erpetoichthys calabaricus; assembly: GCF_900747795.2. Classification (NCBI taxonomy): domain Eukaryota; kingdom Metazoa; phylum Chordata; class Cladistia; order Polypteriformes; family Polypteridae; genus Erpetoichthys; species Erpetoichthys calabaricus. The sequence continues at coordinate 14,017,564 of NC_041410.2, read as the reverse complement.
CTTCTTTTTTGTGTTCTGTCTCTCTTTACACTGTAAAACCAACACCCCAGACACAGTGAGAACTTACAAAGTCCACACTAAGAGTATGGAGTTACGAGGCAATAGTGCTGTCCACATTCTCCTGGCCCACTTGTTCCATTGCATGGTCGTTCGCAGCAAGGAATGAACCAACCCTGGATGGGACGCCAGTTAATTTCAGAGCGCACTGACATGTGTCCACTTACCCTTAATCTCCACTAGGTGTCTCCATTCACCATTTGATAGAAAGAACTCTGCGAGATCCGCTCTACTGATGCCTTTGAGAATTCTGAAGAACTGGGTTAGGTCCCCACATGGCCTTCTCTGCTCGATATGAAGGAGGTTTAACACCCGGAGCCTGTCACATAAGACATGCCCTTTAGTCCTCGTGGTTGCTTTCCTCTGTGTAGCATCTGCTCTTCTCTGTTTTTTGGAGCCTGGTGACCAGAAATTCACCCAGTACTTCAGACGAATATTTTCTCTAGCAATTTATGGAATCTGAGCATAACATTTTCTGATTAGTGGTGCATTCAGAAGCTATTTAGAGTTTATTTTTTACTTTCTCATATATGAAGTATAAGGAAAGCATTGTAATCATCCAAAAATTCGATGTCGAGATTTTGATGAATCTTGACGTTTAAGACCTCCCTGAGTCCAAAAATATAATTTTTGGAATTATGTCTGTCTGTGTGTCTGTCTCTGTGTGTGTGTGTGTTGTGGGCCCTTGCCTGGCCGGTACTTCTCTTCTATAATATGGTCCGGGGGAACAAGTATGGACTGAACAGTACCTCCCCCAGGACACTGGATGGCAGCCCTCCATGGGTGGCAGTGGTGCCTCTAATTCCTGCAGGGCTCCATGGGAGATGGAGTTCTCTACAACCCTGTTGGGATCCGGGGGTACTGCCAGGGGGCACTGCAGTTTTCCTGAGCCCAGTGGGCTATAAAAGGAGCCAGCAGCCACCACTCCGGGGAGCCAAAGTCAGGTGATAGTGGATGAAGCTTGCTGGAGAGGAGTGGTGGAGAAAAGAGGAAGAGAAGAGAAGATGAATTGTGTGGGCTTGTGCTAACTGGGACTGTGTTGTGCCTGTAGGAACGGGGAAGGCATCACCCACTTTTATTTGTTTTATCAGTGTGCCTCCTGCATCTGTCTGTGCCGGGCTGAGCGATGATATTGTCACAGTATTTAAACACGATAACCTGAGTTCACTTTCACTTAGGTCAACCAAATTTTGCTTACAAGTATTAGGTACAAAACGTACATTTCTATCAACTTTTGGGTTATTTCCGCTAACTGGAAGTGTTACGTGACCTTTTATTCATGCAGCTGTAGAGTCTGATTTATTCAATTTTACTTTTCTAATAATTGTTCAATATATTACTAATTAGATTTGATTTATTGTTGATGGTTCTTTAATGTACATAATATAAAAATACAATCCTTGTCTTGCGGTTTACAACCTCAAATATCCATCCCCATATCTGAGAATACAAGAAAGTCGAGGGGAGACCACTCCCGATTTTTTCACATTATGCTTTGCAGTAAAAACTGCATTTTGTTAGCAGTTTTTGCAATATAATTCGATTTTTGTCTTTGGTTTAGAACATTAGAGCAATCTAGATGCGAACAAGCCATCCCTCCCAACACCACCCACTTAACTCTTTTAAAATAGCATCAAGTTGAATTCTGGAAGTCCCCAAAGTCCTACTGTCCACCACTACTTGGCAGCTTATTCCATGTGCCTTTTAATTGCTTCAGCACAATGCCTAAGTGATAGAAAAGTTAAATTGCCACTGGCTGTTGCTGCCTAAAATACATATGTCACACACATGCGTTTCATGGACAACTGAAGGGTATGATGATGGTAATTCTCCTACAGACCAGCAGGTGGCGCTGTTTCCTAATGCCTTTACATCTCCTCAGGATGGAAGACTGACACCTGTTCCACCTCTGATGTCACTTCCGTGATACGCCCTCCTGGACCCGCCTCTTCCTGCCTGAATCCCATATAAGCACCTCCTCCTCCACCCCATCTTGGACTTCAATCTGAAAAGACCTAACACTCATACCACATTTTATTCGGAGAATATACAGGGATCATGAAAGTCAGTCAGTCAGTCAGTCATTATCCAACCTGCTATATCCTAACACAGGGTCACGGGGGTCCGCTGGAGCCAATCCCAGCCAACAGAGGGCGCAAGGCAGGAACAAATCCCGGGCAGGGTGCCAGCCCACCGTAGGATGACGAAAGTTTCTGACTCGTTTTGTGTCATTCTTATACATTGTAATGTCCATGAAGCTGCTTTTACTGCTGTTGGATTTCACTATAGGTCTGCATGAAATGGGTCAATTGTCCACCTGTCCATTTTTTGTGCCCATTTTGCCCAGTATGGCATCACCACTGGCTTCAAAAGACTACCTTCGCCCATCCATTTCTTACAGCTGTGTTGCCCAATTGAAGGGGTTATTGATTATCGTGAATGCAGAATGGGAAGCAGCTCTGGAAGGGATGCCAGCCTGTTGGTGGGCACAGTCACACTCATTCACTCACTCACTCACTTGTAGGGCCCGAGTCACTCCAATATAGAAGTCTTTGAGGTGTGGGAGCAAAACCAAAGTACTAAGAAAAAAAAGACACACAGACATGGGGAGAACATGCCCACTTTACACAGATGGCCACCACATTCATCACCAAGAACATAAAGAGTTAAATACATTTGTGCACATTTTATTTTTTTCATCCACCCATTTTCTTACCGCAGAGCCACTGGGCACACTCACCGTTGGCCACTCACCATTCAAGGGCAGTTGTCTCAGCTGATTTTGCTTCTGAGGAAGGAGAGGAAATTTGATTTCCAGAAAACCACAGAAAATCTACTTGGGGGGCTTTAGGTGTCAGTTAAAGAATGACACATTCCTGGTTGGTCTGTTTCCTATTGAACACCCCATAATATTCCCCGAGAAGAGTTTCCAACTCTCCCTCTGAAGGCCAATTTAGGAGTTTAACGTTTGGTCTTTGAGCTCCCCCATCACCTTGACGTGTTATCAGACACCCCCTTGTATTTGCTAAGCCTCAGCTTCATAGCCCGGGTGCTAATCTGGTTTGGGGAGATTTCCCTTGGAAAAATGTTCAATTAAATTTAAAAATCGTTTTTTGTTAGATCACATCCAGATGTTTGGAGCTTTGTGCCATGTCAATTGAAGGCTGCGTATTTAGGAAAAATATAAAGTGTTTTATTTTTATATAAGACTGTGTTCTCTAGACGTCTAATGGATAGAATTGTTAGACCTTATGTAAGGAAGTGTCAAAAGTTTATAACAGCAGCATACTTAAAAATACACACTAACTGTGCATAAGCCCACACATACACGGGGCAGACAAGCCAAGCACCTTCACTTTATACACAGTGCCCGCCACAAAGAGCCAAGTCCCCTTAATCAGCTCGGACTCACAGCACGAGTGGTGAGCAAAACAGACTGAACTTTATATAGCGCCCCCTGCTGCAAACATCCGTTCAAGACGTTTTACCCAAGAAGAACAATTGTCTTCACATTGTTACAAAATAAGTGATTGGGGCAGGTCAGGTTACTCGCTCAGGGGTACAAAGTTAGCCAAAGAAACGTCTCACCACTTGAACTGGCATCCTGGCAGTCCACTGTCCACAGTCCAATCCAGGGGTGTCCAACTTGGGTCCTGGAGGGCCGCAGTGGCTGCAGGTTTTCATTCTAACCCTTTTCCTAATCAGTGACCAGATTTCACTGCTAATTAACTCCATTTCCCTTCATTTTAATAGCCCTGTTGTTAAGGACTCAGGCCTCTGAATTGATTTGTTTCTTCATTAAATGGCAGCCAAACAGAAATGTGATGTGAAACGAGCCACCAGTCGACCAGCTAAATTGGAACGTCAAACTCCAGCCAAATTCACTCCAACCAGTTTCTTAACGAGAAGCCGATTCAAAGTCGTTCTTGAATATCGTGACTTGTTGCTGTTGTCATTCTGCCTCAGCAGACTATTGAGTTTCTGTTTTTTTCAAGACCACCGTCAAGATGTTTTGGTGACCTGAGCTGTCCGTCATGACTGAGACCTTCACCTTTCTTTATTAGGAGCCTCATATCGTCCACTTGGGCCCTCAGTCTAATTCTCATCATCAGATGTAGACTGACTGGAAAACAGACAGCTTCATTTGTGGATTCATCTTCCACTTCAAACCCTCTGGTCCACTACAACATTCACATCCCGCCCCACACAAACGTGATGTAGAGAAGCGGCATGTCTGTGGTCCCCGTGGTCACGTTTTGATCTTGATCTAGGTGTAAACATGGCCACTTCATTTTCCGTTTGCACCACAAAACAGCAGCGAGCAGTAATGGTTAGGGGCTGAAGGTGGACCAGGGGCCAAAATTCATGGAAGGCTTTCTGTCCATATATGGCAACAGTATTTTATCACAGCAGACTGTTTATGAATGGATGGAGAAGTTCAGAAATGGTCACATCACGCTCGGTCACGTCTACCTATTATATAGTGCCTTTCACATCTATCTATCTATCTATCTATCTATCTATCTATCTATCTATCTATCTATCTATCTATCTATCTATCTATCTATCTATCTATCTATCTATCTATCTATCTAGTGCCTTTCACTTCTATCTATCTATCTATCTATCTATCTATCTATCTATCTATCTATCTATCTATCTATCTATCTATCTATCTATAGTGCCTTTCACATCTATCTATCTATCTATCTATCTATCTATCTATCTATCTATCTATCTATCTATCTATCTATCTTCTATCTATCTATCTATCTATCTATCGTGGTAGTCAGAGTGTAGTTGTTGTTTTTAAGGACAGTTCAGATGTTTGTTTGGATGTGTGTGTGGAGTAAGAGGACTTGTGTGGCAGGCAGACAGAGGAGTGATTCAGTTGTTCATTCTTATTTATTACTAAATACAGCTGCATTCTCATTGATTTACTTCCAGGGTGTTAGCTAATTAGTTGGTATATTTTTTATCAGTTATTTTATTTTATCAGGTATTTCATTCTTACTTTCTGGGTAACGACCTTGTCATGATGTGTGCTGTTAATGGCGCTATGTAAAACGTCATTTGTACCAAAATCTCAAGATGCATGCTATTCAGACATACACAGACGTACCTGCCTAAATGTATTACATACGCAGGCCCCCTCACAGACCCCCTCACTGTGTCTTTTTGCACACACCACAAACACTTTTGTACACCAAGTGCCACCTGCTTCAAGTTGACTTTTGTGCCCCTCGAGGTCACTTGTCTCTTTTTTTCCTCTCATTTTAAAGTCACATCCCACTGTCAGGGATGTCCATGAAAGCCAGCTGTCATGTGACACTGCTGTCACCCACTCTCACTGACTTGGTCACCTTTTGTCATCACATAACCCAGCCGGCCTTGGTTTTCTATAGCACCTTTCTGTAACGCCCTTTACAGCTGCAGGTTCATCGCCCGACTGGAGCAGAGGCAAGTTAAGCGACTCACTTGGGTTCACCTAGGTGGTCCGAGAATGGCGCTGAACTGGCACTTTTGTGCTCATCCACTGCACCGGCCCAGTCAGACCAGAAGCCCAGGGGTGCCCAGCCTACACCAACCCAAACCCACCGTGATGAACTGCTTTCTGCTGGTCCCCTCAGTGCCCAACTTTGCCAGGCAGGGTTAGACAATAGATGGATGAAACTGAAGAAAGATCAACACGGCAGAAGTGCAGAGCCTGACGCCCGACTGCATCTTTGCTTTTTAATGAAGATGTGTGAATTTGAAACTGCTGACATGCGGCCGGGGAGACTTCAGTACATTCTCACCGATAATTTCTTGCGGAATGGTCATCTGTCAGGATGGCAAGAAAACACATTTGCCATCTCTGAGTGAGTCGCACAGTCCTGTGAGCATTTCATTTATCTGAAGATGTACGCTCCTCGATATGGCGCACCGTGTGTGAAAATGGCATCATGAACAGGGCAGGCAGCAAACACGGGACTAATGGAGTATGGAACAGACACATTCCCGGGGCACGGTGTGCTTTGCATACTTACCAAGTGTTCATTTTTGGGATCGATGTGGAGGTTCTAAATCATCAGGCTGGCTCTGATCTAAATTCTCGAGGCTGGCGCAATGGTTAGGGCAGCCGCCTCACGGGTAAAATATTTTAGGTTAGAGCTTTCTGCCCGGTTGGTGTTCACGTGCAGTTTGTTCTCCCCGTGTTCCCGTGTGAGCTTTTCCCCCACGTGGTCAAAGATGTGCAGATTAGCTTTGGTGGCAACTCAAAATTAGTGTAGGTGTGTAGAAGTGGACCCTGTCATTGTGGGCTCCTGTCTTGTGCCCAGTGCTGCCAGGATGGGCTCCAGCTCCCCACTGAATTGTAATAAGTTAGGTCGAGTATGTTATTGGTACCTTTTCTACTCCATTGGAAAGTTCCATTTATCAGCATTCTGTAAATCATGCCCTGGTACTTCAGATGGCATTTTAAATACCAGCCACTCTGGTGGCTTTTTATCAAATCAGTTATTAAAGTTAGTCAGAGTCAGAGTTTGAATTCTGTACCAGAGGCCAAATCCCTCAAGTGTTCTGTCAGAATCACAACATGGACTTCCTCGGTGTTGTCAGCCATAGTGGACGTGACCGAGCGTGACGTGACCATTTCTGAACTTCTCCATCCATTCATAAACAGTCTGCCGTGGTAAAATACTGTCGCCATATTGGACAGAAAGCCTTCCATGAAATTTTGGCCCCTGGTCCATCTTCAGCCCCTAACCATTACTGCTCGCTGCTGTTTTGTGGTGTAACCGGAAAGTGGAGCGGCCATGTTTACACCTAGATCAAGATGGAAACGTGACCACAGGGACCACAGACATGCCGCGTCTCTACATCACGTTTGTGTGGGGTGGGATGTGAATGTTGTAGTGGACCAGAGGGTTTGAAGCGGAAGATGAATCCACAAATGAAGCTGTCTGTTTTCCAGTCAGTCCACATCTGATGATGAGAATTAGACTGAGGGCCCAAGTGGACGATATGAGGATCCTGGATGACGACGCTGGGCTGACTCTCTGTGCCAGGATGAGGGGATCACAAAAATGGAGGACCTCGAAGCAGAACCCTAAATTCCAGCAGATGGAGAAGTGCCAGTCAAGGTGGTTTGGGTATGTAGTTAGAGGGTCCACTGGTAGATGACAAAAGATTAGAACTATTGATTGGCCTGGAAGCGTCTGGAAGTTCACCTCAGAGGAACTGCTGAAAGAGGTTACTGAGGCCTGGGCAGCCTAATCTGACCACAGCCTTGCCCAGGATACGCACTGAGAGTGAATGCTGAAGTGTCCATCCATTTACTGAACTCCCATTTTTTTAGGAGACTAGGGGGCTCTGCCCCCTTCTCGCTTCTCTCGCCAACCCCCGGGCAGGTGCTACGCGCTAGCCACTTCACGGATCTGCCACTCACATATGGGGAAGCGGACGTACAATTTAAACAGATTGTTATCTATCTATCTATCTATCCTCTATTTGTGCGGGGAATTGTTACATATGCATAACAGAACTAACTATTTTACATTACAGCGAGTAATTAACTATAGTAAAAAATAGTAAAACGTAATAATTTGAAAGAAAAATGATGTTTCATGTTGCGTTAGAGGTATTCGTTGCGTTATGCGTTGTCGTTCTGTTTGGCTTTGAAATTAACGCTCAAATACTTTTTAAACTTTCACTTTTACTGTAAAACAATATTTGGAATTAACTTGTTGTCAATATCGCATTGAATTTTGATTCCGTGTTTGGAGTTACATCGTGACAAGTCAACGTATAACTGCTCGTGAGTGAATATCGTTTCTTTCTCTCTAATAAATAAACTGACTTTTTTGATTGTTTGTCCCTGTGATTTGTTAATTGTCTTTACAAAAGCTCTTCTACCGGGAAACTGTAAATGTTTTAATACGAATGGCATATCAAGATCTCCTTTGGGGTCTCATGTTAGATGTACTACATTACCTTTCTTGTCGCCTGTTTAAATTTTACATGTCAGAATTGTTCGACCAATTTTGAATACAACTAATCTCATCCTATTGCATAGCCCATCACTCAGACATCAATTACACAATTACATTACGATACATCCTTCTTTGTACAGTAATTCGGCCGGTGGAAGATGTTAACGGTTGTAGATACTCTTTGTGATATTGTAAGTTGATGTTCTTCTGCACCATCACCACCAACTGTTTCAATAGAGTCTATTGATACGCATTGTAACAGATAGAGGGCGCTATCACTCCCTTGAACCCTTGTTCGAGATGCCAGACACCAGATAAAAGTCCAATATGATTTTATTTTATCAATAAACAGTGCACAAAGTACCCTACACTCCACAATTCTCATATAAATAAACAATAATCAATTACTAATCAATCCTCCACTCCCAGACGCATTGCCACCCTTCCACCCAGCTCAGCTCGACGTCTGGGATTTCCCATAGTCCTTTTATAGTCCTTGACCCGGAAGTGTTTCTCTCTGTCCATGTGATTGTTAACACTTCCGGGTCAGATAAAAACTCCTTTTCTTCAACCCGGAAGTGAGTCATTTGCTCTGTCGCCGTGACTAATACGCACTTCCGGGTTATAGGTGAAACAAATGTCTCGGGGCCTTCCTGCAGCGTCCCCTGGAGGTTCCCATGGTATCCAGCAGGGCTGTGATGAAAAACTCCACTCTCCATGATGCCCTGCTGGAAGTTGGGGCACCTCTATGTTGCAGGCAGGGCTCCACCTGGCGGCTTGGGGGTATTGGCTGGGATGAACGGCCGGCCATATTCCACAGCATTTAACCAATTTGCCATGTAACCGGTCGACAATTTTTGAGTTAATTCATTTGACTTCATCGTTTCTCGGTGCTAGGATTGTCCGTGTACTCATTTCTGCTGTTGACAACCCTTCGGGATGACATTCTTCATTAAGATTTGGACATAATAAGTCTTCTTTTATTGGGAGGTTAAAGTGAGGAAAACATAAACATTTATAAGAGCTGAGAGCGCAGGAAGTGTGTCTGACAAAAGAATTCACACGAATGAGAGGTGAGAGGACCGCGGGCGTGGGCCGTTAACCAGAAATAGTGGAGAGGAGGGCGGGACTTGAAAAATTCTCTTGGCAATAGTCTCATCTCGTCTCAAGATTTTCTTTTATAATAGAGATACTTGATCCTGACAACATCAAGAGCAAGGTGGGACTGTGTATGTTATGGTAACTGCTAAATGTGTCCTGTGAAGGACTGACCCAGGATGGACTGGAGTCCTGTCCACTATTGGACACAAGCACGCCCGGCGTAATTCATTTTAATCATTAGTTGCAGTCACCTCCTTATGACGGTATTCACTAACTAGAGAGTGGTCCAGCTAGTTGAGAAGTGGCAATGCCCATCTTTTATGAAAAGCCCACCCTCACTTCCAAAAGACAGTCAGTTGTAATGGGTTTTTGTGAACCACCAGGGGCGCCAGAGAGCCCCAAACCCCAGACACGAGTCCCGTTCAAATAAAGGCGCTTTATTTTTCACAATTACCTTCCATCAACGTTCCAGTAACACAACCGGCACAATTCTCCTCCGTTTCTTTCTCTTTTCTCTTCTTCTACACATCCCAGGTGAGCTTCGTCCACTCCCACCCGACTCCAACTCGCCTGGATGACGTTGAGTGGCCTCTTTTATCTTCGATCCGATGCTGGGGCAGAACCTGATGGAAGTAATTCCAGGTCAATCAGAAGTCTCACCATATAGGGATTGTTAACCCCTTCAGTTCCCACCTGGCAGTCCCCCCAGAACACCACAGGGCTTCATCAAGGGACTTCATCAGATTCCAGCATGCCCTGAGGCAGTCTGTGCGGGGACATTAAGCCAGAGAGGTTGCCACCTAACGTTCCGGGGGTGGAAATGTACCAAATCAATTGTCCTCCCCGGTCCTTCCATTATACGGGCATCCCAGCCAGATAGTGTTCCTGGATCTACCCCAACCGAGACGCCATTCTGGCATTGGCATCCTCTGCCAGTCTGCTGGGCACGATAGGATGTTCCTCACTCTGTCTCTTGAGGTGGCATAGGGCTGACCTCCAGTCCGGTTAAGGATCCAAACTCCTTCCCAGTAGTGTGTGTCATCCATCACAGTTTATATAGTGCATTTTATAGTAAACACTATTTCATTCCAAAAGACATGACACAACAGCTTTACAAGATGAAAAAAGAAAAAATATAAAAATAAGACTAGGAAATACTAAGTAGCAAAGAATAAAGTAAAGTCGGATGGCCAGGAGGACAGAAAAAACAAACCAAAAAAAAAGACTCCAGAGGGCTGGAGAAAAATAAAATCTGCAGGGGTTCTGCGGCTATGAGACCACCCAGCCCCTAATGGGCATGACACATAATTAACAATGGAGCGCTGGTATGTTCATGACTCCCTCAGGGTTACACAAGCACTGAAACTGAACCTTGTTGTGTACAGTTCAAGGTGGCACAGTGGTTGGTACTGCTGCTTCTCTGATCAGGTATGCTGAACTCAAATGCCATACCTGGTGACCCATGCATCTATGGAGTTGGGAGGGTGAAGGGGACTCTGTGATGACTACCACCCTATGTGGGATTGGTTCCAAATCCAAATTGAATTAAGTGGGGAAAAGTCCTGGTGGTAACAAACTCTTGACAGGGAGGTTCCATGTTATACCTGCAATTTATCATCTTAGCCACTAGAGGTCACCACTCTACAGCTAATATAACTTGACATTTGCAAACTGGCTCAATCCAATTGAGGGTGCCAAAGCCTAGCTGGGCAACACTGGGCACTAAGCAGGAGACAGCTGTGGACAAGACCAACTCACACAAAGACTTAAAGCAGAGTTTAAATCACCTCTGTCTACTCGCTGAGAGCGCTGGGGGCTAACCGTAAGCATTAGTTAAAAATACCCGAGAAAAGAGAATAATCCAAAGCATGGCTAGAGTCTCAAAATAAGAAGAAGAAACAAGAAAAGCTGCGTGCTGAGTCTGCTGATTGACCAATACCTTTCATCCGATGCACAGTTTGACTCAGGCCTCTTTCCTTGCCAAAAATATTATAAATCTCCTGAAGGAAATGGCTGCACACATGACAGCGTAATTAGCACTTCATTTTTGTGACAAATGGAATTAGATGATTTGGTGAGCTGTGGAGATTCGCTAAGTAAATGTTTAGAGAAGTGAGGTTATCTTCTTGTCCCTTTCTTTTTTTTATTTTTTAAACAACATCTAATATTCAAGACAGAATCTAAAACTTGCCGTCTGCTCACATCAAATATCCAAAAGCAGGGAACGCCATTTGATAAAACCCAACAAAGGAGATCTCACCTCATCTTGTCCTGTCCTGTGTAACTTAATGCGGACTCCTATTCCTTGTAAGTTAGCTCTTTGTTAATAATTTTAGCAATTCTGATTGTGTGCGCCATGAGGGGCACTACAGTAATAACCATTGAGTCGTTATCATTGCTAGGCCTGTTTCAGGTGCTTCCCATCATCCCCTTTTTCTACTTTGCCCCAAAAGTTGTTAGTGTTTCAGTCTGATAGAAATGAAGGTTGAATCTGCCACTCTTAACCTTCTACTAAATAAAGCTGAATGTGAGTATGGGCGTTAGTCCCTGTATAATCAACGGGTAAACGTCACAAAGTTGGTCTCGTCTCTCCACAAACATATTCAGAGATCCTCGTCACACAATCATGTATGAGTGATGCCTACCTGCCAGTCACTCAGCGATATTCCTGTCTGCTCTCTTTCTCTCTGTCTTTCTGAAGTGTCTCGGTCTCTGACATCACTTCCTAGGTCTTTTCTTTTTTGAGTCCATCAGACGAGGAAATATTAATGTTACAAATCACGTGTTGGACAATCCGGGACATGTGACATTACACACATATGACTGACTGGCTGTCCTGCTGATGGATGGCTCTGCCCAAAATCTTTGATCCTTTCTGTATCTGTACAGTCTCTTGCTGTATCTGTTTTCTTTTTACTATTAAGATTTAAAATTATCTGACCATTTTAACTAAACATACCATCATTTCCTTGGATGATCACAAAACAGAACATTAGAACATCAGAACATCTCGGATGAGAAGAGGCCATTCAGCCCAACAAAGCTCACCAGTCCTATCAATTAAGTGACATCAAGTTGAGTTTTGAAAGTTCCTGAAGTCCTACTGTCCACCACACCACCTGGTCACTTACTCCACGTGTCTGTCGTTCTCTGTGTACAGAAAAACATTCTAACATTTTGTGTGAAATTTCCCCTTAACAAGTTTCCATCTGTGTCCCCGTGTTCTTGATGAACTCATTTTAAAGTCACCGTCTCGATCCACTGGACTGATTCCCTTCATCATTTTAAACACTTCAGTCAGGTCTCCTCTTCATCTCCTGTAAAGGCCCAGCTCTTTTAATCTTTCCTCGTAACTCTTCCCCTGTAGCCCACCTGGAATCAGCCTCATCGCTCTTCTCTGGACTCCCGACTCGCCAGAGGAGGCTTAATGGCCTGCTGTTACGTCAGATCCAGGAGTACTTCCAGTACCAGGGTATAGTACGACAGAAACACTTCCGGGTCAGGCGGAAGCCTCTGGAAACAGGGAGTCCATCTTTCTGCAGCACCCCCTGGTGGCACCCAACATGATTGACCCTCAGGACTACGACTCCCTTATATCCCTGCTGGTATCCCTACTGGGTCCATGTCAGCAGAGCACCTCCATCTATTATACTGCTCCCCCCTACTGTTCATTAATCTATTCCTTTGTAAGGGATTTTGCTACAGTCCCATCCCAGCTGGGTTATACCTCCTTCTGTACTCTCACTCCATTATGGTGTCCCGGTGGGGAAAGGGTCCAGCACAGCACCCACATTGGTCATCTGTATATTTCTCAGAACATTCCTCTTGCTTCATTCTTATAAAACAAAAATCTTTACACTCAGGTTAATATTAGCATTGTGGGAAGGCTATCTGACTCCGGAGTTGTGTCATCTATTGAGTATTCATGTCTTGCATTAGTCGTGTCATGAAGTAGGACTGTTTGTCAGGTAGCCACACTGTCACAGGCCACAGCCAGACCCTTCTCAGCGTCACCATTGTGTAAAGCATGTGGCATAAAAGTGCAATTCGATTGTCCTATAGACGATCAAATGTGAGGTCCAGCTGAACACAACATGACTTGGATGGCGTCCCTTGGAAACTTCCAGGTGGCAAAATAAGAAGGGAGCCATCAGTCCACATCCTGGATTATCGTATAAGATGTTACTGTAGGATGACATTCTGGTCAACAGAGTTGAAATGCAGACTTCCAAATCTCCACTACATGGAGGAGCCAAGCATATTGCACTCATCTGGTAACCTTTCGTCATCTTTGGACTACTCATATGCCCAGTCATTTGTGTCCTTCTCAACACGTTCCTTGTGTTCCAGTCTCATAAAAAATCTTTACACTATGGTTAAGGTTAGGGTTGTGGGAAGGCTATCTATCTGCAGAGTTGTAACATCTTTTGAATCTTACATTACTCAGCATTTGTAGTGTCATGTAGTAGGACTGTTTCTCAGGTAGCAGCACTGTCGCAGGCCACAGCTAGACCCTTCTCAGCATTTCTGTTATGTAGATCATGTGGTGTAAAAGTGCAGTTCAATTGTCCCATAGACACTCAATAGTGAGGTCCAGCTGAACACAGCATAACTTGGATGGAGTGTGGTGGAAACTTCCAGGTGACAAACTAAGAATGGAACCATCAGTTCACATCCTGGAGTATCGTATAAGATGTTACTGTAGGATAACACTGTGGTCAACAGAGCTGAGATGCAGACTTCCACATCTCAACTATGTTAAGGAGTCAAGCATATTGCACTCATCTGGTGACCTTTCATCGTCTTTGGACTACTCATATGTCCCGTCATTTGTGTCTTTCTCAACACGCTCCTCGTGCTCCATTCTCATAAAAATCTTTTCACTATGGTTAAGGTTAAGGTTGTGGGAAGGCTATCTGTTTGCGGAGTTGTGGCAACTATTGAGTCGTACATTACTCAGCATTTGTAGTTTCATGTAGTCGGACCTTTTGTCAGGTAGCAGCACTGTCACAGGCCGCAGACAGACCCTTCTTAACATTACCATTGTGTAAAGCATTTAGCATACAAGTGCAGTTTGATTGTCCTCTAGATGCTCAATAGTGAGGTCTATCTGAACACAACATAACTTGAATGGCATCCTTTGGAAACTTCCAGGTGGCAAACTAAGCAGGAGGCCATCAGTTCACATCCTGGAGTATCGTATAAGATGTTACTGTAGGATGACACACTCTGGTCAACAGAATTGAGATTCAGACTTCCAGAGCTCCACTGTGTTGAGGAGCCAAGCATATTGCACTCATCTGGTGACCTTTCGTCGTCTTTGGACTACTCATATGCCCCATCATTTGTGTCTTTCTCAACATGCTCCTCGTGCTCCATTCTCGTAAAAAATCTTTTTACTATGGTTAAGGTTAGGGTTGTGGGAAGGCTATCTCACTCCGGAGTTGTGACAACTATTGAGTCGTACATTACTCTTGCAGTAGTTGTGTCATGTAGTAGGACTGTTTGTCAGGTAGCAGCACTGTCGCAGGCCACAGCCAGACCCTATTCAAACGTTACCATGGTCTAAAGCATGTGGCATAAAAGTGCAATTTGATTGTCCTCTATACGCTCAAAAGTGAGGTCCAGCTGAACACAACATAACTTGGATGGCATGCTTAAGTGACAAACTAAGAACGGAGCCATCGGTTCACAACCTGGGAGTAGCTGAGGTGGAGCTCATACGGTTCAGTCTCCTAGGCTTAGTGACTGAGTGGCTCCTTTCTGTTCCTCTTCATGCCCCTATGATCTGTAAGTGCCTTTGGAAAGAAATAAAAATCGATGCACCTTGTTGACTGTGACACCTCCTCATGACTGCAGCTGCCAGGAGAGAACAACTGGGGGCTTTAATCGGCATTTTAAGAAACTCGAGTCGGCTGAGAAGTTTCTGTTCCGTGTCTCCTTACTGGATTTTCTTAATTAAAACTGAAAGCCCACTAAGTGTAACGTGAAGAGCGGCGGTCTGATTTCATTTTCAGAAGTTCACTTTATGGTCAGATCCTGTGTGAACTGCGTTTACGATGCATTTGGGCATCTGTGCTGTGTCATTAAGACTGAGTGTGGCTGCAAAGTGGGGAGGAGATCTCTTTTTTTCCTAATGGGCGAGGCCATTTGTCAAAATCTGACAGCCTGGCTTCAGTGGAAATTGAGTACAAATTTAGGTGAGAAAGTGCTGTGCATGCAGCAAATTACCCACCCGTATATTTTCATTACCTGCTAGGGAATGAGACGCCAGCAGGTGCCACGCAAGGGCCAGCATTGGACAGGATGGCATTGCACCGTTGGGCACTATCACTCTGGATAGTTTTCAGGTTGTCTTTGGGATGGGGAAGGATAAAAACAGAACAGCTGGAGCAAAATCCACATTGAAATAGGGAGAAGCAGTGGTGGGAATAGGCATTTTAATGACCTCCTGGGCACAGCCATCAGTAGAGTGTCGACCTCGTCGAGAGGTTCACTTTCCACGGCAGTGACATTCATGTCTGTGGTGACTCTTCCTGTGAAGTCAGTAGATGGATTGGGAGAACATGAAGGGTCAAGAGGTCACTGGAAAGGGGAGGCTGGCGCTCTCGATATCTCTGCAAAAAGGTTGAAGGTCCAAGTCTTTAGAGTCCTGGTGCTCCCTGTATGTGAGACATGGACGCTATCCAGTGACCTGAGATGAAGACTGGACTCCTTCAGTACTGGGTCTCTTCAGATCATCCTTGGGTACCGCTGGTTTGACTTTGTGTTGCTCATGGAGTCCCGATTGAGGCACATGACCTGCATTGTGAGGAAGCATCACTTACGGCACTACAACCATGTGGCACGATTCCCAGAGGGTGGTCAGGCTCACAGGACCCTCACTGTTGAGGACCCAAGTGGCTGGACCCGGCCAAGGGGAAGCCCACATAACACCTGGCTGCAGAAGACAGATGGTCATTTCCAGAGGGTGGGTGCCTGGTGGGTTGCCAACCAGGATCTTGAACGGTTTTGTCGTGTGGTAAGTGCGGCAACGTGCTGTGCTGGTGCATGCTCCCTAACCTGACCTGACCTGGACCGGGCTTTGACATTAACTTATTTGACTGACACCAAGGCAACTTACAATATTTAAGATACAATCGGTTACATTTCTTGGGTTTTTCCAACTGGAGCAAAGGCAGGTGAAGTGACTTGCTCATGGTCACCAAGTGTCAGTAGCACCATTTGCTCCAATAACTTCAAGAGCTGAAGTCCAAAGCCTTACCCACAAGACCTCAGATATCTGGGGTTGTAAGGGTAACCTCAATCCCACCACACAGCTACTGTTTCAGTCATTTACCGTATATACTCACGTAGAAGTTGGGTCATAAAATCAGATTTTTTAACATCTTGCCTCCTCCAATCTCGCACCAGTTTCTCAGACACATCGAATTTTGTTGCAGCAGCGCAGTTATCAATTTCTTTCACCACGTCAACAACATTTCATTTAAAACCAGCTTTATATTTTCTTCTGATCGAACGCTCCATCGTAGATAAGGGATGCTGTTACGATAAAGGTGTATGAGGGGTGTGAGATACAAAAAACACAAATCAGTTCAAACGTCGCTTCAGAATAGTTCAGGCATTACTGTGTGGTCACGTAGGCACAATACATAGAAATAAAAGGCCGTGTGCTCCATGGTGGCTCTCTCAGGTGGGTGTTAGCATATCATAATCTCTTGGATCAATAGCGTGACTTTTCCACATTCGACTTATACGACCGACATTATAAAATGCCAGAAATTATACAGTAAAATCAAGCCCCGACTTATCTGCTGGAGAACTTAAACGTGAGTATATACGGTTGGTCAAATATATTTATGTCCATTAAGGCCTTTTTAAATTTTAAAAGTTCATTTTTGAGTGCATTGGATTATTATGGAAGTTCCTCAGTTTGTTATTTTGGTTCCCTGACACTCCACAGTTATTTTTAAGCACGGTATATGCATGAATGCTAAACAGATCTACTTATAGCACGCCACGTTTACCGCTTTGTCTGCCAAATGGACAGCAGCGCTAAGCAAACCGAGACTTCTGCGTGTTATGTTTCAGCCAGGGTTCCTCTACTGGCTTACAGTATGTGTACATTCCATTTTTGTCTTTTTTATTTCTGTTTTATCTTGTAAACATTGTGGTTTATGTTTATATTGTTATTTATGCTTATTATTTATAAAATGAAATCTGTTTTTGTTTTCAGTTTTTATTACTATTTGGTTTCTGTGAATTAGTATGTTCTGCCTTTTTCTTTGTATTTTGTGGGTGGTTCCCCAGGAGGCGGGGCCACCTGTCAATCAACGGTGAAAAAAACACACCCCCTCCTAATAAAGGCTGATGGGAAGTGTAGTCTATTGTGGTACATCAAATGCGCTTGGTGTTGGTGAGTTCTCCTCTTCTTATTTATTTATTTATTGATATACTTTGTTAATCCCTGAAGGGAAATTGTCTTTTCACATGGCCTTTGAAGAGGTCAGAGTGCGGGGTTGGCCTCTGGAACACTTTTCAGGTCCAGGGCTTTGCTCAAGAGCCCAATGGAAAAGGATCCCTTCTGCCACTAGTGGGATTTGTTATGTTTATTGCTGTTGTTTGGATTTCCTGGCTTTTTGACATATTTTTTGGCTTTATGTGACACATTTGTAACGGCCGACCCCTTACCCAGACCAGCAGCTACACCTCCAAGACCTGTGGCCTGGAATAAACTATTGGGGCTAATCTATAAATACCAAGCCGTACCTCTAACAAATTAAATTTTCCCCACAATCGACGGTTTAAACATAAGCACAAAAAAGCAGATATGTAAAAAAATAGGTGGATAAATGTATTAAATGAAACAATAACAAAAAATGCAAATTTCACACATAGAAAATAAGTATAGATATAGATATGTAATATCCCTCCACCAAACTAACAACGTGACAACACCATATATACAGTACTGTACAAAAGTTTTAGGCAGGTGTGAAAAAATGCTGTAAACAAAGAATGCTTTCAAAAATGGAAGTGTTACTCATTCATTTTCATCAAATAACATAATGCAGTGAATGAACAAAAGAGAAATCGAAATCAAATCAATATTTGGTGTGACCACCCTTTGCCTTCAAAACAGCATCAATTTTTCTAGGTACACTTGCACACAGTTTTTGAAGGAACTCGGCTGGTAGGTTGTTCCAAACATCTTGGAGAACTAACCCCAGATCTTCTGTGGATGTCGGCTTCCTCACATCCTTCTCTCTCTTCATGTAATCCCAGACACACTCGATGATGTTGAGATCAGGGCTCTGTGGGGGCCATACCATCACTTCCAGGACTTCTTGTTCTTCTTTACGCTGAAGATAGTTCTTAATGACTTTGGCTGTATGTTTGGGGTCGTTGTCCTGCTGCAGAATAAATTTGGGGCCAATCATACGCCTCCCTGATGGTATTGCATGATGGATAAGTATCTGCCTGTATTTCTCAGAATTGAGAACACCATTAATCCTGACCAAATCTCCAACTCCATTTGCAGAAATGCAGCCCCAAACGTTCAAGGAACCTTCACCATGCTTCACTGTTGCCTGCAGACACTCATTATTGTACCGCTCTCCAGCCCTTCGACAAACAAACTGCCTTCTGCTACAGCCAAATATTTCAAATTTTTACTCATCAGTCCAGAGCACCTGCTGCCATTTTTCTGTACCCCAGTTTCTATGTTTTTGTGCATACTTGAGTCGCTTGGCCTTGTTTCCACGTCGGAGGTATGGCTTTTTGGCTGCAACTCTTCCATGAAGACCACTTCTGGCCAGACTTCTCCGGACAGTAGATGGGTGTACCAGGGTCCCACTGGTTTCTGCCAGTTCTGAGCTGATGGCACTGCTGGACATCTTCTGATTTCGAAGGGTAATAAGCTTGATGTATCTTTCATCTGCTGCACTAAGTTTCCTTGACCGACCACTGCGTCTACGATCCTCAACGTTGCCTGTTTCTTTGTGCTTCTTCAAAAGAGCTTGAACAGCACATCTTGAAACCCCAGCCTGCTTTGAAATCTTTGTCTGAGAGAGACCTTGCTGATGCAGTAGAACTACCTTGTGTCTTGTTGCTGTGCTCAATCTTGCCATGACATGAAACTGTCTTCCACAACCTCACCTTGGTAGCAGAGTTTGGCTGTTCCTCATCCAGTGTTAAGCCTCCTACACAGCTGTTTCTGTTTCAGTTAATGACTGTGTTTCAACCTACGTGTGACATTGATGACCATTAGCACCTGTTAGGTAGAATTGGTTGATCAGACACCTGACTAGAATCCTACAAAATCCCTGACTTTGTGCAAGTGGACCTATGAGAATTGATGCTGGTTTGAAGGCAAAAGGTAGGAACACCAAATATTGATTTGATTTAGATTTCTCTTTTGTTCGCTCACTTTGCATTTTGTACATTGATAACAATAAACAATCATTATTTATATTTCTGAAAGCATTCTTTGTTTACAGCATTTTTTCACACCTGCCTAAAACTTTTGCACAGTACTGTATACACAATAACAAACCCTCCCTTGTCCCAGTAACATATAACAAACACAAAACACGAATAACAATGAATGAATACGGAAAATGCCAATGATAGTAAACTTGAGTCCGAGTACACAACTGTCCTGAATACAGATGACTGGTCAACAGATAAGTGGAAAAAATGGAGCAACCTCACCGTGAATCCTCGGCGTGTGGTGGATGATGTAGTCCAACCCCGGGGTTTCTGGCGATGAGGGAATTGAAGTAAGTCTGGCGGAATGAAAAACAAACTGGTTACAAAAGCGCAATGTGGAAAACAGCAGGTAAAGTTGATTTGTTGTTGTGAAAATGTAATCTCCGTCTTTCTCCTCTCCTCCATGGTCTGTACCCTCCTGATTGTTTATATAGTAATGAGCCGGATGTAATTGATTGATTGTAAACAGGTGTTTTCCATCTTGGGGCTGCGGTCTGTTTCCATCATCCGTCCCCCCTGTATTTACTGGGACAACATTCACTGACGCACACATTATAAACAGCAAACAGGATGATGGAAACAAAACGCACTCAGTACAAACATTGAAAAGCACTATTACTATGTAGCCCCGCTACATTTTGTCTGCTGGGCCATTTTGTAGCAGTACTACAGTCAGTAAGAACTGCATCTCCCAGCAGTCCATGTAGGAACTGTCAGGGTCAAAGGTTGTCAAATGAGGTTAAAAGGAGAACAGATGGCCAAAAAGGGGAAAAAAGGTTGTTTTGTTGTTGTATGTGGTGTGTTGCATTTATCTGTAGGACTGCCTGTTGTTAATTCAGCCATATTTAATCATTGTGTCCTGGAGTGTATTCGTTTGTTGGAGTCTGGTTTGTCTGTCTACCTGTGTACTGAGGACTGCGTTTGGATTCATTGGCTTTCCTGCTAGAAAAGGAGCGCTCCTGAACAATCCATCCGCATTCATCCTTTCAGCAACTACCTGTAGGACTGTGTTTTCCCTTCCCTTTCAACATACAGATCACTGGACTTAATCTCGTCATCTTTCACTTCATCCGGTTTGGTTTTTCTATGGACTTTGCTGTGTGGTGTTTGTGTTTATATATTAAATGTAATATCGCTGAAGAGGTTGGGGTGGTATTATTGTTTTCATTTAGTTGATTTAATTTCATTATACAGTGGAACCTCAGTTCACGAACGTCTCGGTACACGTACAACTCGGTTTACAACCAAAAAGTTCGCCAAACTTTTGCCTCGGTTCACGACCACACACTCGGTATACGAACAAGCCAGGTTCCCTTTCGGTTTGTACATGTTCAGTCTCTCCCTGTGCATTTCCTGGGCAGCGAGCAAGAGAGAGCGCAGCACACCACACACATACACAGAGGCAGCACGAGAGACAGAGAGAGGCGCGCGCGCACACACAGGCGCTCCAGGCTCGCAAAAGAGAGACGCACGCACACACACACAGGCGCGAGAGAGAGAGAGAGAGCGAGCGAGAGGGACACATAACGTAGAGAAGGCTTGTTTTTGTTTTCACTTCTATTTACAGTGATCGGTTCGTAGCCTGCATTGTTGCAATGTTACTTTTCTTGGTGGTTTATTAAATTACGGATTTTTCAAATGTTCATTTTTTCCCCTGTGCTTAAAACTCATTAAACTCATTAAACTCATTTCTTTGTTGTTCAAGGTTTTCTCAGTGTTATTCAATGTTTTTACATTTAGTTTACCATTACGCTGTGCATTCTATGGTGTAATTAACTATATTTGTGCTTAAAAACTAATATATATATACATACATACATACATACAGTTCGTACGGTCTGGAACGGATTAATTGTGTTTACATACAATCCTATGGGAGAAATTGCTTCGGTTCACGACCAACTCGGTTTACGAGTTTTGGAACGAATTATGGTCGTGAACCGAGGTTCCACTGTATTCTTAATTGTTTAATGTTCTGGTGTCCCGGGGATCTCCTCCACTAAAATAAATAAATCACCGTCACATTGACGGTGTGAATCTTAGCGGCACCTGACCGCTACAATTTATTACCAGGGCGCCTGTGATGTCATTCAGAGTGACAAACATCTGAGTTTTAGCGATCGAACTTTCTTTTAAAACCTCTATTTTTACTTTTGAATACCCGTGGGTCTGACTTCTGATTTTTAGTTTATAGGATTGACTTCCAGATGCAACTTCAGATTGCCTTTGACCTTCTTGGTCTCCTACATTCAAAGCATTACTTTCTCACTCCAAGTCAGTGTATAAAGTTCCTTGAGTCCGTGGTGGTCTTTAACCAGCCAATTGCATTGGGAATGCAGGCGTCTCGTCTGGGTGGTGGTGAAGATCTCTCTCTGTCCCAAACTTCAAGGCCTCTCTCCACGTGGACTTAACAAATGATTACATAAATGATCGATAATCTTAAAAACCGCACTCCTGTTTATATTACAAAACTGCATTCTTTTTCCCAGGTTGATGCCCATGCTAATCGTATTTACCTCAGGCTAATAAACAAGATTGTTTTTCTCACATTCCCGAACAATTGTCATGCAATCTGTTTTTTTAGGATTCTAAAAGGATAATGTAAAAGATACAAAGTTCAAATCAATAAATATTTTAGAGTTGAAATGAATGCCTAGGGGTCCGTGCTACTATTTTTTAAAAGATGCAGATTGCTGTCAGTCGAGGGAAGGACAGGAGTCAAACTGAAGGCCATCCTGTTACTTGAAACAAAAAAAAATTAACTGAAAACAATAAGCGCGAGTTTCCAATTGTGAAGGCTTTAGCCATCGACTCCGCAGTGATAGGCTCTGCAGAGTGGTCTTACGCTCTGTAAGGTGCTGCCCTTATCTCCAGAATGAGACACCACTTCTCTGGAGCACCGCGCTTTTATGGATCCTGGACTCGAAGGGGGCGGAGTCAGTTGGCCTCAGTGGGCGTGATCTTGGAGATGTGGGTGACAAGAGAGATGCAAGAGTTAGCCATTGCGCCCCCTGGTGTCCCAAAATGGTAGCACTTACCTCAGAGGAGCCTGTAAGGTGGCCCTCGGACACACACGCGTGTCTAGATATTTCAACACAAGAGGATGTTTGAATGCTCCGTTCATTACGGTATGTTTGAGATGGCTGTAATCAGTCTTAGTTTATGGCGGTTTGTCTGAGCCACAGGTCAATACGTTTGTTTTAGGATCACAATAGTCCAAGTCGTCCTGATTTCTGTCTCCGTCTTCAGCTCAAAATCGGTTGTTTGATCATCTGCTACAGCAGTCCTCAGCATGTTTTCCATCCACTTCTCTTCATTTTCAGCAGACTCTACATGTCCCACGCCTTTTCTATATTTTGTATTCCTTTTTAAATGCTTTCCTCCAGGGCGGCCTTGCCTGTTGACCTGTGAAATTCCTTTTGCTGGTGCCAGACAGGCTTGTAAACACATCAATTACACCCACGGCGTGGCCTTTTCCGCATAGAATGAAACGAAACTGAGTTATCTTTATTAACGGATCACGTTCAATATTAATTTACAATTAAACGAATATCACAGCTCAGCACGGTCACTCCCTTGATTCAAACCAGAGGCAGGGTCTTGTCGGGTAATGAGCAGCACTGCGGTGTATTTTGATTTTTCTACCATCACTCCACTTAAACGAAATTAAATTCCAATTCTGTTATCTCCCACTATATCAGCGATTCTCAAACTGTGGGGCGCGCCAACAGTAACAAAAAAGGGGGCACGAATATTGCCATATGTGGCGTAATTTCGCTATTCGTAGGAAAATTTTAAACTTGTAGCGGTGTATCAGCAGCAAAAAATATAGGAATACATTTTATTAGGGTTTCAAAAAAGCGTTAGGGGGGCCACGATTAAAACTGTTATGAAAACTCAGGTCGCAAATACTTAAAGCTTGAGAAACTCTGCTCTATATAATGTCACGCATGCGTGTCTGAGGTTCACCTTCTGGGACAATAGGAGGTTAGCACTACCACTCCGGGGCAGGAGGGGGCGCTGTTGCTGATGATATCAACGCTGTTTTCTCCCATAGCCTGGAGAAACCACCCACTGACGACAACTGACTCCGCCCCTTCTGGTTCCCCCTCTGTTAAGCTCCCAGCATGCCTTATTCTGGAGATAGCAGACCACAGAATGGAGCAGAATGGAAACAATTAAATAATGAAACATTTCATAAATGAAACAACAGTTTTAGAAGAAGTGAGTCAAATAGGGGCGGCACAGTGGCATAGTGGGTAGCACTGCTGCCTCCCAGTTAGGATACCCGGGTTCGCTTCCCGGGTCCTCCCTGGGTGGAGTCTGCACGTTCTCCCCATGTCTGCGTGGGTTTCCTCCCACAGTCCAAAGATGTGCAGATTAGGTGCATTGGCAACTCTAAATTGTCCATAGTGTGTGCTTGGTATGTGGGTGTGTGTGTGTGTGTGTGTGTGTGCGCTCTGCGGTGGGCTGGCACCCTGCCCGGGGTTTGTTTCCTGCCTTGCGCCCTGTGTTGGCTGGGATTGACTCCAGCAGACCCCCGTGACCCTGTAGTTAGGATATAGCAGGTTGGATAATGGATGGTTGGGATGAGTCAAATAGGCACACAACAATAAGCGAAACTAAAGCCAGAGAAGGAGCCCTGGCATAAAAACGACTGTAAGTACAGGTCAGGCTGCTGTGTGCCAAAGCTTATGAAGCATCAAGTAGGAATATGAGCTGGGCATTGTCACACGTGTGAACATAGGGGACAGCTGGAGGGCTCCAGAGACTGTAATTCTACTGCTGCTCCAGAGGTTGGCGCTGTATCCCAATGCCTTTATCTCTTCCTTCCTCTACATACCGAATGATTGACAGCTGTAACACCTCTGACATCACTTCCGGTGTGCATCCATCCACATGGACCCACCTCTTTCTGCAGGAAGGACCCAAACCTAGAAGTTCTGCCATCTTTGACAGTTCTGCAAAAACATCTCTGCGAATATTGCATGCATGTTTTCTGTCTTCCCTGGCCATCGGACCTGACTTTATTCTTTGTTAATTTGCCTAATGTTATTCTTATATTTTTTCTTTCTTCATCTTGTAAAGCACTTTGAGCTACATCATTTGTATGAAAATGTGCTATAGAAATAAATGTTGTTGTTGTACGTATTTTTGTTATTTTGTCAAACTAGTTATATGGGTACCCCAACTCTTTATCATTGTCATCTGATTCTCTTACATCATATTGTATACATTTACTGTATATCTATGTGTTTTCTTTCTATGGTTATTTGTGCCCAGGTGTGATGCACTCCGGATTGCTGGTCTGGTAGTGCATATGTCATGTCTCTGCCAACCCTGACTGGAGTTCAATTTCATTATTTTAGTCCTGTTTTTGATTCTTTTATTTATATGTTAATGCTACTTTTGTTGTTTATGTACCGAATTGGGCAACATGGGTTGGCTGGCATCACATCTGGAATGGATGGTTCCTTACCTGGCTTGGAGACCCTTTTAATGGAAGGATGCGGGTGGATAGGTATCCCGACCGGGTTGATTAGTTATCTTAGTCTTAGGGTCCTTTAGCTGGTGCCTGGGGGAGCAGGATGTCCTCTCAACCAATACGCTTCTGTAGGTGCCACTGGATTCTGCACCTCATTCATGATACACTTCCATCTATGGCGATCTGTGATGATGTTTCGGACCTCTTCAACAGTCAGTCGCCTTTTCTTTTGGTCTTCTTTGATTTGTCTGATCCACGTTTTCTTTGGTGCAGTTCGTTGAACTTTCCAGGAGGCAGGTGGCTCTCGCCATAAAAGGTTGTAGGGCAGCCTAGTGATGTTCACCCTGCAGACGTGGCCAAACCATTGCAGTCTGCACTTTATGATCAGTTCTTCAATTGGAGGTTGGTTATCGCACTGGGCCCGAATGGTCACATTTTGGCGGCAATCATGGAGTGACACACCCAGTATTTGCCTCAAGCATCGTATTTGGAAGACCTTCAGATTGCAGCAGTCCACGTTTCTGCTCCATACAAGATAATTGGCATGATCAGAGTACGGAAGAGATGTAATCTTGTTTTGATGGAAATATTGGACTTCCTCCAAAGGCACCACTTGAGTGATATGAACGCCTCAGCCTCTAGTCCAATCCGACTATAGACTTTGATCATTGATGCCACTTTCTTCTCTTGTATGAGTGATCCCAGATATTTGAATGCTTGAACCTGCTCAATTTGGACTCTAGGTAAACTGTCACCTGTGTCCATCTGTGGTCATAATCTTGGTGTTATCCTTATCCTTATCCTTGTAGGCTGTTATAAAGGATGGCCAGATGAAGACTGCTTCCCAGGTCCATGTGCTTCCCCAGTACGCTGGGTGGTGACAGCCCTCTGGCATGTATCCCGTTTGGACACCTGCAGGGCTGTATGGGTGTTGTCGCTTTGGTGGGCAGCCCTGTTGGGGTACTCTGATCCCACTAGGGTGTTCTGCTGAAGGCAGACTCTCCTCTCACAGTGAGCTTCCATCTGACCCAGAAGGGCTTCCTGGATGCAGTGCGATGGTCTTGGAAGTACTCCTGGGTCCGCTATAAAAGAAGCTGGCCCACCTCACCTGTGGGTCAGAAGTGGGAGAGTAGTCAGACTTGGGTGGAGCGGAGAAGGGAAGAGTCTTATTGATGGAACAGTGGAATACTTTAACACTAGAATCCCCGAAGCCTGCAAAAATATTTGTAATGCCAGGCCACCTTAAATTCCCTCGCACCTCTTCATCAGCGTCTTTGTTTTGCAAATGTGTCAATCAGCACTGGGAGCAAGGAGCCTGCTCACTCATCCCCCGCCTAGGCAGCTGAAGTCGGGCACAAAATTTTCACTACTGAAAAACAAGGGCGCTGATGAGGAGGTGCGAGGGAATTTAAGGTGGCCTGGCATTACAAATCTTTTCAGGGATTCTAGTGTTAAAGTATTTGTGGCAATAAATCTTGTTATTGGAGTCTCAACCTGTGTCTGTTCAGTTGTGCCAGGTGTTTGGGGTGCTACAGCACCCCCTAGAGTTCACAGTACATTATTCTTTATTTTTTGATTTTGTTCATGCATACTGTATAAGCTGCCTGTGTTATGCTTCATGTGTTTTGTGGGCGACCACATGCCAATCCTCGCCAGGATCTGCCCTCCGCTCTATAAATCTGGAGGGTCTCCCACAGTTCCTGACGGTTCATTTCGAACGTACCTGGAAGTATTTTGCTGGGCTTATTGTGAATTTTGAGTCCTTGCTCTGGTTTTGAGTTTGCCTTTGGATTGTGTTTTTTGGGACATTGTTCACCTTGCTGGCAACTCATGTATGCCTGTTGTACTCTTTGAGGGCTTCTTTGTGAGGCAAAGCATTTTTGTGATAATAAATCTGTTTATTGTAAAGACTCTGTGTTTGCCCTTATTATGTGAATTTCCCCTTGGGATTAATAAAGTATCTATCTATCTATCTATCTATCTATCTATCTATCTATCTATCTATCTATCTATCTATCTATCTATCTATCTATCTATCTATCTATCTATCTATCTATCTATCTATCTATTACTAGCCAGGGTTTGACAGTGATATCCCCCTTTTTTTTTGGAAGTGCTTTCATAACCTATGTGCTTTGGAACTCCTAGTCCATGACAGTATGTGAGTTCAGCATGCCATGTTACACATCAATCAGACTGACAGCTGTCCACATTGTGAAAGCTCCTAATGTCTTTGATTAGCATGCCCACCGTTTCTTTATCCGCCCAGATCAGTCTACCCTCGGAATAGGCGAGTGGAAAAAAAACCTGAAACGGCAAACAGAGTGATAAGCATCTGTAAACAAAGAAGTGAAGGCGGAAAATATATGATTTGAGAATGCAGGTGCCAGCTAAGACCCAAAGAACAAAAGATAACGTGAAAGACAGTCTGGAGTGCAAGAATGATGGAGCAGACGGAAGGGAAAAAAACGTGTGATGATTTCAATGACTTTTTATTGTGAAGGTTTAAAAATAGAGCGCTTGCTTTTGGTGCATCTGTTAATTGTTGATTTAAAGAGTCTGATGAGTAATTGAGCCAATGTGACATGGCAGGAGTGGCAGGACAGGCCCTGTGCGAGGAGACAAATTGGACATCTGGAACATGGCCGAGATATTTTAAAATTATGCTTTGATTCAAACCAAACATATATATGAGGCGCAGATGTCTGAAAATCTGGAATAGTTTACTGATAGAAATTTGTGTTTCCTCCGGGTACTCCGGTTTCCTCCCACTGTCCAAAGACATGCAGTTTAGGTGAATTGGCGATTCTAAATTGTCCCTAGTGTGTGCTTGGTGTATGGGTGTGTATGTGTGTGCCCTGCGGTGGGCTGGCACCCTGCCCGGGGTTTGTTTCCTGCCTTGCACCCTGTGTTGGCTGGGATTGGCTCCAGGAGACCCCAGTGACCCTGTAGTTAGGATATAGCGGGTTGGATAATGAATGGATGGATGGATAGAAATTTAATACGTTGGAGCACTTTGAAAAACTGCTAAAATCCCATTACTTTAACATGGTTTTCTCATAGCTTCTGTGGCGGACGGCCGGGGCCCATGCCCATGCCCATGCCCGGCCGGGACATCCCTTCAGTATATGTTCTGGGGGAGCAGCCATGGATTATTCAAAATCTCCCCCTGGATGCTAGATGGCAACCCTCCTGGGTTGGAGCGGTGCCTCAGTCTCCCGCAGAGGGCTCCATGGGAATTGGAGTTTGGTGCAGCCCTGTTGGGTCCTGCAGGCGCCGCCAGGGGGGTGATGAAGCTGACACTCCTGAGCCCTTATGGGCAGTGTTTTCACCACCTTATAAGAGGAGCCAGCAGCCACCACTGAGCAGGCTGAGTCAGGAGGAGGAGGACAAACCTTGCCGAGAGGAGTGGTAGAGAAGAGTGTGTTGTAGTGTGCTTTACTTTGGTTATTTGGTGTGCTTTGTGGACTGTGTTATACCTGAGGGACATGGGGAAGATGTGGACTCCAGATGAAGAAAATAATTCATTTTTGCTGATTTTAACGTGCCTCCGTTGTCAGTCTGTGTTGGGTCAGGCGCCTATATAGCGCCTTTCACACTTTATTTTAGTCTAACCCTGATATTCTGTATATGCATTGATTTATCATTTCTATCATGGCTCTGCAAGCCGTACTCACCCATACTTTCTCTGCTGTTCTATTTCCAGTTTTCTGCGGTGGCGACCTGCACCCGCAACCACCTGATCAGGGCACTGTGCAGCCCTTACATTGATGGATTGAAGGCCAGAGGTCCACATGATCATAGATGTCTAATTCTTCCACGTGAAACCTGAAAACCACGAGGACTGATTGAGATCACTGATGTTAGGTAGAATGTCCAGTGGGGGCCGGGTGGTCTCATGGCTTCAGAACCCGTGCAGATTTTGTTTTTTTTTCACCTTCCCTCTGGGTTTTGTTTTTTTGTTTAATCTGTCCTCCTGGCCATCGGACATTACTTTATTCTTTGTTACTTGGTATGGCCTAATTTTTTATTTATAATTTTTTCGTCTTATTTAGCAGTTTGAGCTACATCATCCATCCATCCATTTTCCAACCTGCTGAATCCGAACACAGGGTCACGGGGGGTCTGCTGGAGCCAATCCCAGCCAACACAGGGCACAAGGCAGGGAACCAATCCAGGGCAGGACACACACGCACACACCCACACACCAAGCACACATTAGGGCCAATGTAGAATGGCCAATCGACCTAACCTAACCTAACATCTATGAAAGAAATGAATGGAGGAAGGCAGCCTTTTCAGGGGACTGCATCCCCCAGGATGTTAGGTGGCAGCTCCCCTGGACAGCAACAGTTCCCTGAATTCTCTCAAAGCATCCTGGGACATAGAGTCTGTTTTCTCAGCCCTGTTGGGTGCCATGGGTGCTGCCATGGGGAGCTCACAAAGAACCTGGGGACTACTATGGTTACGACAACCCAGAAGTACTTTGGAGTCACAAGGACGGAACCTTGCAGTACTTCCGGGCTACTTGAGAAAGAATGATGTGGTGTTGAACCCGGGAGAAACACTTCCGGGTTATGGACTATTTAAAGGACTGGTGAAGACCCAGCAAGGAGAGCCAGAGTTGGGAGGTTGGGTGACTAAGCTGCTGGGAGTGGAGGATTGTTATTGATTATTGTGATTATTGATTATTATTATTGGAGAATTGTGGAGTGTGTGGTGCTTTGTGCACTATATTGAAAAAAATAATATTAAAATTCTTCTTGTTGCTTTTTATAAGTGTGTCTTGGACGTCTGTCTGGTGGGTTTCACAGGGCAACAGTACCTCAAGCGTCCACAATATATAAATGTATACATGCCCCCTACACACGCAGACCAATATATTATATAAAAGTAGAGACATAAGTTAAAAACATAAAGCAAGGATTTTAATGGGTTATGAGGGAAACAAAAGTAAAATCATTTCAAAATTATTTAATACAAGCTAAAAAAAATTCTGTAAAAGTGAAATCATTTAAAAATATTTATTTCATACAGACAACAGAGAAATATTATTATTATTTAATACAGGCAGTTAGAAAAAAAGTAGGCCGTGGAAAGTAGTAACAACCCACTTTGCTGACAGTCACTGGATGTTGCAATGCTGATCTAGAACTGTAGCAGCCGTTGGTTTCTAAAGAATCGACACACAGAGTCTCAGACTGGTGCGTTTATCTTTATTTACAGTTGGGCAAAAAAGTATTTAGTCAGCCACCAATTGTGCAAGTTCTCCCACTTAAAAAGATGAGAGAGGCCTGTAATTTTCATCATAGGTATACCTCAACTATGAGAGACAAAACGAGAGAAAAAAAAATCCAGAAAATCACATTGTCTGATTTTTAAAGAATTTATTTGCAAATTATGGTGAAAAATAAGTATTTGGTCACCTACAAACAAGCAAGATTTCTGGCTCTCACAGACCTGTAACTTCTTCTCCTCTGTCCTCCACTCGTCACCTGTATTAATGGCACCTGTTTGAACTCGTTATCAATATAAAAGACACCTGTCCTCAACCTCAAACAGTCACACTCCAAACTCCACTGTGGCCAAGACCAAAGAGCTGTCAAAGGACACCAGAAACAAAATTGTAGACCTGCACCAGGCTGGGAAGACTGAATCTGCAATAGGTAAGCAGCTTGGTGTGAAGAAATCAACTGAGGGAGCAATTATTAGAAAATGGAAGACATACAAGACCACTGATAATCTCCCTCGATCTGGGGCTCCACGCAAGATCTCACTCCGTGGGGTCAAAATGATCACAAGAACGGTGAGCAAAAATCCCAGAACCACACGGGAGGACCTAGTGAATGACCTGCAGAGAGCTGGGACCAAAGTAACAAAGGCTACCATCAGTAACACACTACACCGCCAGGGAGTCAAATCCTGCAGTGCCAGACGTGTCCCCCTGCTTAAGCCAGTACATGTGCAGGCCCGTCTGAAGTTTGCTAGAGAGCATTTGGATGATCCAGAAGAGGATTGGGAGAAGGTCATATGGTCAGATGAAACCAAAATAGAACTTTTTGGTAAAAACTCTACTCGTCGTGTTTGGAGAAGAAAGAATGCTGAGTTGCATCCAAAGAACACCATACCTACTGTAAAGCATGGGGGTGGAAACATCATGCTTTGGGGCTGTTTTTCTGCAAAGGGACCAGGATGACTGATTCGTGTAAAGGAAAGAATGAATGGGGCCATGTATCGTCAGATTTTGAGTGAAAACCTCCTATCATCAGCAAGGGCATTGAAGATGAAACGTGGCTGGGTCTTTCAGCATGACAATGATCCCAAACACACCACCCGGGTAACGAAGGAGTGACTTCATAAGAAGCATTTCAAGGTCCTGGAGTGGCCTAGCCAGTCTCCAGATCTCAACCCCATAGAAAATCTTTGGAGGGAGTTGAAAGTCCGTGTTGCCCAGCGACAGCCCCAAAACATCACTGCTCTAGAGGAGATCTGCATGGAGGAATGGGCCAAAATACCAGCAACAGTGTGTGAAAACCTTGTGAAGACTTACAGAAAACGTTTGACCTCTGTCATTGCTAACAAAGGGTATATAACAAAGTATTGAGATGAACTTTTGTTATTGACCAAATACTTTTTTTCCACCATAATTTGCAAATAAATTCTTTAAAAATCAGACAATGTGATTTTCTGGATTTTTTTTTCTCATTTTGTCTCTCATAGTTGAGGTATACCTATGATGAAAATTACAGGCCTTTCTCATCTTTTTAAGTGGGAGAACGTGCACAATTGGTGGCTGACTAAATACTTTTTTGCCCCACTGTATGTCTCAAAACTATGGCTCTTTATTGTAGTCGTTATATCATCACGAGCACCGTGAAAACTATAAACAAAAATATAAACATACAGTTTTTTTAACATTCTACAAAGTAACTGAACAAATGAAACAACATACAATTAATTGCGTACCTCGCTCCACTTATCTAGGGGTGCAATAAATCTGAAGATCACCGTTTCAGAGATAGCATTAGTCCTCACTGTTTCTTCACGCTTCCGCTACTGTACGTTGTTACGTTCCCTACGTGCAGAATGATTCCGCGTCCATTTACAAGAACTGCACAGCAGCGTGGCAGGAGAGCAAAATAGAGTGTCGCAGCATGTCCTCAGCCAACCACTCAGGCAGCAAACACTCGTTTCCTCATTACATTTGGGTTATTATCAAGAGAATCTGAGAAAAGAAAGTATAATCTCTATATATATAAAAGTCAGTGTGTGTATGTATGTATGTTCCAGTGTCACGTCCGAACGGCTAGAGCGATTTTCATGAAACTTGCTACACATGTTTCTCATTGGTCGACTAAAAATACTGTTGGGTGAAATTCTACAAAGTAACAGAACAAATGAACAAACGAAACAACATACAATTAATTGCGTACCTCACTCCACTTACCAAGGGGTGCAACAAATCTGAAGGTCACCGTTTCAGAGATAGCATTAGTCCTCACTGTTTCTTCACGCTTCCGCTACTGTACGTTGTTACGTTCCCTACGTGCAGAATGATTCCGCATCCATTTACAAGAACTGCACAGCAGCGTGGCAGGAGAGCAAAATAGAGTGTCGCAGCATGTCCTCAGCCAACCACTCAGGCAGCAAACACTCGTTTCCTCATTACATTTGGGTTATTATCAAGAGAATCTGAGAAAAGAAAGTATAATCTCTATATATATAAAAGTCAGTGTGTGTATGTACAGTATGTATGTTCCAGTGTCACGTCCGAACGGTTAGAGCGATTTTCATGAAACTTGCTACACATGTTTCTCATTGGTCGACTAAAAATACTGTTGGGTGAAATTCTACAAAGTAACAGAACAAATGAACAAACGAAACAACATACAATTAATTGCGTACCTCGCTCCACTTACCAAGGGGTAGGGTGAAATCGGCCCTAACCCATCCCCTTCTGGGTGGGGGCAAGGGTGATCTTGCAGTCTTGAATGCATGTTATCATTCAGTTGACACTCGGAACGACCACCAGAGGGCGAACTGGAGGTGACTGGCAGTATTCTTTATGTTTAAGCACCACCGCCTCCCCCTGTTGCTTTTGAAATTAAATAGAGTTCTACGCGTGCAAGTGTGTGTGTCTGTCCGGCCTGGAAGTGAGACGTAGAGTTGGGGTGAGGGCTCCAGCTCCGAGGATACGTAAGTGAGGCCAGCACTAAAGGAAACCTCTGAAGAAAGACAGTCGCTCATCTGCTAATGCACAAACGATGCGAGCACGTCGGCAACACGAATCCTCATAAAAGAGAGATGCCCAGAGTAGTTCTGACGATTTCAATACTTTCTAGGATCCCGTGCTGTTGCACAGTTAGAATATAGCAGGCGACTGCCGGCATTCTTTATGTTTGAGCAACACGGTGCCCCTGTTGCTTTTCAAATTAAATAGAGTTGGCCGGTTCCAAGCTTCAACTGGATGATAACATACATACAAGACCGCAAGACAAGGACATTAGTGAGTCTTTATTGTTTGTTAATTTATTTTCATTTTTAAAGTTGTTTTTTTAATTATATTTTTCTCAAACAATAAAAAAAAATACTTTATTTTCCTCCCGGGCAACGCTGGATATTTCAGCTAGATACTTATAAAGTTACAACTAAGTACCGTAAGAAGGCAGTAAAAGTATATTTTTATTATGAAATTTCAAAATGAACTAAATATGGGACATTTGGGTGTCCCTGAAAGGTCAGTACGGGACAAGGGACAAAATGATCAAATATGGGACATGTCCCATATATATATATATGAGAGACGTCTGGCAACCCTATATTATATCAGAAACTTTGTTATCTCGATTCTGCATGAAAACCTGAGATTAAACTGCATGGGGTAAGTAACAAATAAAAGCATATCATTTTTGGGAGGAGTATTCCTTTAATCAGAATATACCTTGAATAGGACTCAAAGCTATGTGGGAGTTTAGTTCAAGGGGTCTTTAGTCATAAGCCTAATTTTTAACTAAATTGCATATTATCATTTAACAAAAGGAAGAGTTACGTGGTAGCCTCAGTACATAAACTGTCCCCATGTGTTTTGAATATTGGAACAGGGCATTGAATAATTAGGTATTGACAAATAACAAGCTTTGTGACTTTTGCCAATGTCCGCTTTGAGGTTACTCGCATTTTCTTTCTATGCCTACAAAACTGAAGGTGATACAAAACAAAGAATCAATGAAGGAAGTCAACATAGCACTTAAATAGCAATGGCCGAGAGACTTGAAAACAAGCAAAATGTGGACAATCGTTAATTAGGAGCAACATCTCTGAGTCTCGACCCTTTATCACAGTTTGAATGATTGCGTGTAATCAATGCACAGAAAGGCGCTTTTCTTTTATCCTCGGTGTTCTATCTGTAAATATGCACAGCCCCCCTCTGAGCGCCTCTAACGGGGGCTGCGCTCACGTGGATAGACTGAAGAGAAATGTGTCATACAGCCCAATGAGATCACTTTGGGTGAGCGCTCACTCACTCCTGGGTGACACCTTTAGTGGTGCATCGTGTATTTATGACATCAGAGGAGCAGCGCGGACTCCTCAGTCATATTAAACACCTCTATGGAGATCATGTCAGAGGAACCATAGAGAGTCGTGGACTCCATTAAAACAGCATTCGGAAAGAACTCACATTTATCATATCAATACAAACAATATAGTATCCATAGATCAGCAGTGTTACACAGACATCTTCAAGCAACGTTTATTGCATTATTATGGATTATATGCCCATAGAGAAAAAATAATAACCTGCTTACTAGAATGTAATGTACAATATTACAATAAAGGGACTGTATGCATCCATCAACCATACTAAAATTTTTGGTAGAGTTTATATTGTAAAAGGTAAAAGATAACAGGCTGTAGACTGGCATTATAAATAAAAACACATAAAGTTCCTGACAGATAGATAGATAGATAGATAGATAGATAGATAGATAGATAGATAGATAGATAGATAGATAGATAGATAGATAGATAGATAGATAGATAGATAGATAGATAGATAGTGTGGTATATGGCTGGCAGTTCATCCCGGCCAATACCCCCAAGCCGCCAGATGGAGCCCTCCCTGCAACATGGAGGTGCCCCGAATTCCAGCAGGGCATCATGGACCTTGGAGTTTTTCTTCACAGCCCTGCTGGATACCATGGGGGCTGACAGGAGATGCTGCAGGGAGGCGCAACGACCTATATTTCCCGTATAACCCGGAAGTACTGCCCAGTCATGAGGACAGAAGAAATAAAGTACTTCTGGGTTGAAGAAAGAGAGAAGTTTTCATCTGACCCGGAAGTGCTGGGAAATCACATGGACTGAGGGATCAGAAGCACTTCCGGGTCAAGGACTTTAAAAGGACGATGGGAAACCCCAGCAGTTTGAACCAAGTTGGGAGGAAGGGTGAGTGAGCTGCTGGGAGTGGAGGATTGTTTATTGTGATTTATTATTGATTATTATTAAAGTATTGTGGAGTGGAGGGTGGTTTGTGCACTTTATTATTATAATAAATTAATCTTTGGACTTTTATCTGGTGTCTGACGTGTGGTCTGATGGTTCAAGGGGACGACAGCGCCCACTATCTGTCACAATAGATAGATAGATAGTGTAATAAAGCACAAGGAAGATCATACAGATTTGGGGAGTTCCAACTGTTAATAAATCACATCTTCACTTGCTTGAGTTAAAAATTGAACTGTCAAATAAAAGAAAAGGTGGCCTATATATGTGTAGGGTACGGAAACTGCAAGTGATGTCATATGGAGATTGGATCTGGAAGACCAGAAGCAGAAGTGAGTTCATGTTGAGGAGGGATCTGGGAGACTGGAACTGGAAATGATGTCATTAAGAGGCGGGTTCTTTTGACAGTCCGCAAAGGGGGAGAGGAGAAAGCATCAGAGGACAGCATCAACCCCTAGGCAGGCTGAGAAACACAATTATTTGAGCCCTTAAGGTGTCTCCCAAGCAGATAGATAGATAGATAGATAGATAGATAGATAGATAGATAGATAGATAGATAGATAGATAGATAGATAGATAGATAGATAGATAGATAGATAGAATACATTCTTAGCTACATATGCACAAAGCATTCAATCATTCAGTTTAAAATCTCTTGTCGAGTGCATTTATCTTGTTTTGAAATTGTCCAATTTGTATCCAGGCCATGATTCAACCTGTGAATGTTGCAATCGAGCTCCAGCCTCACTGGGCCACATGTTTTGGGCCTGCACCAAATTAACATCATTCTGGACAGAAATCTTTGCATGCCTTTCAGACAGCCTTGGTGTCCCAATCCTTCCTAACCCATTAACAGTTGTGTTTGGTGGGCTCACAGAGGGACTTAAAGTGGAGAAGGACAAACTAACTGTAATTGCCTTTACTTCACTATTGACACGTAGACTTATCTGGCTCAAGTGGAAGAATCCCACCTCACCTCTTTTACGTCAGTAGGTAACTGATGTTATATACTGTTTGAGATTGGAAAAAATCAAATTCTCACTTACAGAATGAATAACATTTTAGAATAAGCTTCTGTATCGGGGAAAAAGGTACTCTTCCTTCCTGGCTGCTTTTAAAGATTCCCTCTGGTTGTTGTCTCTCTTCTCTTTCATTTGGGTGGAAGTTGAAGTTTGGTTTTGTTAAGTTTGACTTGATTGTATGGTATGTTATTTGCTTTAACTCTTTGAGGGCTGAATATTTATTTAAAAAAACATAGTTTCCGAAAAGCAATAGCTTCACACAGAAATCAACATAAAACGTCTGTTGCTGCATGCTGTGGCTGTCACTTTGCCAAGAATGTGTGGCAGGCTTGTCTTTGTGTGGCTGGGACAAAGTTGCGGTGCATTGCAATGTGGTTTCTACCACTTATCATTATTAAGTGACAGTCCTCCCTGGCAAACATTGTCAGTACAACGATCAGCTGGGGACCAATCAGCTGAAACTGGAACCTCACCCTCGTTTTCAATCACTTGTATCAAAATCGGTCTCCGACAAGTCATAGTCCAGTTCAGAGATAACAGACAAAACGTCGTCCACGGAATATTTTGCTTTACGCATTCGCTTTGATCTCTCACCAAATGTCAGTGCCATTTTTGCCATTGTTTGCGCCTTGCTACTCACGCTTCAGTCTTACTACTCAGGAAATCTCGGTCAAACCAATGAATCTAACTTTCCTTCAGGCAACGAGAATCCAACTAAAACATAATAATAGTTGATTTTGTCACAGTTTACAATCGATTATCCTCGTCATCTCCTCCTTTTGACAAAAGTCGACATCAGCCCTGAAAGAGTTAAATTATAATCAATAAAAATATATAAAAAAGAGACCTTTATGTACAATTGTGTAACCAACAAGCTGTATTTTCTTATATGTTAACAGTTCTTAAAGAACATAAAATATCAATACAATAATTCCCCACATTTCTGGAATTGTTCAGGCTGATTTTATAATAAGCAAATTCCACTTTCAGACTGTCATGATTTTGGATTTTAAACCTTAACAGAGCACCAGTCGTCATTGTGTTTCCCACCTTATCCCACTGCTTTGTTTTTATTATCACCAGCTTGGCTTAGCCCAGTGAAAAGTTACCAAGTAGACATTTCTTTAAACAGTTGGACAGATCTGTCTTAGGAAGCAGAGCAAATACTTTTGCTTTAAAAAAAAGAAACAAAGAAAGCCCCCCAGTTGACGTGTACTGTAGAAGTTCTGAGGAAGTACAAGTTTATGTTGAGATGATGCAGTTCAGCAATTCCTGACATAAGCAATACATTAAGTCGCGACTAACTGCAGCCCTCACATCAATGGCCTATAAATACAGTGGTAACTCTGGTCACAATCATAATTTGTTCCGAAACTCTGGACGCGATCCAATTTGGTTGCGACCTGAATGTAATTTCTCCATAAGATTGTATGTAAACACAATTAATCCGTTCCAGACCGTACGAACTGTATGTAGATATATATTTTTTTAAGCACAAAAATAGTTAATTATACCACAGAATGCACAGTGTCATAGTAAACTAAATGTAAGAACATTGAATAACACTGAGAAAACCTTAAACACAGAAAACTAACATTGTAAGAGTTTGCGCTAGACCCTTACGAACCACTTGCTGTAAATGTTTTTATGAGTTTTAAACACAGGGAAAAAAAATTAAATGCCACTTCTCTTGCAAAACTTTTCACACCATCCTCTACTGGCTTTAAATTCTTCACCTTCGCCACTCGAAGAAGGATTTTTTTTCAGCAAATCGCCATGAATCTTCCTGGCTTTCTCGCTTATGATCACCACGCGTACGCTATCCCCTGTAAGTTGCTTCTCGTTCAACCACACTAGCAACAGCTTTTCCACCTCTTCCAGCACTTGAGGCCTCTGCTTGGTTAACATTGTAACTACTTTTGAAACATCAGCTGCTTTGTTAGGCCCTGTATACGCAAACAAAAGAGAATGGGAAACAGAGAATGGGAAATCATTGGTGCGTACGAACACGCGTAGAGAAACTGGCCGCCAGTGTTTTTGTTCGCCACCAGAGCATATGGTCACGAACAGATGCAAAATTTTGCCAAACTTTTTGATCGTAACCCGATTTGTACATGTTCAGAAACGCTCGTGACCAGAGGTTCTACTGTAACTGTTACCTTGACCAAGAGATGGTGGCTTTAAGTAAAACAACAATGTTAGAGTATTCCCAGGTCGTGTGTGATGTGCGATCTCTCCGACGCATCCTCATTCTGCAGCAGAGTCTTCTCATGAGGTCTGTCTGCATAACTGTTGGGTCGCAGCTACCCAATACCTGACACTCTTCATCTTCTACTAGTCTCTGCTTACTTTTCTTCCTACTGACCTACACCTCAAAGCCAAGGAGATTTGGTCAAAAATAGGTGGTGGTTCATATGAGTGGACTGGTGCAACACAAAAGCCTAGACATAATGGAGCGAGAATGAAAATAAATGGGTTATCTTCAGACTTAGAGAGTCCTAAGTGGAAAACACATAGGGGTATCCTTTGAGGTGGGGTGTAAGCAGAGAGGGTCAAAGCCAAGTAAGGGTTCAACTTCAAGTTCAAGTTCAAAGTTTATTGTCATGTGCACAGTAAGGAAACACTTTTCCCTGTACAATGAAATTCTTTCTTTGCTGTCCACACCAAATGACAAAACCAACGTATAAAGATAAACATAAATAATAAGTAGCAGATAGATAATAAGTAACAGAGGCAGCACAAAGTATAAAAACAGAATAGAAATATAAAGTGTAATGTGCAGGTAGGTGTGTGATGGACAAGTCAAATACAGTTGTGTGAGGTCAATAGAATGAGGTGGACCACGGTTATAAACTCCAGTCAGTTATTTAGGAGTCTAATGGCCTTGGGAAAGTAAGAGTTCTTTAGCCTGGAGGTCCTGCGTTTCATATTTCTATACCTCCTGCCTGAGAGTAGAAGTGTGAACAGTTCGTGTTGGGGATGGGTGGGATCCCTGAGGATCGAGGCAGTTCTCCTGCGGACTCTGCAGTTGTAGATGCTCTGCAGAGAGGGCAGTGGGGTCC
Organism: Erpetoichthys calabaricus; assembly: GCF_900747795.2. NCBI lineage: Eukaryota > Metazoa > Chordata > Cladistia > Polypteriformes > Polypteridae > Erpetoichthys > Erpetoichthys calabaricus. The sequence goes on along the minus strand of NC_041410.2, from coordinate 13,977,870 downwards.
TGGTGATCTTCTCAGCAGTCTTTACCACTCTCTGCAGGCATTTGCAGTCCATAGCAGTAGTGTTGCTGTACCACACGGTGATGCAGCTGGTCAAGATGCTCTCAACAATGCAGCTGTAAAAGTTGCTGAGGATCTTAGTCGACATACCAAAACTTCTTCAGCCTCCTCAGAAAGTACAGCCGCTGCTGAGCCCTCTTGACCAGGTGTGTGGTGCTAAGTGTCCAAGTGAGGTCCTCACTGATGTAGACGCCCAGGTATTTAACGCTGCTCACCCTCTCCACTTCAAGCCCTCAGATGAACAGTGACCGGTGAGGTCTCCTCTCCTTCCTCATGTCCATTATCATCTCCTTCATCTTGTCTGTGTTGAGGGTGAGGTTGTTGTCCTCACACCATGACGCCAGACTGTCCACCTCCCTCCTGTAGGCCGCCTCATCCCCACCAGTGATGCGTCCTATCACTATGGTGTCGTCTGCAAACTTTAGGATGATGTTATCTTTTTGGAAGGCGACACAGTCGTGGGTGAACAGGGTGTAGAGGATGGGGCTGCGGACGCATCCCTGTGTGGTGCCTGTGTTTGTGATAATGGTGGCTGAAAGGAGGAGGTTTAGTAAGGTTAGGATTTGTATTATTGTTGTACACCCGGCGGATACTTTCATCCAACGTAGCTCACAGCAGCAGCATGCTGTGCAATCACTTGCTTTTATATTTTAGAGATTTACAGCACAGGCAGGTTAAGTGAGGCCACATTTGGTCAAATGGGGAACTGAACGTGGCCGATTAATGGCTGATTTCGATTATATCGCACCTAAACATGTTCCAGTTATCATTCCAGCACAGAGGAGTTGCATGTGGGATGGACGTACAACTCGGTACACATGACAATGCTATGACTGAGTATATTTATTTAATTGTTTGCAGGTTTTACTTCATCTTTTTTTCATGGTCTGCCACTCAAATTGGGGGCTTCTCACGCCCCAGAATTTGATTCTTTTATTATGATTACTTTTTTGGTTTAGTGCAGCGTTTCTCAACCTTTAAGTAATTGAGACCCGAGTTTTCATAACAGTTTTAATCGCGCCCCCCTAACATTTTTTTGAAAGGAGCCCACTAATACCAATTTGTTCTTTTTTAATTAATGATATATCATAGATGTATATTTTATTATACCTACTTAACTTTTATCGACATTTATTTAACTCTATATTTATTTTTCTAGTATCAGAATGTAGTTTAAGTTAATTTGTTTTGGTTTCAATAGACGTATTTTTTCTTTTTTTCACATCTTCGCGCCCCACAGATTGAGAACCACTGGTTTAATGCTTACTTTAGTTACTATTAAATATTTTGGACCATTTCTGCCACTATTCTGTTTATTCACAATTGCCACCTTTGTGCCCTTCCCGTCTCTAGGATAGAGGTGTTGTTAGGGGTGTGTCCTCAAAGGTCGTGAACTTTGACTAATGACACAACAGGTTTAAAAAGTCCATTCATTTGATCACCTCTCTATCTGAGTGTGGAGATTGAAAACTCTTTGCTTTTTTGCATCTTTTTAAAGGATTTTCTCATCCTTAAAAGTCCATTGATTCAAAATGCTGCTGCAGGAATGATTAAACGAATGAGAAAATACGAACACATAGCTCCAGTTCTCAAGGCCTTGCACTGGCTCCCAGTTAAGCTTAGAGCTGATTTCAGAAATCCTCCTTTTTAAAATATAAAACCTTAAATGGCCGAGGCTCTTCTTACTTGTCTGAGTTTATCATTACTTACAAACCTGAGCATGTACCAAAGTGTAATATGTTACTTATAATTTTGTTTTGTTTTAGTTATGAACTTCCGCAAAATTATTAAATTCTTGTAAATAGTTAGTAGTATACTGATTGTATAATATGTTGTAGTTCGGGCGTTAATTAGTGTTACACCTCACAACCTGCATGCACCACGTTTCTTGGCTCTGCTGCTAGAAGCACGGTGGATGTTGTTAGGGGTAGGTGGCATTTTCAGCTCTCCCTAAGCTTTGTCTGATTTTTATTTTATTTATTTTGTATTAATAGTTTTGTTTACAATAATTTGTAATTAATTTAATGTATTATTTAATAGACATAGGGGCGAAGCCGCTTATGTGACGCCCTGTTCTTTTTTCCCTTTTTGTTTATGGAAAGGTAAGCTGCTCTTTTTTTTGTTTAGAATATATGATTATAAAGTTAGGATATTTTTTATTGTATAAAGCTATGTATATTGTAAATAGTTCTCTCTGGAAAATCTGAGTAATTTTTTGTAAATAGTTTCATATGCAACATATTTATTGTGTCATTAAAGAAAGGAGAAGCACGGTGGATGTTGTTGGGGGTATAGGGGAGAAGCCGCTTTTTGTTTTTGGAAAGGAAAATAAAAACATCTGTTTCGACCCTACATGCCTCCGACTTGACTGTTGTTTATACGACGCAAAGAAAGAAAGATTGCAGTCGGCTACAAGCGCACATTGAAATCGTAAGACATCAGCCTATTTATGATTCCAAGGATTAATAAAATAACTGTGGGAGGTTGAGGTTTTAGTTACAGGGCCATGAAGCTGTTGAATGATCGGCCTGCTACTATAAGAGATGCCCCTTCAGTCTCAGCTTTTAAATTCAGACTGAAGACTCACAAGTTTAGTCTGGCATACCCTGACTAGAGCTGCTGTGCATACTGCATTTCTGTTTGTTAGTCATTTTTACAGAAATATAAGTATCATGATATATAAAAACCACTACTACCCCTCCTCTGTTCTGTTTCTCTTCTTTGCATCCACATGTGGCACTTGATGTCAGTGCTCTGCTGCATACAGAAAAATCATCTCAGATAAAGGAGCATTTTAATCACTGGATGGAAAAATGCTGTCATCTGATTGGACGGCTCTATCCAGCAGGGGGCGTTAGCGCCCTTATTGGAATAAGTTCTTTTGTAATTGCAGCATGCTACATAACCTGAAACTATACAGATATAATATAAAAAGGCGATTGCCCTCCCTTAGTGATACGGCGGTAAGAAATCACATAGGAGAAATAACTTAGCTTTCTTTAATGACGCTTTACGCTGCATAACAGACGGGAAGCCATGGCAAGACCTCGTGTAGAGTCTTCCATTTTTGTCTCTGCGTTAGAAGGATTTTCCGGATCGGACGACGTTATCTCCAATCCGTCCGTCAGCTTCAAAGGTGTGCCGGGCAATGTTCCATGGCTTTATACTCTTTATTCTCCAATTTGGTGAATCATTACATTCCAAACAAGGAAAAGAAGATCCAATGTCATGCTGACTCTGACACACAGAAATAGTGCACGTTGCCCATTTGCAGTTGTTCTTAACTTGTCTTGTCTTAAGATGCTTGCCTAGCTTTTCTAAATGATGAGCCCCTGTGTTTTAAATCTGGCTTTGTGTTAACTGTACATGTGAGAAGAAAAGAAAAGCAGATTTAAAATATTTGCACAGAGCACAGTGACCTATTAAACTTATATTCTGATTACAACGGCCAGGACAGACTCCACTATAGAAAAACCAGTAGGGTTAGGTGGCCTGTTGGCAAAGGTCTCCAGGACGGTGACTTTGTTTTTGACTTTCTGTTTTACAATTTTAATCTCCTCCATTGTCAACTAGCCATAAGTTCATCAATGAATTAATGCACAGATATTGGTGGTCTCCATTTATGTTTAATCAGCTCAGATCTTGTTCTCCGTATGTTTTAACAAATCTGTATTTGTATGTGTACCAGTTCCATATTTAGTAATTACTACCATCTTGACTGGTATTTTAACCGAGAATTGTTCACAGCATCTGCACCTGCACCTAATGATGAGCGCTCTACCAAAAATAAGTTGTATGGTGCTTCTATTTTTGACTCACGTTTTGGTTTTGGTAGCTAGTTTGACTGTTCTTTTGGTTCTGACCCTGATTATCTTCAGGTGTCACCTTAAATTTGTTTTGCTAGTCACCTGGCATAAAAGGCAATGCCATCATGACTACAACTTGTCCTGTTAAACAGCAGATATTTTGGTGTTCTTGGAACTTTTTTGGATTCATGGAGGTTTCCAGATGCTCACTGTCTATCATCTCAACTAAATAAAATGCATGAAATGCAATAAACTTAATTTTACATCAAAAGTAATACCACATAAAGTAAAAATTCAATAAGCTATAGTCCTTAAAATAATGGTAGTTTGGCTTAGTGACACTGTAAAGCACGAAGTCCATTGCAGTTCCCAACATTGAATCCCTGTAGCACCCTGGGTGGGCCATTTAATGTGTTGCAGCTCCAATAGGAGAAATATGAGCTTTAAAAACACAAGGGGTACCACTGTGCCCCACTCCTCAGACACAGTAATGCCCAAAACGATTCTGTGTTTGAATAAAAGACATTTATTAAACTAACGCACCAATGCAAAGATCAGTCACAATGCCATCAAATTCTTCTTCCTTCTTTCCCACAAGAGTGTTGCCCACTGCCTCCTCCTGACTCTGACTCCCTCATGTGTGGCGGTGGACTTCTTTCAAGTTGGACCCAGGGATGATTCTGGTGCCATTATGTGTCTTCTTGGAAGCACTTCCAGGTCGTATGGAAACCAGGAAGGTCCTCCCCCAACAACGCCCTCTAATGGCACTCAGGGGCCCCGACATGTATCCCTGCAGGTATCCACACTGGAAGGCCTCGAGAGGACCACTGCTACCTGTCATGTGGAGGATGAAACTGCTCCAGCCCACCGACTTCCACTTGTCTCTCAAACATGTGACTCCGGCAAGGCAAGGAGCCATTTCCATGTTCAGCATGAGTGCTAATCTGACCTTCCATTCTGGCCTCCCATCCGGTAAACAAATGATCCTCCATCCCAGCTGGGATTCTCATTCTTCTTCTCGGGCACTTACGACACCTTTGGATTATGTCCCTAGTAGAAATGCCCCACATAAATAAAAAAATGCCGAAATTAAATAACTTTTCAAGTAAGCTTATTTCATTTGCAGAAGCCGTGGCAGTGCCAGGTAAAAAAAGGACGTCTCCGTGTCACAGACACTTCACAAAACCAAGACAGCACACAGAAACAGAAACAGGTAAGTGGTTAAAGAGCCTGCACTTTTCCATGAAGGAGTAAATCTCCACACTCGGTTAATGTGCATCCTATCTGGACAGCTGACACCATGACAAGATAATGGGCGATAATTATACTGACATCCCCCCTGAGCTCCATACCACCGTGCCAACTGACGTGCCACACGCAGCAGCTTCTACTTTCAGACCAAGATATTTCCATAACAAAAAAGATGCTTTCCTATTTTTGGCAGTCAGAATTACATTTTCAAGAAATGGAAGAGGAGTCTGACCGGTCAATTACATCTTCATAATCTCTGTGATGCCAGAGAATAATAACTTTAAATTGGTTGGCTTTAATGAGCATTCACTTTCCAGGGTCTGCTGACTTCCTATGGGAGAAGAGTCGAAAAAGAAAAGGCTGCTAAGAACATTTCGTTTGTATTCAGGGATTAGTGCAAAGTTTGATGTGACACCTCTCACCTCTGCCATCTCAGTCCAGGAGACAGATAGCTGGGGCGCCGTCTACTATCAGAGCAAATCTTCATCGAGAAAGTCTGAGCGAAACAAACGACTTTGATAAAGTCAGCATTGAATGATATATGAGACATGGGGAGCATTTCAGGGAACACGCCTTCTGGTCAGAGCAGATGGTGAGCAAGAACCAAGAGTGAGGTGGCATTAGGAAGAATCTTAACAGATTGTTGTTATTCCAAGCTGAGATTGCCACCAGCAACTTAAATGAAATGAAAACCAGAGTCGGAAAAGAGCCTAACAGTAACTAGATTGCCAATCCCTAACTATAACAACTGAGTAATGTTGTGCTTGGAAGTGGCTTTAATCCGAAACGTTAGGCGCCACCATTTTAAACAGTGTTTGCATAATGTTGATGACCGAGCACGTTATGTATGAGTTATGGGCATGTGATGCCCTGGATGCCACTAGCCTCGGCATCTTCCTGTTCTCAAGACATAAATACAGTAATCCCTCCTCCATCGCGGGGGTTGTGTTCCAGAACCCCCCGCGAAAGGTGAAAATCCGCGAAGTAGAAACCACATGTTCATATGGTTCTTTTTATATATTTTAAGCCCTTATAAACTCTCCCACACTATTATAAACATTTCCCGCACAATTATACAGCATAAACCCTTTGTATTCTTAGATATTAGGTAAGATTCATTGAAATTATGTATGTAAACACAGTTTATATACAGTAAAACCTAAATATTATTTTAAAGATATCGAGCATCTCCGATATCACATATGCTACAGCCATTGCGACAGACAGGCCACCAGCAATAAATACGTACAATGCAAGAAAAATTGTATACAGTAAAATGTGTGTACAGTGACACTAAACTATGTACATGTAATAAGTACTGTACGTAGATAATTAATTATGGTTACTCACCAACAATGACACGACGACTTGACCGATAACGATGAGTTTAATTTTACTACACAACAAAGGAGAGCGTTACAGCTCTTCTAAAGGAGCCTCTTCAGGCGATTGTGTTGCATCGCCGTTGTTCTTCTTCTGGCACTCTTCAATCCAAATCCCTAAAGCAGATTCCATCCAGACTACTGCCTTATCACGTCCACTTGCAACTCGTTTTGCGCCCTGGTTAAAGGACACTGCGGCTGTAGATCTTATATGCTTTTCCTCCTTTTTAAATAAAAAGAATCGTGGACTCATGCCGTAATGGTGTCCTGCAGCAGTGTAGCTGTTCGCTTCCTTCAACATATCCAAAACTTTTACCTTTTCTGCAATCATTTGCATCTTCTGTTGGTGCTTGGACACAGCCCCTGAAGCAGTAGCAGGAGCATGTTAATGCTGAATGAGTGAGATGAGACTTCCTGGTTAATGCAGCACTCCGTCGCTGAGCCAATCAGCACACAGGAACTTAACTGTATGCTCTGATTAGGTAGCTTCTCAGTCATCCACCAATAGCGTCCCTTGTATGAAATCAACTGGGCAGACCAACTGAGGAAGCAAGTACCAGAAGTAATTAGACCCATTGTCCGCAGAAACCCGCAAAGCAGCGAAAAATCCGCATTATATATTTAGATATGCTTACATATAAAATCCGCGATAGAGTGAAGCCGCGAAAGTCGAAGCGCGATGTAGCGAGGGATTACTGTAGTCATGAACTGAGGATGGACCAGGGCAATGAGGACACAAAACAACAAGGTTCAGTGCAAAAATGCAAAGTACATTTTAGTCACAGTAGGGAGTATCCAAATAATTGGAGAATGAATAATCCATAAAAACAAGTTCCCTTCATGGGATATACAATCAATTTATGAATAAATAGCTAAAAATATTCAGATGTGAGTGTCAGTAGGCATTGCGCCGTAGGAATAAAGTTACCTGAACTCCTCTATAACATTTCAGTAGTTATTTACTGCTCTGATGCCGATCTTTCTGATCATAAAATAGATAATTATGACAGCAGTTGACAGGAAGAATTCCTAATTAATTGCAGAATTACAGTATTTGAGGGTTCCTCTAGAGCACCTCTTTCTGTTGCATGATTTGACTCAAAAACTCATTAGCACATCGTCATCTCATAACACGCTTAAGTTTCGAGTTTGGTATTTTTCCGTCCAGCCATTTTAGCTCTAGACCATCCTCAAGAAACAGTGACACACAGACACACACCCATCACATATTGATGTTTTTGGTATTGGGGACCCTAAAACATTGAGATCCGTTGAAAACTGGAGATCTAAATTTTTTATTTGAAATTTCTAAAGCTTTTGCTCCTCCCCCCATAGATGATAGCTTTATGGTGGGGGAGGGCACAAAGCAATAAAATCAAGAATAAAACCACAAAGTTAAAATCGGGTCATCTCTATTTAACCGCAGTTCCAGTGTGTCTCATCCATCCATCAGGTCTTCTCAGAGGGGCTGAGACACCCACCTCCAGTAATCTGCTGGGACACGAAAGCCTCGCTACATTGTCACACCAGCATCTCTTGGCATCCATAGGACAATCCGTGGAGCCAGTGGATGCTCTTACTCCTCCTAATGCTCAACTGCCCAGGAGAGCTGCTCCTCTCACCAGTCACAGGGCGCTGCTCTTGATCCTCCTTACACTCCTCACCGTTTCTCCATGTTCTTTTCAGCCATTGCACTTGATTTCTTTCACTTTGCTATTTCTTTCTTTCCCAATCTTTTCTTGATCTTTCTCTTTTGATCTCTTCTCTTACCCTCTCTGTCCTACTCAGACTCTTTATATACCTTTGTGGGTGCAGTTGCTTTGCTTAAAAACATGCAGCGGGTCAACATGGACAAAAATTGGGCAAGAAAACGGCAATCTTCCCCACATTGGTGAACTTTTATTAATTCAATCACTCTAGATAAAAGACAAAGCGTAGTAAATACATGTATTTACTACATATCTTCTTCGTCTTCTTTCGGCAGCTCCCGTTAGAGGTTGCCATAGCGGATCATCATTTTTCATATCTTTCTGTCCTCATCATCTTGTTCTGTTACACCCACCACCTGCATGTCCTCTCTTACCACATCCCTAAACCTTCTCTTAGTCCTTCCTCTTTTCCTCTTGCCTGGCAGCTCTATCCTTAGTACCCTTCTCCCAATATACTCAGCATCTCTCCTCTGCACTTGTCCAAACCAACGCAATCTTGCCTCTCTGACTTTGTCTCCCAACCGTCCAACCTGAACTGACCCTCTAATGTCCTCATTTCTAATCCTGTCCATCCTCATCACACCCAATACAAGTCTTAGCATCTTTAACTCTGCCACCTCCATCTCTGTCTCCTGCTTTCTGGTCAGTGCCACCATCTCCGACCCATATAATACAGCTGGTCTCACTACCGTCCTGTAGACCTTCCCTTTCACTCTTGCTAATATCCATCTGTCACAAATCACCCCTGACACTCTTCTCCACTCACTCCACCCTGCCTGCACTCTCTCCTTCACCTCTATTCCACAATCCCCATTACTCTGTACTGTTGATCCCAAGTATTTAAACTCATCCACTTTCGCCAACTACTCCTTGCATCCTCACCATTCCACTGACCTCCCTCTCATTTACACACATGTATTCTGTGGTGGTGGTCCTACTGACCTTCATTCCTCTCCTCTCTAGAGCAGATCTCCACCTCTCCAGGGTCTCCTCAACCTGCTCCCTACTATCGCTACAGATCACAATGTCATCAGCAAACATCACAGTCCACAGGGACTCCTGTCTAATATCGTCTGTCAACCTGTCCATCACCATTGCAAATAATAGTTATATTTACTACATATAACAATACCAAAACAGAAAACAATATATTAGAAAATAAAACAGATAGCAATGTACACATATAAACAGTCTTAGAAAAGCTTACTGAAAATCAGAAATGTCAAGGACTGGATGTTGTCCTGGGCTGCTTTTGGTTTAGCGATTGGTGTTCTTCATCTGTTATGTTTTTTGACGTCCAAATCAGATGGTCTCTTGATCTCTGACATCACTTCCTCTGTCACTGCCCTTCTGTTGTCACCCCTCGTCCCTTGGATGAGTCATGTTTTAGTTATGTTAAAATGCACATGTGGGATTCCAGGATACGTGACATTACACACATCTGATTGGCCATCTTGTCCTTATGATGAATGACTCTGATCAGAGTGTTTGATCTTTTAAGTACCTCTGTACTTCTTCCTTTCTCAAGCTATTCTGTAATTTCTAGTCCTGCTGTGTCCAGTCATAGATTATAAACTAATTTAAACAGATTCTTTGGCTCTGTTTGTGTGCATGTGCCTTCTTTTCTTTCCACCATTAACACAGATTTGTACAACACAAGAAGAATTTACAAGAAAGGAGGCTTGCAATGCCTGTAATCAAAGTCCTGTAGTTTCAGTTCACCCTGGTTTGGTTGAGCAAAATAATTAAAACTTAATATAATCAGTTTGCAATTCAAACAGGACATTGTCAAGTGAAAATAAGTCACCTTCATCTAAAAAAGGAAAATATGGCAGTCGTGTAGACTTTGTCCTCATTCTCAGCAGTGGCCACATTCACACATGGAGGACGATGTCTTCCATCGCTCCCAGAGTGCACTCAGAGACGAGTCCACCCATCTCACTTATTTAGCATATACACGATCCTTAAAAGTATATGCAGAAATGCCAAGAGTTCTGCGTGTTTTGTAATAATAAATCATTTATTTCGTGTTTCCCCATAGTGGGGGGTCCGTAATTTTTTTTCCTCCCTTCTAAGGGGTCTCTGGTCTGAAAAACTCTGACAATCCCTGATATATAGCATTCTTAAAAAGACTGGCTCAGAGCACCATTTCAACCATCAGACTCAAAATTATGAGATGGTACTCAAAGACCTTTTGTGATGTCTAAATTACTCTTCTTATGACTTCTCAGTTCCTAACTTGTTCCTCACTACAATTCTTTTTTACTTTCTCGCATTCGAAGTGTAGGGAAAGTATTGTAATCATCCAAAAATTCGATGTCGAGATTTTGATGAATCGTGACGTTTTAGACCTCCCTGATTTTCTCATATACAAAGTATAGGGTAAGTATTAGAACCCTCCAAAAAATCAATTTCGGGACATTGATGAATCTCAATGTTTTAGAACTCCCTGAGTCCGAAAATACCATTTTTGGAATTATGTCTGTGCGCGTGCACATGTGTGTTGTCATGGGGAACAGCTGAAGGGCCTAATCACTTGTAGTTCTATGCCAGGCCAGGGGGCGGTGGAGTGTACTGACTATCTCTCTCAGTTCCTTGCAGACCTTTCCCGGGAAATCCCGCCTCTTGCCGGCCCCAAGGATGACGTCACCTCCAACCACAAGGAAGCCACTCCCAGTTCCTGCTACGCTGATGTCATTTCCTTTTCAGGCCTATAAAACTGCCATCTTGCCTCACTACAGGCAGTTCTGTTTTGGACTCTGAACGATTCACATCGTATACGTAAAAGAGCAATTGCAGCCAAGCGTAATATACGGGTGGCTTCCCCAAACCTTTGTGATGTCTCCAACTCATTCTTGTTACAGTGGCGTAGTCGTGGGCGGAAGTGACGTCATCCTTGGGGCCGGCAAGAGGCGGGATTTCCCGGGAAAGGTCTGCAAGGGACTGAGAGAGATAGTCAGTACACTCCGCCTCCCCCTGACCGCACGTGTGTGACAGTGTATAAACACAATAACTTTCACTGAGGTCAACTCAATTTTGCATACAAGTATTAGGTACAAAACATAGATATCTATCAACTTTTGGGCTTTTCTGCTGCAGAGTCAGATTTATTCAACTTTACTTTTCTAATAAATATATTATTAATTTGATTTGATTTGTTGTTGTTGGCTCTTTAATGTAAATAATATACAAATATAATCCTTGTCTTGTGGTTTACTCCTCAAATATCCGTCCCCATGTCTGAGTATACGAGAAAGTCGAGGGGAGACCACTCCCGATTTTTTGATTTGGGCACAGACGAATGCTAAGACTGATATTAGATTTCAGTTCTCTGGATGTTTTACGTTTTCTCCCCCGGTCATCCCCTTATTGGTAGCCTTCCTGGTGTGAATGTAATCAATAGCATGGACTTTAGGTTGATGTATCTAGGCTTGGCTCTTGATACATGTTTCATCTTCTCATTGCTTGTTCCTGCACATGCCATTACCTAATATAATTTCACTGTATTCTGTACCCATGGCAATGACCCTATAAACCTGAAAAATACCTGACGTGTAGGAACTCCATTTCCTAGGTGCCTTTGCAGGAGCCTGGACCACAGCAGTAGGGTTCTGTGGCTGCCCACTAGTGGACTGTGAGATGAATAACATCAGATTTGTTTCATGAACAATTCTGATAAAGTTTGCTGTGATCATTTTTGATAATGCTTGCTGTTCTCCAACACTGGTCACCATAGAAACCTATTGTATCAAAAAAATCTGTTATCTCCATTCTCCACAAAAACCTACTGTCTTGTTTTCACAAATTGTGCAAAATGAAATAGATAGATAGATAGATAGATAGACAGATAGATGTGTAAGGCACTATATGATAGATATATATGAAAGGTACTATATAATAGATAGATAGATGTGTAAGGCACTATATGATAGATAGATAGATAGATAGATAGATAGATAGATAGATAGATAGATAGATAGATAGATAGATAGATAGATAGATAGATAGATAGATAGATAGATAGATAGATAGATATGCAAGGTACTATATAATAGATAGATAGATAGATAGATGTGTAAGGCACTATATGATAGATACATATGAAAGGTACTATATGATAGATAGATAGATAGATAGATAGATAGGTAGATAGATAGATAGATAGATAGATAGATAGATAGATAGATAGATAGATAGATAGATAGATAGATAGATAGATAGATAGATAGATAGATAGATGTGTAAGGCACTATATGATAGATAGATAGATAGATAGATAGATAGATAGATAGATAGATAGATAGATAGATAGATAGATAGATAGATAGATAGATAGATAGATAGATAGATAGATAGATAGATAGATATGCAAGGTACTATATAATAGATAGATATGCAAGGTACTATATAATAGATAGATAGATAGATGTGTAAGGCACTATATGATAGATAGATAGATAGATAGATAGATAGATAGATAGATATGAAAGGTACTATATAACAGATAGATAGATAGATAGATAGATAGATAGATAGATAGATAGATAGATAGATAGATAGATAGATAGATAGATAGATAGATAGATAGATATGAAAGGCACTATATGATAGATAGATAGATAGATAGATAGATAGATAGATAGATAGATAGATAGATAGATAGATAGATAGATAGATAGATAGATAGATAGATAGATAGATAGATGTGTAAGGCACTATATGATAGATAGATAGATAGATAGATAGATAGATAGATAGATAGATAGATAGATAGATAGATAGATAGATAGATAGATAGATAGATAGATATGCAAGGTACTATATAATAGATAGATATGCAAGGTACTATATAATAGATAGATAGATAGATGTGTAAGGCACTATATGATAGATAGATAGATAGATAGATAGATATGAAAGGTACTATATAACAGATAGATAGATAGATAGATAGATAGATAGATAGATAGATAGATAGATAGATAGATAGATAGATAGATAGATAGATAGATAGATAGATAGATAGATATGAAAGGCACTATATGATAGCTAGATAGATAGATAGATAGATAGATAGATAGATAGATAGATAGATAGATAGATAGATAGATAGATAGATAGATAGATAGATAGATACTTTATTAATCCCAAGGGGAAATTCACAAATGATGGTGAGACGTTTTTTTAAATATGCTGGGGAACTTTATTTATCACAGCTCTTACATCCACGGCATCCGTGCTCTATATTAACTCTAAGACAAAAAAAACAATCGAGGTCCTTTTTTTTTCTGGAACTTTCCTTATGACATAGGTGCCTAAACAATGCCTGATAATAATAATACATTTAAATGACATCTCTTAAAACAAAACTGCACATATATGTATTAATATTTTGTCAACACATAAATATTACACCTACGATTACATTTATTTTTACAGCCATCATTACAACCTATATTTTTTTTTCAGTATTTGGTATGCTGTATTAATCTCTGAGGGTAAACTGTCTTTTCGCGTGATCTTTGGGGGTCAGAGCACAGGCTTAGCCATTGTAAGGTGCCCCAAGAGCAATTATCAGGTTAAAGGCCTTGTACAAGGGCCCAACAGAGTAGGATCCCTTCTGACAGTAACAGGATTTGAACCTTCCAGATACCAGCACAGATCCTTAGCCTCAGAGCCACCACTTTTCCCAACATCGGCTAAATGACATATAAAAAAAATATCATTTTTTGATTGCAGTATTCCTTTAAGAGAAAAAAGTGCTGTAATGACACTCACTTAATAAGTAAGGATGAGTTTCATCTGAATAATTCTATTTAATTTTTTTATCGTAACTACAATGAGAAAACCAGATTTTTAGGAAATTTAAGTTCACAAAACAATTTCATTTGTAGCCCCTTATGTTGTATCCGTTTCTATTAAGGCGGTGGGGAAGCTGTACAAATAAAAAAGAATTCTGGCTATGACGGTACACAGGCACAGACTATAGATGACCGGAATTCACGCTTAAGGTACTTACATTTGCTCCCAGTATCAGCATTGTCGCACATGTTGGTCAGAGGAACACTCTCCAGGCTCACCACAGGAACGCAATGCCCCATTGGGGTAAGAGGGGGCGCTGTCGCTAACAGTCTGGTCTACATCAAAAAATAACCCCGCCCCCTCCAGCCACAGGCCTATAAATGTCCGACGCCTACTGATGTCAGCGTCTCATTCGGACTCGGATTTGGTGACAGACCTGCTCTCAAAACCAGGAAGGCTGCTTATTTTGTTTCTATTCTGTGCCCTCGAGCGCTCATTTTGATTTGTGTAATTGGAGAATTAAAAGCAGCGACCCTGTTGGCACCCCAATACTTTTTGGATTCTGTCTGCAATTATTTAGCCATCCACAGCACTGATAACATTGTAATGGCTGGGGACCTTAATTGTGTATTTAATCCAGACTTACTGTAGATAGTCCCTCAACAGCTGCAGCTATAACATCTAAAACTGCGACGGCAATTATGCAGTTTATTAAGGATCACAATCTCTCTGACCTGTAGAGATATCTGTATCTAAACTCAAGAGAATATTATTTCTTCTCATCAGTACCTCATAGTTACTCAAAGACTGAGTGCATTCTTATCAATAATAGCTTACTACCCTCGATTAAATCTAGCAAATATGACTCTATTGTTATCTCCGGCCATTCTCCTCTTATTTCGGCGCACACATCATTATGCCCTATGAATCTAACTTACAGCTGGCGACTTAACCCATTAATGCTGGAGAACACGCCAGGAAAAACTCAAGGCAGTTCTCAGGGGTCACTTTCTGTCATACATTCCTCTTAAAAATACACTGCAGACTAGAAAGCTGATTGCAGCGATTTCTCAGAATTGACGAGGAATACGCTAGATCGCCAAATTAAGCCCTCCATAGAAAAAGGTTGGAGCTACAGGATCACAAGTGAATCTGTCGACTACAAAAGAAAAAGCAGAACAACTTACAGTATCTTTGAGTCACATCATCACTGTTATGAAGATGGAGGAAAAGCCAATAAGACTTTAGGGAAACAGATGTATAAACAGAACATTTGCAATGGAATAGCAAAGATTAGCAACATAATAATAATAATAATAATAATGTCTTTACATTTATATAGCATTTTTCGCACCACTCAAAGCACTTATACATAGTGAGTGGTGTAAAAAAATAAACAGAACAATAAGATTTGGGGCACCTTGCTTTGTCACTCATGCACATCAGAGGACCTCTTCACGGACTCGAACCAGGTATGTGATAACCTGCCGGGGCGAGAGGGGGCGCTGTCTCCTTCTCTCCCTGCAGACGGAGACGGAGGAAGAAGAGAGGAATTAAGAGACAGCAGCAACCCTCAACTCGGGGTGGACTTACCATACGACGATCCTTGAGGTTGTCTCCCGGGCTCACGTGTGTAACAAACCACAGACAGTCAGGTTTTACATCTCATCTGAAGGAGGCCATCAATTTTTACAGCACCAGGAGATTGGGATCCACACAGAACACAGGTTACGCACCCCCTGCTGGTCTCACCAACACCGCTTCCAACAGCAACCCAAGCTTTTTCTAGATGCTCTTCCATCCAAGTATTGGCTGTAAGCCTAAGTTTGTAATGTCGCTGTGCTCTGCGCCAATTTGTCTTATAACATCTGCTTCTTTTTGCTCACATGCACAGCTGACACTTAGCCAGATTAAGCACAGGGGCTCACATAGAACTGCCAGGCAAGCAGATGGAGTAGGACAGATGGACAGCGAGCGGACAGACTGGGAGATGCTGCAACCGTGAGCTGTTTCCATCTGTTAAGTCAGCATGGACTTGTATCTGTGTTTAAGCATCGTTGCCTTGTTTGGAATTGCATGCTCAACTGAAGGGGGCCCTGCATGTGAAGAAAGAGTATAAAGCCTTGGCACATTACCTGGCAAACCTCTGCAGCCAACGAACGGATGGAAGACGTCACCACCTATTCGTGAAAATGCTGCAATGACTACACCGACAGACTCCCACTCCTGTCCGGGTGTTGTCACTGGCTTCATTCATCGTTGTACTATCTGCAGTGTGTCCTGACATTAAACAAAGTTATTTCTCCAACGTGATTTCTTACCGCCGTATCACTAAGGAGGGGTATCGTTTTTTATATTAAATCAATGTAGTGCCACACACGTGCGCTTAGGAGGCAGTCAACAAGCCCTGAGGTGAGTGAAATATCACGAGACAAAGGGGTTGATTTGCGGTACTAAAATACGGTCAGACTTGCGGTGAGACCAAAACAAGAAAAATAACATACCTTCCATACTTCCGGGTTCCCCAAGACGGCCACCAAACATCACGTCCTCATCTGGCTCTCTCTGATGATGTCACTTCCGGCTCCATTTCAATGGCACCACGTCTGGTCACACAAAGACGACGTCACTTCCACCATTACATCACTTCTGGTTCCTTTTGATGACGTCACATCCGTCTGCCTCATTTCCGCCCGCCTTTTTGTTACAGTATAAAAACGGCATCTTTGTAATTCATATTTGTCAACTGCTGTAAAAAATGTATTTGCTCCAAGATTTTTGCCTATTTGCATTCTTTTGTCCATTGGACATTATACGGCAGGGGTCTCCAACTCCAGTCCTGGAGAGCTACTGTGGCTGCAAGTTTTCATTCTAACTCTTTTCTTAATTGTCAATCAGTTTTTGCTGCTAGTCAACTATCCATCCATCCATTATCCAACCCGCTACATCCGAGCACAGTGTCACGGGGGTCTGCTGGAGCCAATCCCAGCCAATACAAGGCGCAAGGCAGGGTGGCAACCCACCGCAGGGCACACACCCACACACCAAGCTCACACTAGGGACAATTTAGGATCGCCAATGCACCTAATGCCACCGCATTTCTGCCCGCCATTTTGTTACAGTATAAAAACGCCACCTTTGTAATTCACATTTGTCAACTGCTGAAAAAATGTATTTGATCCAAGATTTTTGCCTTTTTGCATTCTTTTGTCCATTGGACATTATACGGCAGGGGTCTCCAACTCCAGTCCTGGAGAGCTACTGTGGCTGCAAGTTTTCATTCTAACTCTTTTCTTAATTGTTGATCAGTTTTTGCTGCTAGTTAACTATCCATCCATCCATTATCCAACCCACTATATCCAAACACAGCGTCACGGGGGTCTGCTGGAGCCAATCCCAGCCAACACAGGGCACAAGGCAGGAACAAACCACGGCAGGACACACACAACGGACAATTTATTATCGCCAATGCACGTAACCTGCATGTCTTTGGACTGTGGGAGGAAACCCACGCAGACACGGGGAGAACATGCAGACTCCACGCAGGGAGGACCCGGGAAGCGAACCCAGGTCTCCTTACTGCAAGGCAGCAGCACTACCACTGTAGTTAACTATTTCCCTTTATTATAATTGACTTTGAGACTCTGATCGCTGAATTGATTCTTGCAGCTGGATGATAAATTAGACTGGACTGCCAATACTGATGCGCTGTGCAAGAAAGGACAAAGCCGGTTATACTTCCTTAGAAGGCTGGCTTCCTTCAACATCTGCAATAAGATGCTGCAGATGTTCTATCAAACAGTTGTGGCGAGCGCCCTCTTCTACGCAGTGGTGTGCTGGGGAGGCAGCATTAAGAGGAAAGACGCCTCACGCCTGGACAAACTGGTGAGGAAGGCAAGCTCTATTGTTGGCACGGAGCTGGACAGTTTAACATCTGTGGCAGAGCGAAGGGCGCTCAGCAGGCTCCTATCAATTATGGAGAATCCACTGCATCCATTAAATAATGTCATCTCCAGACAGAAGAGCAGCTTCAGCGACAGACTGCTGTCACTGTCCTGCTCCACAGACAGATTGAGGAGGTCGTTCCTCCCCCAAACTATGCGACTCTTTAATTCCACCAGGGGGGGTAAACGTTAATATTTAACATTATACATAGTTATTGTCTGTTTTTTTCACCTGTATTGTTATCATTCTTTAATTTAATATTATTTATTGTATCAGTATGCTGCTGCTGAAGAATGTGAATTTCCCATTGGGATTAATAAAGTATCTATCTATCTATCTATCTATCTATCTATCTATCTATCTATCTATCTATCTATCTATCTATCTATCTATCTATCTATCTATCTATCTATCTATCTATCTTTTTTCCTTAAACGGCACCTATACATAAATTTGATGAGAGGTGAGCCAACAGATGAGCAACTAAGTTGGGGCCTCAAACTCCAACCAACTTCACTTCATTCAGTTTCTTAACTTGAAACCAATTCTCATTGCTACCCGTTATTTAATTCCATGGCGCTCATTCTGCCATGGCAGACATTTCCAAAACTGTTGATTTTCTTTTTTAAGAGCGCTGTCAAAATGTTTTGTGGACCTGAGCAGGTCGACATTACTGAGGCCTTCACCTTTCTTTATTTTCAGTTATGGTGTGATGGACGCAGGTTGTTGTTTATGTGTTGGTTCATTTTGTGTCTTAATATTGTTTGGCTGCTAATTAAAGAAAAAAAATAATTAAGGGGCCTGAGTCTTAAGTTGTGCATCAATTAAAATGAAGGCAAAGAGTTAATTAGCAGCAAAATCTGCTCACTGATTAAGAAGAGAGTCAGAATGAAAACCTGCAGCCACTGTAGCTCTCCAGGACTGGAGTTGGAGACCCCTGTTATACGAGGACAGTCCCCAAACTCTTTTCCGTTGTGGAAGCTTTGTTATTTCATCACAATAGATTTGGGTTAAGTAACACGCCGCAATCACAAAAATAACTCATTCCCAGGGAGCGAGCGCCCCCTGCTGGATACACTGGCTGGGCCTGAACGTGTTTAGCTTCAGGGGTGTATGCTGGATAGTCACTTGCTGTTGGCAGGGTCATCTTAACAGCATTATAGGCCCCCCCACTGGGGTCCTTACCTACACAACCACTCAGCAAGTCACAACATACATAGATTAGCATGGGGCTCCTGAGCAACTGCCCAGCATGCCCATGAGTTAAGAAGGCCCTGGCTGTTGGTGAGTTGATGGCTTATTCCGCTTTACTACATGTTTTTTTCTTGCTTATGCTAAGGCCCCAGGGTGTGTGCCCAGTCCGCCCTAATGGTAGTGGGCATGTGACGATTCCACACTTTATTCAGGGTAGGTGCTTGCCATGACCCCATTGTTACCAGTATAAGCCCTGATGCCGTGTGACCCTGTAATGAGTTAAAGGAGATTCCGAAAATATACAGATAAATTTATTTTAGTATTATTGTCAGCAATAGGGCCATTTTATTGGCCGCCTGATGGTATAAAACACGCGTTGGATCAGAGCCCATAAACGTGTCTGCGTTTCGAGAGGAAACCAAGACAGGCGGCATTGTTACGTGCCTCACCTCGGCTACACCTGTTAACCTTCAAGCTCCTGGGAGGAATCAAATACACGATTAAGTTACCTTCGGCAGCATAAAGTAAAGCTTTAAAAGTGCCATGTGTGAAACATATGCAAACGTGTTACACTTTATGGGGTAAGAGAAGAATATATTTTCACGTAATTGGGTTTTAATTACATGGTGCAAAGCCGTATTTCTTGTATGAATAAAACAAAAAAAAAAAGGCAGTGAGCACAAATATCTCTACAGGAGCAGGCAAAGCTAATATAATATTTATGAGATTATGCATTATGGTAACAATTTTGTCACTTGGCACAGGGAAAAGTGGCTTAATTTCAAAGCTATTTACATAATCTATTGTCGAGTAAATAATAGAAAGCGCCAAGACAATAAAGCAGCAATGTATTTAAAAGCACAAAGAGATCCTATTTGTCACAGTCGAACTCGGAGCCTCTTTAGGTGCACATGAAAGGTCTTTTCTCTCTCAGCCCTCTCCGTCTTGCACAAACTCTTTCCTAATGTCATGGATTCCCAGTTAGCACATCATCAAAATAACAGCAAATGAATGCCAGCCTATCTCGACAAAAAAAAAAAACAAAATCAAGGCGTGAAATTCCCTTTAGCCAACACGGTAAACACTCGGAGTCAGCAAATGTAAACTGACTTGTGGCCCCCTGTATTCCTGCATACAGATAACGCCATTTCCAGAGGAACAAATGACACTTTTGTAATAACAGGCGGGCTTTTGATTGCCTTTCTCATAATCTCATCAAACTGCCTTTGGAAAGGCGGCTCTCTGGCCGACTCTCTGAGGACAGCTTTACAAGGTGTGGGGTGCAACAGCTGCGCAAAAAACTGTGCCACTAATGGCAGAGAATTATGATATCATTTGTAATTAAATAAATAAAAGCACTTCAGGAAAACAAAACCTGATGAATGTTCTGCTTGTGGCGTTGAGACTTGACAGGTCATTGAACGCTTGGGGGGGACGGGGGAGATGATTTGGCTAATGCCAAGTGCCGGCAATAAATCTACGTGAGTGCCGTCTTTGAACGGGTAAGAAAAATGCCAACGAATCGCAAAGAAAATGTCCTGAATGATGGATTCCAGCGGAGACAATTTGATCGGCAGAGCTGCTTTAGAGTGCCTATAAAAAAATATTCACCCCCTTGGAAATATTCACGTTTTTATTGTTATATACCATTGAATCACAGAGGACGTATTTGGCCTTTTTTGACATTAATCGATAGAATTATTATTATGTATTATATGATAATATAGATAACGTGAGGGTCCACGTCAATGAAACATTTGCAATGGTCTCGGAACACAAAGTGCAGACCGGGCTCTTTTTCCTTAGGAGACTGCGCTCCTTTAAACTGTTTTAGGGGGGCTAATGATTTGTTTTTTCCTTTTGTTCCAGGGCTGAATATTTTTCCAAAGGGTTTGACGCATAAATCAACATAAGATATTTATTTATGACAAATTTCATTTTGTTTAATGTTCCATGAGCCTCTAGTATGACCCCCTGATAAGGGCTGTCCGGTCCCTGTACAGTCGGTGCCAGAGCTTGGTCCGCATTGCCGGCAGTAAGTCGAACCCGTTTCCAGTGAGAGTTGGACTCCGCCAGGGCTGCCCTTTGTCACCGATTCTGTTCATAACTTTTATGGACAGAATTTCTAGGCGCAGCCAGGGTGTTGAGGGGTCCAGTTTGGTGGACTCAGGATTGGGTCACTGCTTTTTGCAGAAGATGTTGTCCTGTTTGCTTCATCAGGCCATGATCTTCAGCTCTCTCTGGATCGGTTCGCAGCTGAGTGTGAAACGGCTGGGATGGGAATCAGCACCTCCAAATCTGAGACCATGGTCCTCAGCCGGAAAAGGGTGGAGTGCCCTCTCAGGGTTGGGTGCGAGATCCTACCCCAAGTGGAGGAGTTCAAGTATCTCGGGGTCTTGTTCACAAGTGAGGGAAGAATGGAGCGTGAGATCGACAGGCGGATCAGTGCGGCGTCCGCAGTGATGTGGGCTCTGCATCGGTCTGTCGTGGTGAAAAAGGAGCTGAGCCACAAGGCGAAGCTCTCAATTTACCAGTCAATCTATGTTCCTACCCTCACCTATGGTCATGAGCTATGGGTAGTGACCGAAAGAACGAGATCGCGAATACAAGAGGCTGAAATGAGTTTCCTCCGCAGGGTGTCTGGGCTCTCCCTTAAAGATAGGGTGAGAAGCTCAGTCATCCGGGAGGGGCTCAGAGTAGAGCCGCTGCTCCTCCGCATCGAGAGGAGTCAGATGAGGTGGCTCGGGCATCTGATCAGGATGCCTCCTGGACGCCTCCCTGGTGAGGTGTTCCGGGCACGTCTAACCGGGAGGAGGCCCCGGGGAAGACCCAGGACATGCTGGAGGGACTATGTCTCCCGGCTGGCCTGGGAACACCTCAGGATTCTCCCGGAAGAGCTAGAAGAAGTGGCCGGGGAGAGGGAAGTCTGGGCATCTCTGCTCAAGCTGCTGCCCCCGCGACCCGACCTCGGATAAGAGGAAGAGAATGGAAGGATGGATGGATTAATGTTCCATGAGCCTCTACAGTATGTGAATTCACATACTTATTACATGCCTGTTTGTCTCATCACTCGTAAGCTGAAAGGCACTTTCTGGAAAAAGACAGTCGAGCGGCTGGTAAGCCGTAGTGGCCACTAGCACGCCACGCCATTTGATAAAGTCCGGTAGCCAGCTTGCCTCCCACGGATCTGTGTTTGCGTAGTCACCCTGGGGCGAACTTGGCGTGTTCAGCACTATGATCAGCTGGTGCAGGTACCTGTGTGTCGTTTTTCGATTGCCAGATCATTTGCATCAAATTTGAAATTTGATTAAGTGTCTTTGTAGTCCTCCCAGGCGCTTTAACTGCACAATCAGCTGGGGACCGATCAGCAGATGCAGGTATCTGACTGTCATTTTCAATCATCAGATCACTTGCATCAAAATCAGAGTTCAATAAGTCAGAGTCCAATAAATAAATATTTAAAATGTATGGAGTTTTGTGCATTCGCTTCGCTCTCTCTTCTAACGTCAATGCCATTCTAGTCGCCGTTTACTCTACGCTACTCACGTGCACGCAGGGATTTGACGTCAAGTCAACGAGTCTAACAGTCCTCCCAGTAAAGAAGGTTTGCAACCTTTTTTTGACCCTCTACCCCTAGATGTCGACTTTGTCTTAACAAATGTCGACATCTACCATAAAAGAGTTAATGTGAGACATCTTTCACATCTTCTACAACTCTGTGACTGCCAGTGTGATTTTCTAGCTTTGGTGTTCTGGGCAGGTAACATCACTTCAAGAGAGACCCACCGAATCAACAAACTAATTAAAAAGGGCAGGTTCAGTTATGGGAAGCCCACTGGACCTGCTGGAGTTTGTAGTGGAGAAGAGAATGAAGACAAAACTGAGTGCCATTATGAAAGAAGCTGCACATCCTCTCTCTGACACACCAACACTGAGGACTTTCAGCCAACAAATTATTCAGCAGAAGTGTGACAAGAAGGGTGACGATGGGCTCCTTTATACCACCGGCAATACGTTGTTGTACATCTGCATAAAGCATCACTGGGACTGAGACAGAAGTCAGAAGATTTCTTTCTTTTTACTTTCTTGCTTTTTATTCATTCTGGTATGTTTTCAGACCAAAATGTGTGTGTATACTGTATGTATGTATGTATGTATGTATGTATGCATCTACTCTCTCTATACATAAAATCCTAAGCCTAAAAGTGCAATGATTTTATGTGACATTTTTATGTTACGCTTTTGTCACACTTTAAATCGGGCTTATTTTAAAACCTACGTATATATGTTTCGTATCATTCTTTTCAGAATTTATCAAACTTTAATGTGATGTTGTTTGATTTTTCAGATCCTTATTCCATTTTTAAAGTATAAATAAAAAAATACCAAGAACTCACGTCCCATAAGATGAGACATTGTGCCAAAAGATTTAACCACGCCTGGGGCCGGAAATAAAAGTCAAAGAGTAGATGACAAAGACAGCTGCTGTACAGGCATTTAAATGTTCGAAGTGCCACGCGAGATGCAGTTTACATGGCGGCAGTGGCAGCAGCAAGCCACCATCTGATCGAGGGGGTAAAAAAAAACTGTATTTGTTTTCCATTGTATCACCGTTTAAGAGGGGGTTTCAGAGGAGTGACCGCGTCTCCTTGGTGCGTTCAGGCCCCCTCTTCACAACGCGAGCGGCAGAGACGCAAAGCGGCTGGCACATAGGGCAGGCCAGGGGGGGTTTGGTGAGTGAAACGAGTTGGGGGAACCCCCTAGTTTATTTATTTATTTAAAGAGCTTCTGAAAAAAAACTAATTTCTCCCAGGGGTAAATCTATCTATCAGTTATATAGTGTCTTTCACATCTATCTATCTATCTATCTATCTATCTATCTATCTATCTATCTATCTATCTATCTATCTATCTATCTATCTATCTATCTATCTATCTATCTATCTATCTATCTATCTATCTATTATATAGTGCTTTTCAGATATATCTATTGTGGAAGCCAGCCTCAGGCACAGACAGGCAGATACTGATGGTTCAAACACTAACACACGTTTATTATACATATTTAAAAGTGCACACAACCCGGTGCCCCTGCACCATACACCCTCAGTCCGTTCCTCTCAATGTCCAAGCCTTTCTTCACCGCCTCCACTCCTCTCCTCCGAGCTACATCCTCTTGCACCCGACTCCAGCTGACGAATGAAAGGAGGTGGCCCCTTTTAAGTCCACCCGGACATGCCCTAGGTGCCTCCTGATGAGCTTCCTGCGGCACTTCCTGGTGTGGCAGAAGTGCCGCACAGGCACCCAGAAGCACTCCGGGTGTCCCTGGTTTTCATTCCACCAGCACCTCCGGGTGTGACGGAAGTGCTGACATCCAGGGCTTCATAGGCATCTGGGCGCCCCCTGGCAGTGACCACTGGCTCCTATAGGGTTGAGCTTCCATGCTCTGTTCCCGTGGTCCCCATACCAACCAGGGTGGCTGCCCTCTCGTGGTCCGGAGGAGGCATAGTCCCTCTCCTTCCAGGCGTCCCAGCTGGGTATCGCCCCCAGCCGCCTGCCACAATATCTATCAGTTATATAGTGCCTTTCACATCTATCTATCTATCTATCTATCTATCTATCTATCTATCTATCTATCTATCTATCTATCTATCTATCTATCTATCTATCTATCTATCTATCTATCTATCGTGCCTTTCATAATCTATCTATCTATCTATCTATCTATCTATCTATCTATCTATCTATCTATCTATCTATCTATCTATCTATCTATCTATCTATCTATCTGTAGTGCCTTTCATAATTTATCTATCTATCTATCTATCTATCTATCTATCTATCTATCTATCTATCTATCTATCTATCTATCTATCTATCTATCTATCTATCTATCTATCTACCTATCATATAGTGCCTTTCATATCTATCTATCTATCTATAGTGCCTTTCATAATTTATCTATCTATCTATCTATCTATCTATCTATCTATCTATCTATCTATCTATCTATCTATCTATCTATCTATCTATCTATCTACCTATCATATAATGCCTTTCATATCTATCTATCTATCTGTAGTGCCTTTCATAATCTATCTATCTATCTATCTATCTATCTATCTATCTATCTATCTATCTATCTATCTATCTATCTATCTATCTATCTATCTATCTATCATATAGTGCCTTTCATATCTATCTATCTATCTATCTATCTATCTATCTATCTATCTATCTATCTATCTATCTATCTATCTATCTATCTAAAATAATAAGCAGAGTACAATGAGTATGATAAAACAGTACAACTTATTAAGTGGCTTTCTGTCTTAGTTTGCCAAGTGGTTTGATGTTTTCCAGTATGGCTATTGGATAGAATGGTAGAAACAGACAGCAAAAGGGTAACAGTTAGAAAGAGAAGGAGACACCTTGTTAGCCTAAATGTATGCTAGTCTTGTTTCATTGATGTACCCTTAAAGTACCAACGGGATGTCACAGTGCAGGACTGACTCCTCTGGTTCATTCCAGTCCTGGTTAGACACGATTTCAGCCCCAATTCCAGTCCAGGCTTTCTTTCTGGAGTTGGGGCTCACAGGATCTGAAGGGTCCATGTCTCTGATGTTGCAGCTCATACAGACTACAGCAATGCTTGACAGGGTAACTGCCAGGCTCTCCTTGTTAAACCACTTACAAGTAGACCTCTCCTTCAATGTTCAATGAGGAGTTGTAGTGAAACCAGAGTTTTTTAAACAAAATAATTATATGTTGAGGTTGTCATACACGTGCGCATGGGGAACAGCTAACAGAGCCTAAATAATAGTAATTCTATGCCAGACCAGGGGGCGGCGGAGTGTACTAACTGTCTCTCTCAGTCTTTTGCAGACCATTCCCAGGAAATCCCACTTGATTCTGGCACCGCTGATGACATCGCTTCCAGTTCTGCCGCCAACGTTGACGTCACCTCCGGTCATGAAGACGTCACTTCTGGTTCTGGTGCGAACAATGATTTCACTTCCGGTCATGAAGACGTCACGTCCGGTTCCGGCGCCAACAATGACGTCACCTCTGGTCACGAAGACGTCACTTCTGGGTCTGGCGCCAAAGACGACGTCACCTCTGGTCACGAAGACATCACTTCTGGGTCTGTCGCCAATGATGATGTCACCTCTGGTCACGAAGACGTCACTATCTGGTTCCAGCACCAACAATGACGTCACCTCCGGTCACAAAGACGTCACTTTCTGGATCCGCCGCCAGTGATGTCATTTCCCCTACTCTTGCTTAAAATGGCCATTTTGTCTCAAGGGCATTCAGTTCTGTTTTGGACTCTGTTCTGTGCACAGCCAGGAAACAATATACAGGTGGCTGCCCTAAACCTTTATGATGTGTATGACTTATTTTTATGACAAGGTGCTCTGCGCCTGTGCTCGATAAGGTCCAAACTCACAAACAGAACTGATTTGAATTAAACTTAGCTTAGCGTCCCGCCCTTTCGAGCTAATAACATACCTTAGAACCCCTCTGAGTTGGAGGTGCGCCCCCATGTGTCTGAACAGTTCCTGGAGAATCTCCTTTCAATGTCACAAAATGGTTTACTTCTTTCTGCCAATCAGGCTATTATGGGATCTGCTGCCACCTACAGAGCTGAATCCCTCATTACAGCCAGATAAAATTTTGGAAATGGACAACTCACGGAGGGCAGCACGGTGGCGCAGTGGTAACGCTGCTGCCTCGCAGTAAAGAGACCTGGGTTTGCTTCCCAGGTCCTCCATGTGTGGAGTTTGCATGTTCTCTCTGTGTCTGCGTGGGTTTCCTCCCACAGTCCAAAGACATGCAGGTTAGGTGCATTTGAGATCCTAAATTGTCCCGTGTGTGTTTGTGTGCATGAGACCACCCAGCCCCGTCTAGGCATTCTACCTGACATAAACGACCTCAATCAGTCTTCATGGTTTTCAGGCTTCACATGGAAGAATTTGATGATGATGGTCATGTGGACCCTGCGGTGCGCTGGCGCCCTGCCTTGGGGTTTGTTCCTGCCTTGCGCCCTGTGTTTTGGCTGGGATTGGCTCCAGCAGACACCCGTGACGCTGTGTTTGGATATAGTGGGTTGGATAATGGATGGATGGATAGTTAACTAGCAGCAAAAACTGATCAACAATTAAGAAAAGAGTTAGAATGAAAACTTGTAGCTACAGTAGCTCTCCAGGACTGAAGTTGGAGACCCCTGCCGTATAATGTCCAATGGACAAAAGGATGAAAAAAGGCAAAAATCTTGGATCAAATACATTTTTTACAGCAGTTGACAAATGTGAATTACAAAGGTGGCGTTTTTATACTGTAACAAAATGGCGGGCAGAAATGCGGTGGCATTAGGTGCATTGGCGATCCTAAATTGTCCCTAGTGTGAGCTTGGTGTGTGGGTGTGTGCCCTGCGGTAGGTTGCCACCCTGCCTTGCGCCCTGTATTGGCTGGGATTGGCTCCAGCAGACCCCTGTGACCCTGTATAGCGGGTTGGACAAATTTCTGACTGACTGACAACTCACAGAGAAGACAAAGCCCAACGAAGTGCCAACGACTGATACATTCACAAGCCGCCTTTACTTTGCCTGCTTGTGTTCTCTGGATGACAATAAAGAAACAGAAATAAAGATTCGACAATCGGCGCGGATTTTTCACATCAGTCTGACCGGTTGGTTGGATAGGCAAAAGTTTTGTCATTTACTGTACCAGTAAATTGCCTTTGACGCGGAGGCGGCTCTACTTTGTTCTCAGTTTTGATTCAATTATTTTGACATCACAGAAATGAGCTGGGAAATGTCTCCTCGCAGGAGGGTAGGAAAGGGAAGGGAAGAAACTAATAGAGAAGACACGAGGAGCGCTTTGTGAAGTGCCGTGTGATTTAAGAAACGGACAGGTGGAACGTTTTTCATTTCCTGCTGTCCCGTTTCAATAAGCTTCAGCGAGCAAGTCATATTTTTATCAGCAGCCGGCTTCAGTTCAAATGCACTCATTTGCTATGATCACTGATCCTTCAGTGTTATTGAACTGGCTCGTGAAGGGATAAAAGGAAAAGAAAGGGAAAAAGAAAAGTAAGGTGGCGAAGGATTTCTCCGGGGAGGAGGCGTTTTTAACCACTCTGATAACAAACTAGAAGATGACTCTTTCATCTCCCCACATCTTCAAGACAAATGTCTATAAACAGCGAGGCAGGAGAGCGACTCAAAGTCAAAGAACGGCTTTCCTTAGGCTGAAAGCGAGACGCCTTTCTCCGAGAGCAACGAGACAGATTGCACAGCATGTCTAAAACAAAATGCAGATATCAATCACGCACAGGCAACCAAACAGCAACCAAGAGGACCGGCAATGTCATTTGCCAAGGGTTTTCAAATGATTTCTTTTTTTTTTGTTTTCATTTTTAACCCGTTAGTAGGCACGTGAAGAGCACAACATAACATTCTTAAACCTGCTTGATCCAGTTTGAGGGCTGGAGCCTATCCTGGCAGCTTTGGGTACAAGGCAGGAAACCCCGCCCTGGATGACGCACCAGCCAATGAGACAGCATGCAGGAAACATCGGAATCATTTTCAGAATGGCGATTAGAGTTTAGTCTTTGTGATGCTGAGAGGTGAGACAACCCAGGGGGGAACATGCAGCCCCCAAGCAGGATTTGAACCCAGGACATTGAATTTGCACTAACCATCACACTACTCTAACATATATTGTGGAGACTGGCTCGGACACAGACAGGCAGACATGTTAATTTCACCCAACACACGTTTATTTACATTACTATTTACAAAGTCCAAGTGCCACAAACCCCAATCTTCCCCAAAGTCCAGGCCAACCACTCTGCCTCTTCGGACCGCCTCCTTCTCTCTTTCTCCAACCTTGTCCTGCTTCCACCCGACTCCAGCCTCGAATGAAGGGAGGCGGTCCCTTTTATCCGTACCCGGATGTGTTCCAGGTGTGCACCGGCAATCCCGTGGACACGCCCCAGTGTGGCGGAAGTGCCAGCTGTCCTCCCGGAAGCACTCCGGGTGTTCCCTCTCTTCTTCTCCCCAGCACTTCCTAGTGTGGCGGAAGTACTGGGGTCCAGGGTTCTTCAGGCAGGGGGACGCCCCCTGGTGGTGACCACGGGCCCCTACAGGGTTGGGCTTCCAAGCCCTGTACCCATGGCCCCCAATACAACCAGGGCGGATGCCCCCTCATGGTCTGGAGGAGGAATGAGCCCTCCTCCTGTCTTCCTGGGCGTCCCGGCTGGGCATGAGCCCCGTCCGGGTGCCACAATATATTGTGTAAATGTTCACAATTTAACATAGAGAGGAGGAGGAGGAAAGAGGGGTTCTTTCTTGCGGGCAGAGTGGTGGCTCTGAGGCTAGGGGTCTGCACTGGCAATTGGAAGGTAAATGCCAAAAGTGACCCTACTTTGTTGGGTCCTTAACCTGCAATTGCTCCGTCCTGGGTATGACATTAATCTGCATCCAGTAGGGAAAACCCTGGGGGGTGGTGTCAGGATTGGCACTCCGGCCACCATAAAAAACCTCACGCTGTTCCATTCCATCTGAACTAGTGAGGTGCGGAGGGGTCACCGTCACATGGTCCTAATCTGGGAATCCTGAGGTGGTTTGTCATGTGGTGGGTGTATCAGCGCCTGCTCCGAACCTCAATTTAATATGCAAATAAAAAAATTTGTGATAATTCTGCACACATGACCATAAAGATCTTGTTAACCTACAATACATCTTTGGGCTAGATGTCCCCAGAGAGAACAAATGCAGACAAAAGAAAAAAAATGAAAGCACCTGCCACTCATCTAGTCATCCGTCATTCAGTCCGTTCATTTTCTTATCCTATTTACAGGAAAACAGAGGCACACAACAAATAAATGACTTTCTGATGTCTTTAAAGGGTTGCACAGTTGACTGGGATTTATGCACTTAGGACAGGAAGGGGCGTGGCTAGGGGGTGTGGCTATGCATCTTCATCCAGAGCTGGGATGTCTCGTCTGGAAAGTAAACAGAGAAGGAGGTTAACTGTTTGTGTGCCCGTTAAACCACCACTTGATTTAGGTCCTTACAGGACTTGGGTGGAGTGGTGGCTCTGAGGGTAGGGATCTGCACTGGCAATCAGAAGGTTGCTGGTTTGAATCCCGTAAATGCCAAAAACTGACCCCTGAACAAGGCCCTTGACCTGTTATTTCTCCATCCTGAGTGTGACGTTAATCTGCCTCCAGCCCTGAAAGCAGGACCTCCAACTTACAGGGAAAAACTTAGGGGTTGGTGGCAGGATTGGCATTCCAGCCACTGTAAAAAAAAACTCACACTGTTTCAGTGTGGTGCTGAGGTGTCACCAGCTGTACTTGGGTCCCAATCCAGGTCGGTCGTTGTGTGGTGGGTGCGGCAATGTGATATCAGCGCATGAATCCCATATGACTTGAAGCACTTTTTATATACTGTGACGGATGGCCTGGCCGGGATGCCCCTTCACGGGGGACAAGGGTGGGAAGCCCAGTATCTCCCCCTGGACGCTAGATGGCAGCCTCCCGGGGTTGCAGCGGTGCCTCGGACTCCCCCAGGGCTTTATGGGGATTGGAGTTCTGTGCAGCTCTGTGGGGTTCCGTAGGCACCGCCAAGGGGTGCTGCAGCACGAGCGGCAGGCCCCTTTTGGGCACTGGTTTCGCCTTACCAGTGCAGCCGGGTGTTGCCAATCAACAATCGGGTACCCAATAAAAGGGAGCCAGCGACCACCACTCAGCGGCCAGAGTCGGGTGGGAGGAGGACAAAGCTTGCTGAGGAGGAGTGGTGTTGGAAGAGAGGAGAAGAAGAAGAGTGCTTGGTGACTGTACTGTGCTTTGGGACTGTGTTGTGGCTGGAGGGATTAACAGGGAAGACGTGCCAGGCAGCTAAAGAAAAATAAATAGTTTATTTGTTTTAACACGTGCCTCCTGTCAATCTGTGTCGGGTCAGGCACAATATAGCGCCTTTCTTACAATATTTATATACATGTAATTTGTGTGTTTAAGTGTGTGTAGCCAAAAGTTTGAAGTGTGCCACTGTGATCCGCGAGGTTTATTCCGTACACAATATTTTATTTTAAACGGGTAATTGAGGCCATAAATAATAAATCTGTGAGAGACGCAGTAGGCCGAGGTAAGGGGGGTTTTGCCTTCCTCACTCACGTGCCAGCCTTACCTCCGCTTACCTAACGAACGAGAGAACTACTTAACGGATTTAGATCTGAGTTTTTTCATATAATTTGATTTTGCGACTTCTCTCATTGCGCTAAGAATCATAGTTCGCTTGCAGGAGTGATATATTCACGCTAATCTGAGACAGAGGCTGCAGGCCGAGGGGAGAGGGAAGGCGTGACGTCAGGAGTCAGGAGTGGGGAGTCGCTCTACCTCTGCGTTTTGGAGTGTACCTTACCTCCGCTGAGCAAGCAATACCTCTTTGTATATCGATTTTTAAAGTTCGTCCTGTTGCACTACAACACGGGTGGAGCCGCGGGGGACGGCTAGTTTATGTATATTAAAAAGAGCAGCAGCCCCAGCACTGACCCCTGCTGGACACCACTCTTAACATCACCCAATTCTGATAAGGTTCCTCGCTCCATCGCCCTCTGCTTCCTGTGTTTATAGTCAACTCTACACCCACCAACACACAGCACCCTGAACTCCCACTTCTTTCAGTTTGATGTCCAACCTCTCATACGGGACCTTACCAAATGGCGTCTAAAAATCTCATATGCACCTCTCTTATCGTATCCTTTTGTTTCTTCCTCACAGAATTCCAGCATATTAGTAAAACACAAACCCATCTCATTGCTCCGTAAAACTCCTCGGCTTAGCACGTGCTGCTCGATCTTCTTCTTAATAATTCCCTCCATTCGTTTACCCATGATGCACATTAAACTTGCTGGCCTGTAGTTACCTGGATCTGCCCAGTTAACCATTTTTATATTACAGGATCATATTTGCCATTTTGCAGTCCTTCATAATTTCCCCAGTGTGCAGTGACTTTCTAACAATATCCGTCAAGGGTTTCTATCTGCCCTCACAAACGTCATTAAGTACTCGAGGATAAATGTTATCTTTTACTGGTGATTTGTTGAATTTCAGCGTATTTGGGACGGCTGGCGTTCCTATTGATATTCATTCACAAAGCTGGACCCCGAGGAGAAAGTGCATTTCGGAAAGGCCCACACCGTCCCTTGAGCCCAAGCTTTGCACTGCTGGTTCCTGACCTTCAGCGTTTCTAAGGCCAGGTTGGGGTGGTGGTCTGTTACTGGCTGTGAATGCAGAGCCACTAGGGGGCAGTAGCTGCTTTATGAGTTGCACTTTAAAACATCAAGGCTTTAATATACTCGGGGGGCCATGGTGTGTTTTCTTTCTCTTTCTTATTGCCTAATATTTTTTGTCATTTATTCGTAATGCACTTGGCCAAATGAATTTTCTCTTTGTGAGATAATAAAGTTTCCTTGACCTTGACCTTCATCCTGAGTATGGCTGTATTGACATATCCAGAATTAATGGAAGAACACATGAATATTTATGGACATCAGTGAATACTGGTATCAATATTGATATTGTGATTGCTATTTGAGAAGTACGGTATACTTAAAAGACATATTAATTCATCACGTAACAGTAAGAGAAATGTTCCTTTTAACCATGACGTATACCACACGGGTTCACCTACCTGGTCCACACTGCAGTGTGGATGCCCATTCACTGTAATATCACATAATTATTAACAAGTGGGGTGCGCTGAATGAATATCAGAAAAGCCCACTTAGCACTTTCTTCATTTAAACTCCTATAATAAGTAATTACTGCGGTGGGTTGGCACCCTGCCCGGGATTGGTTCCTGCCTTGTGCCCTATGTTGGCTGGGATTGGCTCCAGCAGACTCCTGTGACCCTGTGTTCGGATTCAGTGGGTTGGAAAATGGATGGATGGATGGAATAAGTAATTATTGACATTTATATTGTACTTTTCTAACCTACTCAAACCTCTTAACATAGACAGTGTGGGGGGTGTTTTGTCTTGGTAGAGTAATATATTGCTCTAATTTCCCCTTTTGTATTATTAATATGTAGCCTTTGTCAGAATGCCTAATCTCACAGACTTACCACTGTTTATAAGGTATATAATTATCCCCACCTTCCCTTCTATATCTATAGGCAATTAGGTGTAGTAAAAAGACAGGCACGAATTAAGTTACACATAAAACAATGTATTATTGGTAATATTCATAAATAATAACAATATGCAAAGTACATTTGAATATTGGCAACCATTCAACCTGATTAAATGGTGATGTGTAGTTTCAGGCGGCACACAGACTTGTAGTTATTTAAAATGTCTTGTAGAAAAGGCGCTATATAGCGCCCGACCCAGCACAGACTTACGCAGAGGCACGTGTAAAATAAACAGTTTCTATATTTTTCTTCAGCTGGGGGGCACATCTTCACCGTAATACCTCCAGCCACAACACAGTCCCACAAGCACTTAATATATCACTAACAACACTTCTTCTCTCCACCTTGGCACCACCACTCCTCCCAGGCAACCTCGTCCTCTTCCTCCCCATTCTGGCTCCTGAGTGGTGGATGCTGGCCCTTTTTATAGCCCACCCGGAAGTGCTCCAGGAGCTTGATCACCTGTGGTTAATTGCACTTCCAGGTGGGGCTGCAGAGATGTCCAGGCGGGTTCCTGGCTCCATGCAGCACCCCCTGGCGGCCACCCCAGCTCCCCACAGGGTTGTGGAGAACTCCATCTCCCAGGAAACCCTGCGGGAAAGTGAGGCACCATCGTCAGCCAGGGAGGCTGCCACCAAGCGTCCCGGGGGAGGTAGTGAGATGTCCATAGCTGCTCCCCCGGAACATATACAGAAGGGGTGTCCCGGCCGGGCATGGGACCCGGCCGCCTGTCACAGTCTCTAGTTAAGGCATCATTGGTGCTCAGCTTTCTTCAGAACAGGCCGCAAGCCTGTTCAAATATGGCTGCTAAGCTGTGCTCTTCATTGTATTGTCTTCTTCATCAGAGGTTAGTAAGAGATGCTTCTTTCAGATGTTAGTAAGAGAGAGAGAATGTGGTTGAACAAGCAGATTTATAGATTCTCTGTCCAGCCCCTACAGCCAATAGGACATCATGATACTTAAAAGCTTCTGATCCAAGCCAATTCCAAACTGCCATACTTCAGACCAATGGGGGAATAGAACATCTTGAAACCTGCCACCCCCCCCCCCCCCCCCAAGACCATATGTCTTTATGGCTTTCTTGCGGGGGGTTGAAAGACTTTAGCAGAGAAATACTCGCCAGACTGGTTTAAGGCACACTCTCCCCCAACTCTGTCGTAAAATTCAGAGAGACCCTTTCCTAAAGGGGCAGGGGGGTTTACACTCACCAATGTAACACTAAATTACATTGCTTTGCCTAAATTACAAAAAAAAGACATACAAAATATTTATCAAGTTATATGCAAAATCTCACATCACAACGGGGGGGGGGGGGGGGGGGGGTCATTTCATCCAACACTGATGTGTAGTGCCCACCCAGGTGATGTGACGGCAGCCATTCCTGTGCCAGAACGCTCATCACGCATTATGCTATTAGGTGGTGAAGGGGTGAGAGAGATAGCCAATTAGACACAGGGGGTTGATTAGGGGGCCAGAATGACCAGAGCCATAGTGGGCACACATTACTCGCTTCGAAAGATGTCCGGGCATCCCCTGTCTCTAATTGGCTAATTACCTCTTTCAGCCCTTCAACACCTAATAGTTAACGTGTGGTGAATGCATTGGCTGCCATCACATCATCCAGGTGGGCACTGCACATTGGTGGTGGTTGAAATGGCCCCCCACTGTCGGTGTAAAGTGTTTTAAGTAGGTTAGAAAAGTGCTACGTATATAAAAGTAATTAATTATTATTAGAGCAGATCTAGTGGTCACACTTGTGATGTGCCAACCGGGATTGGTCCCTATATTCTGATTTATTGTTGTTCATTTCAGTTCACTGTGTTTCATGGAAAATTATTATGTTTATTTATTACTTAATAATTATGTACTGCCTCTGTAAATGTTTTGATTTCTATTTTCTGGGCGGGGCCACAATAGGCGGGCCACCCTGATGTCATTGTCGCTGGCACTGCCCTCTGCTTGTATAGCGAGTCAGAGAGAGGACCTCAGCAGTGGATCATTGAGTTTGTTTTAGGAGTATTGCACTACGATCACCACTTTTCAAAAGTCTTGGAAGGATTTTCACAATCTAGGCACCATTGTAAAGCTTTGGGGCCCAAATGAATACGAATTTGATATTTGTTTTTGCCTTTAGAATGTTTTGAGAATTTTTTCATGCTATCCAACAATGCCATTTTTACAGGCATCACCATTTTGACTTTTTTTATTGTTGTTCTGTGCTATAGTCATTCATTGAAACGACAGTTTAGAGTTTGTTCCAGACATTTCGGGGTATCCAAGTTTGTGGATTGAACTCCCCCTCAAACTCCTGCTTTCTAGAAGATTCTTTGCTTTATGACTTCCTGGTGTGTGAAGTATTGTGCTTGTTTCTGAGTTTGGATTTTTTAATCTACAACATAAACTTCATGAAAGAATATGCTTGATTTTCATCTCTGACCTTGTCTTGCTCTCTGACTATGTGTACCTGCTGGTCATTTTCATAAAATCGTTATTTTCTCTTCCTCCGAGATAGTACACTTTACTTTTTAGTTTGTTTTCGCCAGTTATTGGATTTTTTTGTTCTGTTTATCTACAGTAGTTCTGCTGAGGACTTGTTTACTTTAGATTCCCTTTTAAAGTTTCCCCTCCTAAAGATTCTCTTTTCTGTCCCTTTTCTGTTTTTTATACTTCTTATTGGTTATTTAAATTAATATTTTCATTCGCAAAGATCTATCTATCTATCTATCTATCCATCTATCTATCTATCTATTATATAGTGCCTTTCACATCTATCTATCTATCTATCTATCTGTCTATCTATCAAATATATCACAATAAACAAAAAACACAGGTTTTTTTCTCCTCCCAATAATGTTCTCACCACCCCACTGCCCTCCTCCAGTCAAGTGTTGCCTCTCTAACTCCCAGCACTGACCCGGGAGTACTTCCCGTGCCAGGGCAATTGCCCAATAGAAGTACTTCCGGGTCACATGGAAGTCCATTACAGTAGGGAGCCTGCAACACCCTCTTATGGTACCCCATGGACCCATTTCCCAGCATGCCCTGCTAACTTCTCACTGGGCACCGATAACCAGGGCTGCTACCATCAAGCATGCTGGGGGAATAAAAAATAAAAAGACAGATAGATAGGGAAAGACACTATATAATAGATAGATAGATAGATAGATAGATAGATAGATAGATAGATAGATAGATAGATAGATAGATAGATAGATAGATAGATAGACTATGGTTTAAGGTTTGGAGGATTATCTGACTCAAGTCGAGTAAACCAGGTGACAAAAAACTTCAATCCAATTGGTTCTCCAGCAGAGCTACTGAATTGTGGAGCCTCAGTGGTCTGCAGCTGGCCCGTCACCCTTCTGTGCATGTGACAGGAAGTAGGGCGAAGCAGATGACAACATGGTGTGTTTGTTCCCTCAAGTGATACTTTCTTAGTTAGCCCTTTTGAAGGCATTCCTAATAGTTAACGTGTGGTGAATGCATTGCCTGCCATCACATCAACCAGGTGGGCGCTACACATTGGTGGTGGTTGAAATGGCCCCCCACTGTAAGTTATTATATTTTCTTGTTATATATCTTTAATTTGAGTAACTTTTAGTCAGGGAAAAGTTACATCCAATGTTCTATTTGTAATATGCAAGTTTATTAAGCTCTTAGTCATAGAAGCAGGCTGTACTTAAAATGCTACTATACTTACCTGAAGTTTATATAAGCACCAGGACTCTTCCTAGAGCTGGCTGGCCATCTAAACTGAGCGACTGGGGGAGAAGGGCCTTAGTCAGGGAGGTGACCAAGAACCCGATGGTCACTCTGTCAGAGCTCCAGAGGTCCTCTGTGGAGAGAGGAGAACCTTCCCGAAGGACAACCATCTCTGCAGCAATCCACCAATCAGGCCTGTATGGTAGAGTGGCCAGACGGAAGCCACTCCTTAGTAAAAGGCACATGGCAGCCCACCTGGAGTTTGCCAAAAGGCACCTGAAGGACTCTCACACCATGAGAAAGAAAATTCTCTGGTCTGATGAGACAAAGGTTGAACTCTTTGGTATGAATGCCAGGCGTCACGTTTGGAGGAAACCTGGCACCGCTCATCACCAGGCCAATACCATCCCTACAGTGAAGCATGGTGGTGGCAGCATCATGCTGTGGGGATGTTTTTCAGCGACAGGAACTGGGAGACTAGTCAGGATAAAGGGAGAGATGACTGCAGCAATGTACAGAGACACCCTGGATGAAAACCTGCTCCAGAGCGCTCTTGACCTCAGACTGGGGCGACGGTTCATCTTTCAGCAGGACAACGACCCTAAGCACACAGCCAGGATATCAAAGGAGTGGCTTCAGGACAACTCTGTGAATGTCCTTGAGTGGCCCAGCCAGAGCCCAGACTTGAATCCGATTGAACATCTCTGGAGAGATCTTAAAATGGCTGTGCATCGACGCTTTCCATCCAACCTGATGGAGCTTGAGAGGTGCTGCAAAGAGGAATGGGAGAAACTGGCCAAGGATAGGTGTGCCAAGCTTGTGGCATCATATTCAAAAAGACTTGAGGCTGGAATTGCTGCCAAAGGTGCATCGACAAAATATTGAGCAAAGGCTGTGAATACTTATGAACATGAGATTTCTCAGTTTTTTAATTTTTAATATATTTGCATAAACCTCAAGTAAACTTTTTTCACGTTGTCATTATGGGGTGTTGTGCGTAGAATTCTGAGGAAAAAAATGAATGTAATCCATTTTGGAATAAGGCTGTAACATAACAAAATGTGGAAAAAGTGATGAGCTGTGAATACTTTCCGGATGCACTCTATCTATCTATCTATCTATCTATCTATCTATCTATCTATCTGATACACCCCATAAGTGCAGAATCATTTGAGAATTTCTGCAAGAAACATGACTTGAGGTGTACAGAATGAAGGAGACAGGACTGTTCCTTGTGGAGCTCCACTATCACTCGCACAGTCCTTGAGTCTTCCAGACTTTGGTCTGCCTGATAGAATAGTCCATTATACAATTAAGCACACTAAATGGATGTCTTTTCTCTCAAAGCCATGAAGTAACACTGGCATGTGGCACTTTTGCACTCGAGGTGCGTGTGGTTCAGTTGGCCTCCCTGAACCTTCAAGACTGGCGAACTGCACCTCCACCCGAAGTACGACTTTGTGGAGCTGCCCGGCCATTTCTTCCTGGAGACATCCCATCTCCACCTTCTACTGTATCCCCAAGGTTAGCACACCATTTTACTAATTATAAAAGGGGTTTCACATTATGTTTACGGGTGTGACCCCCGTGACATTTTACATAAAGCTGCTTCTTCTTCTAAGGGGCCCATGAGATGAGAGTGGGAGGCAAAAGCAATCATTTGCTAATAGGAGGCACAGCTGCCTGGTTTAACCCTTTAACCGCCAACTCCCTAAATATTCCCCACGCCAGGCGAAATCTGAACAATTTTTGTTTTTTTACTTTTTTACATTTTTTTTACATTTTTTACATTTATTCAAGCAGTATTGACCACTAAATGTTGTGCAAGTTGCCAGTGTATACACGAAATCTATAAATGTAACCTGAATTCTCAGCTAAGCAAAACATCTTAATACCAAACCGTGCCCTTTTCAATGGTAGATACTGTCGAAACTGTAAGCGGCCCTTCCACGACAATAAACTTTCATCAACTGCAACTGACGGTCCTGGCATGTAGGGCAACTGAAATGCTTCAAATAAATGATCAATCAAAGGACGTAGCTTGAACAAGTGGTCGCAGTTTGGATCTTTCTTATCTGGCTCGTTTCTGTTGTCATTCAAATGAAAGAATTTCAGCAGCAAAGAGAATCGGTTACGTGTCATGACAGCTGCAAAAATAGGTGTTGCATACATAGGATCTGTAGACCAGTACATCTCAATATCTGGTTTTCTGATTATTCCCATCAACATCAAAATCCCAATGAATTTTTTCATTTCGTTTTCATCAGTGTCAAACCAAGCACGAACACGGGAATGTGGAGGTAAATTGGGATTTTTCTCAATAAACTGTGCTGCATACAGATTTGTCTGATGAACAAAATGTCTGATCAAATCAGGTGACACAAACAGCTCATAAAACTGCTCAGCAGTGTAATTGTTTACATCAACAATAAAGCCACACGTTGCCTCAAACGAATGCAGAAAAGGTAGTTCACCACGGGCAGCAGCCCAGCTGAGATGCTGGGGATACACCCACTCAGCGCCGTCATCCGATGCGTCTTCATTCACAATATCATGCAGCGCACGTTGCTGCTCATCACTGTCACTAAAATCTTCTTCAGAACTGCTACAATCATGATCAGAACTGTCCAAAATCGCCTGCAAAGCCTCACTTGAAGTCAGTTTACGTTTCGCCATATTCACAGCTGTTACATGCGAATCACGTCACATGACCGGCCAAAACAACCACAGACTTGTCGAAATACAACGTAGTAATAATACCCACGCCAAACCGTCAGTTATACTACTTGCCAGGCATTCATATAACCACAGGCAAATGTGCCGGATAATTCCGGCAGTATGGCGTTAGCATTAAAACAACGGTGCCGGATATATCCGGCAGAGGGCGGTGAAGGGGTTAAGTAAGAGGTGAGGAGGAGAGAAGTGGTGAGTATGGGGAAGGAGGGTAGCCGTCCCAATGTATGCCCAATTTGTAAGAAGCACAGGAAGCCAGGAGAAACTCTTGACATTGAAAGTGGTCAGGAATTTACCAACAATGTAGCAAACCGTTCAGAGAAAAACAATGGTTAGAATAAGTAATGAACAGATAAGAGTGGAAA
The DNA here is from genome assembly GCF_900747795.2 of Erpetoichthys calabaricus. NCBI lineage: Eukaryota > Metazoa > Chordata > Cladistia > Polypteriformes > Polypteridae > Erpetoichthys > Erpetoichthys calabaricus. The sequence continues at coordinate 13,937,723 of NC_041410.2, read as the reverse complement.
CAAAGCATGAACCGTTATTGACATGTGAATTTAAAATAGCAACGTGCTGAATACCCAGCAAGAGCAACCGATCAATGAGCGAGCAAGGAAAATCTAAATTACATTCCAAAGGCGTAGTGATAATCAATGAAGAGTCCTTAATAAAAGAAGGGACTTTAGACGAGACTAGAAGGACATAGAAGAACATGTGACAAGGCCTCGATCTTGGTGGAACTGGAGGAGGTTGACACCTTTTACGACAAACAGATTTCTGTTCATCATTTAAATGTATAACAAATAAAGCTTGTACTGGACTAAAACCCAGCTAAGATTCTCACTGTCGATAGGACGGTGATTTATTTATTTCTTAGGTGGGGATCCCAGGAACGCACCTTAGCCTTGGCCCGACTCACACACTCTCCCTCAAAGAAACAACAAAGCAACCGGTAACAAAACAGAAATTAAAGAATGTATTAAACAATAATAAATGAAATATATGCAAACTACAATAATCCCACCCCAGTTCCCCTTATGGCGATATACAATAATCACGTATTCAACAATAACAAACCACTAACAAAAACCACACATGATGAAGTCCATTAAAACAGCAACTGATGAAATTAAATAATGGAGATAGATAGTGCAGAGACCAGCACGCTGTATGTGAATGTAAAGGTCAGTCCTACTGGTGTTTCCTGATGAGATGATGATGTGTGAATGGGATCAGGAGCACTGCTTTCATCGCAGGTCGTCAACAAATCCTTAGACAGTCCTCATGCAGCAAGAAGACACCAGACAGTCCATACACCCAAAACAGGAGACGATCAACAACAAAACAAGAATCCACAGGTAGCAAAACGGGAAAGCAGACAGACAGGAAACTCCAGACACGAAACACAAAAAATTTTTGTCTCTGTAGAACTGGCCTCCTTTTAAATATCGCGCCAGCCTCCTTGTCCCCAGCAGCCCCTGCACCCTCGGCAGACAACCAATCACAGCCACTCCAGGGACTGCTGGGAGTTGAAGTTTCACTCCCCAGTAGCACCACTACAGGCTTCCGGTGTTAAAATGTAAGTAGCAAAAATACATAAGATAAACCTGCTAGTGTAAATTCTGAAATTTCATTAGATAGATAGATAGATAGATAGATAGATAGATAGATAGATAGATAGATAGATAGATAGATAGATAGATACTTTATTAATCCCAAGGGGAAATTCACAAATTATATATATTTATATTATATTATTATAAATTACATTATACAGTATGTCTTACATTTGTTCATTTCTGTTGTGTTGCAGAAGCAGAAACAGGCCTCACCTCCGGCAGCCAGACCCCAAACTCAAGAAGAAGGCTTTCAGGCCTGCATAGGCCCAAAATTGAACACTAGCTTTAGAGATACTTCTAAATATGCCTGTAATGGAAAATAATATTTAACATTTAGATTGATTTCTTTTATTATTAATGTCTAAGAATAAAATATTTAAACAGGCTGGAATGTTATTATCTAATATCTAAATATAAAATGCAACAAAGCTGGATATTCACTTGTTTTCTGTAATATTTATAACTTACTAGACCAGAAAACCTCTGAATTAGAGTGAGCTGCTCTATCTCAGAGTCTTTGTATGAAATATAATCATGAGGAAGAAGTCCATAATAAACAAGAATAGTTTAAAATATTAAAATGTGTGCTTCAATTTAAATGTTTAAAAGTCTCATATATTCTGATTCTAATACAAATTGGTAATTATTTGCCCTCTGATTGCGGTCCATAAAGGGCTAAATTCCTAATGAAGGATCAAAAATTTTAAATATCATCATATTCACAATCCCCAACCTCACAATAGTCTAAAATGATACCCCACTTGCTTATATTTGAAATCTGTCGTTTTTAGCCTTATGGGACGTGGCTCTTAGAGGGTTAGGACCACCAATAAAGAATCAAATATTAAAAATATTATCATATTTTTATTAGCATAAAATGATTCCTCACATGCATTTATTACCTATCTGCATTTTTTCCAAGTCTTTTGAAAATGAAGAACTTTGACCCCTCATTTACCATTACGAGGATGAAATCTTGGGGTCGGTTGATGTGGCACACACAACTTCAAGTCCTTCCGACCAGTTTTTCTGTAGACGTCTATTGATTTTTTCTTTATCAATTTGGTGTACTTTCCTGTGCAAAATATGTTCCACAGCTCATCTGAAAATGAAGGGTTTTTTGGGACTACAGGGCCAAAAATAGGGAGGAAGTCCCAAAAACCTCAGCATATCATATATGGTGGTTTCCTCAGACTGATGAGTCAGTACTGTAAATCTCATGAACATGAAAGACCTTTAGTTAGATCACCTGTGATGGGGATAGGGGAGATCTGATAAGAGTGGGCCAGGTCTGCACAGATACTTTACTTTCCATGAGCCTTCCTGGACTACAAAGGACAAGTAAATGTACGACTCTGAGAGAGGAGCAGGTTTGAGGAGGCAGACTACGGTTTAATTACCTGTATACCCTTTCTTTCTTGTTTGTTTGAAAATCCATTTTGCATCCTTTAAAACTAGAGATAATGAGCAACAGGACATTGACAGGCCAAAACTGGACTGGAATGGGGGTCGAGTCTGTCTGACGAAGAGTTGTGTCAACGACAACCAGAGTGGACTTAAATTAAGAGGGTGACGGGGAGAAAAGAAAAATGTCTGTTTCATCCATGTAGAGGGCCATACTCAGACAGGCCATGCCATGCTGCTGCCATTCCATCCAAGGGTCATGCCACACCACATCCAAAAAAAAGACCAAGTCAGACCCGAAACGAATAAGACGGACAGCCACCTGGTAGCCTGTTATCACAGTTGTACTATTTTAACCAACAGATTTGTGCTGTTCTTATATTTTGAGCATTTTATCTTTAATACATGATGAATAAATGCGTATCTGTTCTGCCATTTTATGTAGTTGCCTAGAGTTATAGAATATAAAAGAAAATGGACTAGTGTTGAACTATAGTAGTAGTCAACCCTGACAGTGTAGTAAGACTTGTCACACACGTGTACTAGGAGCGAGCTGAGTGGACCAAGTGGAGGTAATTACCCGCCAGGCCAGGGGGTGGCGGGGTGCTCTAAACCTATTTCTGTTATCTCTGCAGACCAAATACGGGACAGCCTGCCTGATTTAAAGTCACTTCCAGTTCCGATGGCTAGTGTGACGTCACTTCCGGTTCCAGTGCCCTTCCGGTCAGATAACATCACTTCCGGTTCACTGCATATAAAACCTTCATTTTCCCAAATCAGTTCAGTTCAATCCTGGAACTCAACCTGACAACAAAATGTTTTCTTGAAACGTTTTGCAGCCAGAGACAATATACGGGTGGCTGCCCCAAACCTTTTTCAGTGTGTTGAGACTCATTCTTTCACAAAGTATAGGATTTGGGGTATTTTGTTATGGTTTACGTAATAAGGAATTTCAAAGGGGAAAGAGGGTCACCTTAGTACCCTACCACCAATAAAAAGTCCAAACAGCACAAAAGTACCTTCAAGAGAGAGGACGACCCATAAAACCTCTGGCTTGAAAACACAAAGTGCAGTGTCACACGCATGAGGATAGGGGACAGCTTATGGGCTCTGGTGATTGTAATTCCATGCAGCTCCAGGGGTTGGTGCTGTGTTCTAATGCTTTTTCTTTTCCTCCCTCCACAGATCAGAAGATTGACGGCTATAACACCAGCGATGTCACTTCATTTGTCTGTCCACCTGGACCCACCTCTTCATGCCGGAAGGATGTAAAACCATAAGATCCGCCATCTTGAGGCAGTTCATCTTGCAAACTTGTATCTAAAAAGACATCTCCAGAATTATTGTGTGTATTTTGTTATTATTTTGACTTCAGTTATATGGGGTCATCAAGGTGGGGCCCCAATTCTATATTGTGGTCTGTCCGATCTCTTACAGCAGCTATACCACCTACACTTCAGTACAGGTCATCAGAACTTAAATAGGAAGACATCTAGGAAAAAAGCTTGGGTTGCTGCTGAAAGAGTAGATGATGAGGCCAGCAGGGGGCACTCACCCTGTGGTCTGTGTGTGGATCCTAATATCACAGTGCAGTGACAGGTACACTGCGCTGTAACAATGGTGTCATCCTTCAGATGAAATATAAAACCGAGGTCCTGACTCTCTGCAGTCATAAAAGATCCCTGGGTATCTATTGGAAAGAGTAGGATGTCCTGGCTAGCTTGCCCACTTTGGCCTAGTCACTCTGGCCCCCTAATCATCCCCTAACTGTCTCTCTCACCCCTTCAACGCCTATTAGCTCACATATGGTGAGCATACTGCTACAGGAATGGCTGCCATCACGGCATTGCCATGGCGGTTGAAGTAAAGCACCATGGGAAGGTTAGAAAAACTCTATTTAAATGTAATTCATTATTATTATTGTCTTTTACATCTTATTACTAAATAAGGAGCCATTAACACACTGAATGCAGCTGTTTAAGATTGAAATAAGCAATTAAGGGCGGGGAGACTTAACAAGCGAGACCACTAAAATGAAGCATCAAACTATCACTTAAGCAATAAGTGTTTCATCAGCAATAATTGATTGCTCATTAAGAAACCTGCAACCACTGCGGCTCTCCAGGACTGACGTTGCCTACCCCTGCCCTAGCCTAATGTTACACAGTTATGTTTACCTCTTTTGTAAGTCTCTTTGGATAAAAATATCTACTATGCAAATAAATGTAAATTTAAATATTAAAAAAATCATTAAGATAATAAAAAGGTAAAAACAAGAAATGGCAAAATAGAGGCAAAGGGATGTGCCTAAAAAGCAAACAAGACCACTTCTGCTAACCAGGACTCAGAATCAAATAAATACACAAACAGAAAAAACAATCCATAATAATAATGATAATAAAACATTTTATTTAAATAGCACCTCTCCCATGCTCATTGCTCACAGTGTGACCATAACTCCTCAAACACTAATGATACTCTGTGGGCGGTCCTGCAAAAGTGACATCACAGTGGCCCCGCCTCTTGGGGGTTCAGCCCACAGAATACAAGGAACACATTCAGACACAACTTAGACACACAATACTTACATACTAAATTATAAGCAACTGTAGCAGTATTATCATAAATGACATAAAACTAAAAGATAATAATTCAAAAACAAAAGTAATAATACAGCAGAAAATAAGCATAAGTGGTGGCAGTTGGTGTGCTTCTGCTTTACAACAAGGAGAGCCCTGCATGGAGTTGGCTCTCATTTTGGGCCTATAGAAGCCAGCAGGTAGTAGTTGGGGACTTGCTGATTTGGGGTGCGCCTCCCCTAGGTAGGTCAGTGGAGATCTTGGCCTGCTTTATAGACTTTTGGAGCTCTCACACACCCTTTTTGGCCATATCTGTGATTACAACTTATAGCAGTTTTTTGGGCTCTGGTGATTTTTTGGTGGAGTTTATCTCTTGGTAGTGAACCCTTGCTTGTTTCTGACCTCATTTCTTACCTTCCTTCACGCTTGCAGTGTCCATCTCAGCCATGAAGCTCTGCTATAAATCTGCCATGCATTGTGACCATTCTGTTTGTCTCTTCTAAACTGATGTTGATCCTTGTGTATTTATGACAATTTTGCACATTATGACAATTCTGAAGTGACAAGTCACTCTAATTGATGTTTTTGGCCATTTCCATTCGTGGGATAACCACAGAAATCCATCCATCCATCCATTTTCCAACCCGCTGAATCCGAACACAGGGTCACGGGGGTCTGCTGGAGCCAATCCCAGCCAACACAGGGCACAAGGCAGGAACCAATCCTGGGCAGGGTGCCAACCCACCACAGGAAACCACAGAAATACTAAGCCAAATCAAATGAACACTCGAATGTTAGTGAATTATGTCCAGTTTCACTGGATTGATCAGTTGCAGTTACACAATCTGCTATTCTGATCCTGCCATCGACTTGACTTTAATCCAATTTCGCAAGCGGGGCTTATAGTGAATGTGATTAACCTGCACTTTAGGCAGCACATCTGCAATTTCAAGAGTAATTTAAATCTCTGATTACTTAAACCACTGCATATTACTAACATGTTTGTCTTGAAAAAGATTAGACACTCACTCGTCTCACTCTTCTCCTGACTCACTTATCCTGGTATGGGACTTGGAAAAATACAATAGGAAAACTCAAATTACACCTTTACTGTACTTATATTTCTAAAATTTGGTTCTTTGGCCGTATTCTACTTAATTGCCTCCTTATTCTAACATTTATGAAAGAAACAGCCGAGCATGAAAGATTTATGTTATCTACTTTATTCAGAAAATAAATTTTAGCAAAGAAAATGTAACAATCCACCTAAAAAGGTTCATTAGAAGTTGGTCTACAAAAAGCAGAAGCCATTCAGTGCTTGCCACCTTTCAGCAGACCACTTACTGCAGCACTTGTAAACACATTCCATCTCTCAAAGGGAACGGACACACTTCAGAAGAAGCACAATATCACCTGCTGTGTTTTACAATCACTGTAGACGCCATCTCATGCGGAAAGGCTCATGACAAAGCACACAGAATCATGAAAGGCTTGGCAGTGCAGCCCTTGATGCCGTAAATGTCAAAGGAAATATGCTGGTCACACCAAAAAAAATCGAGCATAGGCTGCGTCCCACTCATTCATCCCCCATCTCACTTATTCTAAGCACTCTGCCTCTCTTCCAGAAGTAGTCTTTCCTTTCCAGAGCCAGGAAAGCCCTCAGCCTGACTTGGTGAGCTACCTCTGGCAGCCCCAGGATTCCTAACATTATTAAGCTCATTTAAGAACTCCTCTCCATGGAATCATGAGGACTAATGATTCAAATACCACCAGCCCTCCTAGTAACATATGGATCAGTCTGTGTATCATATGGTGCCTTTCAAACCTATCTATCTATCTATCTATCTATCTATCTATCTATCTATCTATCTATCTATCTATCTATTATGTGGTGCCTTTCATATCTATCTATTGTAATAAGATATAATTGACTCAGACACATCAAAAAGAGTTGGGGAAATTGCCCCATATAATATCCATGGGACTTGATGAAAGTTGAATGAGAATGGATCAATAAACCAAAGCATTTGACAACATACAGTACTGAGATGGAGACATTTATACAGAAAATGATGACAAGATGTGATATGGCAGGAAACGACATCAAAACTGTAGGTCGGAAGTGATGTCATCATGGCGGAACTGGAAGTAACATCATCAGTAGGTGCCGGAAGTGGCATCATCAGTAGACACCTGAAGTGACTTCATCTTTTGGAGCCGGAAGCAGAAATGATGTGGAGTGGCCATTTTGAGAACCGGGAAATGATGAAAGTAAGTGTGTAGAATTATTATTTGTCTTCTTTAGGTCTGGAAAAAGAGACAGAGAAACATCAGTGCTCAAAAGCAACCCTTCATCTCGTGGTAGATCACTCACCTTAGGGCTTGTTGGCTGCCTCCTAGGTGCACGTGTGTGACACTATCTATCTATCTATCTATCTATCTATCTATCTATCTATCTATCTATCTATCTATCTATCTATCTATCTATCTATCTATCTATCTATTTTATAGTGCCTTTCATAGCTATCTATCTATTATTACTCCATGAAAGATGAAAAACACCTGAAACAAGTTCCACATCTAGTTGCTAATATTTGTTAAAACCCAATAATTCACTGCCAAAATTTAAATAACTGAGAACTAGGAAAAAAAACTGATTTATTGCAAAATGGGAATACCAAATGTGACAATTACCTTAAAGATTTTAATTTAAGTCTTAAAATACACAGAGAGAAAAGAGGTTCTTGGATGTGTAACCCCTGGTTGTCAACCATTATAGTGTACCACTAAGCAGCTCTTGGTGCCTGGTACAAGCTCAGGTGTGGCTCCATCTTTGTTATTTGAACAACCACAGTGCCCTATGGCTCTGATCTTCTGCCTGCAGATCGACTGCAATTTCCTTACTAACCCCATGCTGTTTATCTCACCTGTCTATTAAATAGTGCCTTTCATATCTATCTATGTATCTATCTATCTATCTATTATATAGTGCCTTTCATGTATCTTTTTGTTTTCATCTGTTTGACTCCCATGCATTGTTTTAATATTTTTGGCCTACCTCTTTTCTTTATTTCTTTGGTGCTTTATACCCATAAGAGTTTGCTTCACACAGACGATGCCCATACCGTCTGTGTCTGTGTCTGATCCTGAGAATGAAGAAGTTCTGGAGAGTTTCATCTTGGGCTGCTACTTTACCTTTTCCTTTTCAGGGCAGGCTTTTGTAACATCATGTTCTGTGTTTTTAGTAGCTGCTGTGTGTAAATGTTTGTTGACTCAGCAGCACATGTCATGCATAATAATATTTTTTTTGTCTTTTTGTGTTGATGCTAGTCATGGCAGTATCACAGACTACATTGGTTGCACATTAAGGTTGGTTAAATCAACTGTCTAGGGTGCACTGGGGGTCTGTATCTGGAGAAATTTTTGAGGAACACCACCAGGGAGAACAAGAAAGTCAGGCAAATGCATTTAGCAAAGGGGCTGGCCTGGACAGCCTGTGTCCGATTCTCCTGAGTCATACAGCACCACGGTCAGCTATTAATTCTGAACAGAATAAAACGAGGAGCTGAGAGGTGTTTATTATTTTAACACCTCCTCTAGGCAGACATCTCTCGCTAAGCACCCCGAGTCACACTTAAAGTGCTAAGTAGAAAGCCTTTGTAGCTTCAGTGAAAGGTGCAATAAGGTGAGAAATGTTAACCCCGTGTAGATGGAGAAGGCAGCAAGAATTATTCAAAGGAAGTGACGGGTCGGATATCGGGTGATTCAGTTCAAGAAAGTGCAAGGCATTGTGTGCAGTCTGTAGCTGCTGAGAGAGACAAATTCACCGAGACAAGTGGGACTGATGTGAAGATCTTTGGGTGGTTCATTAAAATCTAAAAGAGGGTGGCTAAATTAAACAAAGTGGGGCCGATCAGTTGGACAACTAGTGGGTGATGAAATGAAAGTCAAAGAAAGTTGGAAACTGGAACTTTGCTGCCAAAGGTTAGCACTGGAACCTGTGTTGGAATTCAAGCCCAGACAACATCTGTGTAGGGTTTGCATGTTCTCCACCAGGTTTGATCCAGAGGCTTGACTAACTACAAGGCCTTAGAATGAGACCTTAGAATGAATTTCTCTTTTCTTGGAGCTCATAAGTTGTATATCTGGAACTCAGTTTAGGCATCAAGTTTGAATTAGGTATAACTTCCTAACGTTTTTATGTCATTTTCCAGCACCATCTTAGTTTTCCTTGGCTGTGCCATTTTGACCATTAATTGTTATGAAGTTACTACGTAAAGCATTTGGAGGTACACAGTGTTACTGTAATCACAGTCACAGGATAAAACATCGGCGCCATGCACTTCCCGGTCATCCAACACTGCCAATAAATGAAAAGTGTACACCCGGTTGTTAGCATTCATTTTGAGTGTTACAGACCCCTCGGCTGCCTTCGACTTTAAGTTAGTTTACACAAAACATAGGACTCATTCTCAATAACGATTCTTTTTCTTGTTTTCTGATGGTTCTCCATCCAGAGACACACTTCCATTATTTATAGCTTGCCCTTCATTCTTTAGGCAAACACAAGAGACTGGAGGTGCTCTCCAGAGTTGATGTGTTGGGGGCCTTCCCACTTAGGCTCAGCATAAAGAATACATAGACAATACTGAGCACATCTCTCTATTATAGAAAAAATTCTTAGGACAAGACAAGACTTTTTCAGAGAGATGAGATGTGACTTTCTCAGAGACACACTTTCACGTCCTGCGAGGCAAAGAATAGATGACAAAGTAGAATGTTGTAAAGAATTCAAAAACGTTGGCGCGGTACACACACAGAGCAGGTTAGATATAATGGAAGTACGAAAATTCAAAAGTCTCAAAAAAGTGATAGTAAAGATTGCATTAGTGCAAACAAATGGAAATTATTACTCGGTGAAATAACGGAACAGCGAAAAGAGATTGAATATATTGTTCAGATTTAAACTTTAAGTCGGAGACTTGTAGATCGTCTAATTCGTGTTGCCATCAGAGAAAAGTAGAGTTTCTTCCCAATGAAGAGACGTATCCGCGAGAATTAAAAGTTTTATTGTTTGATGAAAGTGAAATCCACCTACGCTGTCACGCTTGGGTCGCAGAGTTGCACAGATACACAGGAGGTTTTAGAAACAGAAATGTTATTCAAGCACTTCAAACAAACATAAGTCTCGAATCGGGAGTGAATCAAGCTCTGTGTGTAGTCGGAGGGGACAGTTCTGTCTCTCAATTAAAAGAATAGAAAATCTTCCTCTTTATAGGGGCGCTCCTCGGAAGTGGGACCCCCAGCAGGAGCAGCGGATGTCAGGGGGAGAAGAGAGACAAGGCAGTGAGACAAAAGGACAGCTGCTGTACAGGCTTTTAAATGTTCTAAGCGCTGCGCGAGATCATGTGGCACGGCAGCAACAGAAAGTCAGCAGCTGATCGAGCAAAGAGGAGGAAGAAAAAATGTATTTGTTTCCCATTGTATCACCAGGTTTCGGAGGAACGTTCAGTCCCCCTCTGCACAACGTGAGTGGCAGAGGTGTGAAGTGGCTGGGTTTTGATGAGCAAAGCAAGCAGGGGGTGAAGCCCCCTAATCTTATATATAAACGTCTATGCGTGGAAGTGTGTGTGTGTGTGTGTGTGTGTGTGTGTGTGTCTGTCTGTCTGGCCCAGAAGTGCGAGGCTACAGCATGAGGCTCAAAGAGCTGGCAAGGAGGCCCCAAGTTAACAAGTCAGAAGAAAAAAGAAGTGCGAGGCTACAGCATCAAGCTGAAAGAAAGTGACTCCATCGCCAAAGTGAAGCCGCCAAGGAAATACAAACAAGAGAGAAACTCGCGTTGCCGCTGATAGACAAGTGGGGGGGGGGGGCGAGCACATCTGTAAAACAAAATCACAGACTCTGCATTTCGATTTTTTTTCTGACGATTTCAATAGTTTCTAGAAGCACAGGCTTAGACAGCTAGTGGATAATAATTAACAGAATAAACCTATAAAGCAATAACAAAATGACTAATGATCCAAAATATGTTAAATGAAAATAACCCATAAGAGAAATAAATAAAAACGCGAACACAGAAAAATAAAAATAATTAACATAAGGTGAACACCATGGAGATGGTGGAATAACTTTATGACAAAAATATGCACTTTAAAACTTTACAAACCGGTTGTTGTACTTACTAAAGACCAACACTAGTGTAGATAAAATCTTAGGAGAGACGAGTGAAAAAGAAAGTTCTGGTCTGCTGGCCTGAGAGAATACAAGTGGCCGAGATGAAAGGATATGAACAGCCTGGCAGATGGACCGGGGGTTAAAGGTCGGCATTGTGGATGAAGGTTCGAGGCAAACAGAAGGCAGACAGCAGATGTAGAGTAAAAAAGCAATTTCTTTATTCTTGGTGAGCAGAAAGACCACTGCAGCCCCTGTCAGCTTGTGTCACTGACAGTTACCAGCAATAGCCCAATCGTGCAGGGGGGTGAGTTTCCTTTATAGCAGAGACTTATATCTTACAGAGACAGCTTGTCATGAGACAAGGTTACACAATTCTTTGGGGGAATTTAGTAATATTACAACACATTTGTTCAAAACAACTAAAGAAGAAGTGAAAAAGCCTGTTCCTGCTGATTTTACAATCCTAGATGTTTTTTAAGATTAACAGTTTCCCTGAGTACAGACTAAAAAGTCAGCAGTTTGACAGAAATGTGGCAAGTTTGTTCTTTCAGCTTTGCGTACACACTTAATTTTTATATGTAAGTCTTATTAATAAACAATTGATCTTTAGTTCATTAGTTTAAGTAAGTCATATTAATAATCAATTAATCCATAGCCTATTAATACAAACTAGTAATATACTTATATTGTTAAAATGATTATACAAGTAATGATTTTTCTCTTTCTCAGTATCAGTCTGGTTGAGTGTGAAGCTGCGGTTTTGATATTCTATCTGTGACATCAGAATCCTGTAGTGAATGGGATAGGAAAAAATTCTAAGTCTCTGGAATTGTGGGGTCGAGCACTCAGGAAGGAAGCATGGAAGGTAGAACAGCATAAACTGAGGTGATTACTGTTGTATTTTAGCCAGGGTCACCCCAAGGGTGGGTTTCAAATGCTATTTCTAGGTCTTTATTGTTTAATTGAGATTCTTTGCCTAGGTTAATATTGCTTTTGTTTGTGTTTTGTATTATTCTTTGCTCTTTATGTATCCACATTCATGCCTTTGCTTTGTGCCTTGTGTTTTGTGGGTGGTCCTCCAAGAGGCGGGGCCTCCTGCCCATCACCATAATATACCCCCTGTGGGCAGCCCACAGTTCCTTGAGTTTCATTCTGAATGCGCTCGTGGTGTGGCGAGTTCTCTTGTGTTTATTCTTGTGCTTTTGGGATTCTACCGGAGTTCTGAACCTGTGCTCTGTTTTTGACTTTGCCCTCTTGGGTTCTGTATTGGGACTTTGTTCATTATTGCTTTGTGTGTTGTGCTGCATGTAACATTTTTTTTTTTTTTGGAAAAATAAATCCTTTATCTTGTAGAGAGCCTGAGCTTTCCCCTGTTACTAGGTGGATTTGACGGTTTTCCCCTTATAATGGGCATTTTTGCGACTTTGTGCTTGGGAACTCTCAGAAATCATAATGCTTACAGAGGTGTGCTTTCTCTCTCCATCTCTCTGCTGCTTCATTCATGCAGAAGGTCATTACATCCAAGGGCTAAACCAGACTATTTAGTACCAGAGACCAATCAACATGCTAAGACAGAGAGCCACCTGGTAGCCAAGCACGCAGAATGAACTGCTTCTTAATCGAGTTGTATAATTTTACCAACACTCTGTGGACACTAGAGGGTGCTCCAGCTCCCCCAAACCCATAACAACAGACACAAGGCACAGCTTAAAAGCACAGAAGAGCCTTTAAATTGCATGGGAAACTCTTCCCAATGTGTTTCCCACCACCACAGCCACAAGTACAGAATAATGTAGCACACAATAACTCTTCTTTCTTTTCTCTTCCAGTCTTTGCCTCCTCTGCTCCTCCCAGCTAGCTTTGTCCACCTTCCATCCAACTCTGGAAAGTCCTCTTATATTGGCCAACCCAGGAGTGCTTTTGCACTTCTGCCCACGTGGTCTGTAAGCATTTCCGGGTAAGGCAGAAACCCCATGCCATACGACTCCGCCTGTCTTTGCAGCGCCTCCTGGCAGCACCCACGATACCCAACAGGGCTGAGGTAAAAAAAGCTCCAAGTCCCATGATGCCCATTGAGGATTTTGGGACGCCGCTACAACCCAGGGGAGCTGCGTTTTGGGGGAGGCAGTGCCCTAAAGAAGCTGGCTACCCCATCCTTCTATCTCTTGGGTGTCCCGGCTGGGTTGAGCTATCGACCATCCCTTACAACTCATTTTACTGTATTGTGGGCACATTTGGTAATCTTATGTTAATGAACGTATAAATAAAAAGTGTAACTTTCGCCCCTGCCTGTTCTGGTACTTTATAAGTACCTGTGGTTACATATGCAAAAGAAAGGGGTCTGTGATGAACTACAAGAACAATCAACTGAGACAGTGGCCAGGCTGGTGAGAATAAACACACAAGACTCTAGATGGGGTTGGGGACACTCTGTTCACCTCTACAAAATCCAAAAGGGTTAATAAGGTCACCCAACCATGATAAAACTGTAACAAAATAAATAAACAGGATTAAAGAAAACAGAAGCTATCAATGAGCTTTAGTTGATCCATGGTTGGTGGAAGACCACCACATGGCTAGCAATGACATGTTGGTTTTGAGCAGCATCATCAATATTGCAAGAAAGATTTCAAAATAGCACTGGAATGATGCCACACCAGAAGAAAATACAAATAACAGCAATGCCAAATACATATATGAACAAATAAATAAATTGTACAAGTCACAAAGCCAATTACTTATGACAGAAGGAGGCAGAAAGGCACAATACTAGAGCACTTACTGTTGGATATTGTCTTTTAATACTCATTACATTTTCCCAGATGGCATTGCTAAGCACCATGAGAGTGTGTGGGGCCATAGAGAGACAGAACATGAAGAAAGCATCCAGGGTGGATTCTACAGGGTGGTGCAGGGAAACGGGAGATTTTCAATTGACGTTCAATGCACGAATAAACACATTACACGATACATTTAATGATGAAATGCATTGGACAGGATATGCAATTAATGATGGTAATCAATATTCATTCAATATTCATTTTATGTTTTGAAGAAAATATCATGAAGGTGTCCATTTCTCTGTACACATTCTGACAGCCTGGTGTAGAAATTCTGCATTACTAGACATAACATGTCAAGAGGAATGTCGGCGATTTCCTCCTTAATCCTCCTTTTTAGTTCAGCAATGGTTGCTGGAAGTGTTCGGTACATTTGGCTTTTTAGATGTCCGCACAAAAAAAAAATCACAAACAGTGAGATCTGGGGATCTTGGAGGCCATTGAATGTCACCGTTGCCAGAAATAACGCACCTTTCAAACAATTGTCGAATAGCTGCCATTGATTGTCGGGCAGTATGTGATTTCTTTTTTAAGGCTGAACCTGTTTCTTCGAAATTACACACCCAATCACATGAGCAGATGGGACATGATCACAACGTCCTAACTGGTAATGACGCAGAAATTCCCTCTGTGCAGCAGTCCCACTATCACCATTCTTATAAAAGGCTTTCACAGTTTATTGTCATTGCGCACCACTCTAAATGAGATTCTAAATGAGGTGGCATCGGTCCCAAACAACTGCCAACGCCCCAGGGCTGCCAACACCTACTTTCAAAATTTCCCGTTTCCCTGCACTGCCCTGTATGATCCACCATTTAATGTTAATTTTCACTCGTATGCAGATGACACCCAGTTATACCTTTCTTTTAGACCAAATGAAGTGTCTTCAATGTTGTCTTTAATTGGATGTGTTCGTGAATTAAAGGAGTGGATGGGTGAGAACGACTTGTCTTTAAACACCAATAAAACAGAGATGTTAATTATTGGAGGGAAGGACTCTGATCTCAACAGTAGTTTGTCATCATTTAACTCAGTTGGAATCAACATTAATTTTACTGATTCAGCCCGCAATCTAGGAGTTATCTTTGACTCTAGCAAGTCATTTAAAGCGTATATTACAAAGTTGTCCAAATCAGGTTTCTTCCATCTGAAAAATGTTGGGAAATTAGACGTATTCTAAATAAACAGAATTCTGAAAAATTAATTCATACATTTATTTCTAGTAGGATTAACTACTGCAATGTGGTGTTCACTGGATGTTCAAACTGTTCTTTATACAGCCTCCAGTTAATCCAAAATGCTGCTGCAAGAATTATTACAGGAACAAGCAAATACGAACACATAACTCCAGTTCTAGAGTCGTTACACTGGCTCTCGGTTAAGTTTAGGGCAGATTTCAAAATCCTCCTTTTAACATATAAAGCCTTAAATAGGGCGAGGTCTGGCTTACTTGTTTGAACTTATCATGACTTACAAACCAGAGCATACATTAAGATCTCAAGATGCCAGTCTGCTTATGATTCCAAGGATTCATAAAATAACAGTGGGAGGTCGAGATTTTAGTTACAGGGCCCCTAAACTGTGGACTGGTCTGCCCTATACTATAAGAGATGCCCCTTCGGTCTCAGCTTCAGAAGAGTCATGACTTCAGTTTAGCACACCCTGACTAGAGCTGCTGATTAACTGTACAGACTGCATCTCTGTTGTTAGTCATTAGCACTAAAACATAAGTAACATGATTGTTATAATTTGTTACTAACCCTCACCTATTCTGTTTCTCTTCTTGGTACTCAAATGTGGCACTCTGTGCCACGGCCCACCTGCCAAGTTGTTTCGCCTGCCTAAGGTAAAGTCATCTGTGATGGAGGACTGCAGGAATCATCGGATAGAGGGTCCTTTCTTCGGATTGGCTGGCCCAGCACTGACTCAACTGTGGAATGGCCAATAGGGGTAGGCAGCTTGATGGCCAAAGTCCCCAAAACCAAATTGCATCATGTGATATCATCTCCTGTTGAATTCTGCTCTGCACTTGTAATATTTCTATTGCACTATTACATTGTATTGAGGATTACTTGTGTTCTGTTCTGTGTATTGTATTGTATTGATCCCCTTCTTTTTTTTTTTGACACCCACTGCAAGCCCAACCTACCTGGAAAGGGGTCTCTCTTTGAACTGCCTTTCCCAAGGTTTCTTCCATTTTTTTGGGAGTTTTTCCTTGTCTTCTTAGAGAGTCAAGACTAGGGGGGCTGTCAAAAAGCAAGGCCTGTTAAAGCCCATTGCCGCACTTCTTGTGTGATTTTGGGCTATCTATATATATATAAAATCCCTATGTGCGTCCAGGTGTCCGTGTGTGGGTGTCTTCTGGTTGAGTGCGCATGCGCGGGGCACGGTGCTATGCGCGATATTACTGTCAGAGAAAGTTAGAGTCGTTTTACGGAAATACAAACCAGTATTACTGCGAGAGGAAATTAAAGGTACACAATACAGTGACGCATATTACAGCCACATACAAGCCAGTATTACTGTCAGAGGAGATTAAAGGCATATTACCGACGCGCACACCTGTATTACCGCCAGAGAAAATTAAAGGTATATTACAGACGTACAAGCCAGCGGACGTACAAGACGGTATCCTTCAATAAGGGCGCGCACAAAAAAGCGAGCCTCAAAAGGACAACCTCAATTGGGTGCAGCGAATAAAGGCGCGCGTAAATAAAGATCTGCACCTGTTGCTCTTCACATATTCCAGAGCCATTTGAACTAAATTATCTACGCGCCCTTATTGAATAGAGCCGTACAAGACAGTATTACTGTCACAGAAAATTAAAGACACACAATACATGGCGGCAGCCCACAAAAAACGGTCAGCTCAGCAAGTAAACATGAACAAAAAAAAGGCTGAAAGAAAGAAAAATCTGACCAACAAAAAGAATGAGGTCAAAGGCCCTTGCCATTTAATATAGACTGTTCCTACTAATGTTTATGCACTACTGTTCTAGCGCCTGTTATTGTAACGGGCTAAATGACCAGTATAAAAATAAATGGTATTGTATTATGTTGTATTTACAAAGTTCATGAAGACTCCTCAATATGTGACTCTTTCGCTTGTATGAACTGGTCTGTGGACAACAAGGAGCATCACATAGAGGACTGGCATTTGTGTTGTTTTACGTATTTGCTTTTATGATCCAAATTTAGTACCCGACCCTCACAGTGGATTTTTCTAACAGGAGTAACTCTCCCACCTCCATCCCCCAGCTTTCTAGTATGCCACATAACACATCAGCCATGGTGCCACATGTCAATGAAAGCTTTTACAAACCCTCAGCTGTAGGATAACATCACAAGTGTGAGATGACACTTTGGAACGTTAAGGTGAAGAAATAGCAGATCGCACGTAGACTGTGGTGTTCAGTCTGACAGCTAAGCTGTGCTAAGCAGAGAATCGCCAGGAGCAGAACCTTAGAGATGGCGGGCCGGGGTCGAGGTGGGATAATGCTGCACAACAAAGAAGCAAAAGAAAAATGAACTAAAGTGCTAGTGAGGAGCGAAAGAATGAAAAAATCTTACAATAGAGAAGAGGCATCCAAGGTTGGCGCCTCCCATAGAGGACAAAGGATCTTTGGTTTATTTTGCTTCTGATTAAAGGGGGTCACCAGGGTGGTACCCCAACTCTTTCACATGGTTGTGTCTCCTTTTTTCCAGTGCAATTGTAAATACTGTCATGCATGTGCACTTCGAGAGTGCCTTACGGGGACTGGGTTTAATAACATTTAATTTAATTCTTTCTGAATCCACTATATTTTATGCTGAAAAATGTGCCAGCAATTTTGACATTTCACGTTACCCAGCAAATCTGGCGATCGATTCACTAAATAAAACTGCTTTTAGATAATGGCAACCACATTGAACTGTGAAGAGTTAGGTGGTGGAAATATTTAGAAATATTGATGAAGAATACCGTGAAAGGTCAAGGAGAAGCGTCAAGACAAAAAAAATAAAATAAAATAAAGCACGACTTCAGGCTGTCTTTGACACAAATTATCATAAAGGTGCGCATATCATTAGGTTGCTCTCAAAACAGAGGCTGTTTTCCGCTCTAAATTAGAACTGATGAGAAACCATCTTTGTGACCTTTGTCAGAGGCTCACTCGCCGTCTCTCTTTGCCAGTTTGTGTCGCCTCAGCATTCAGCAAACCTTTTGACAGCTTCAGCGAGCGTTGCAAACAGAAGCGCCTTGTTTGTTATGAAGCCGCTGACACTCTGCGGAGGTCGTCCTCGGTGTAACAACCTCACTTTCAAAACTGTCAAGAGTCTCATTTTTGTGTGTAGTCGAGCTTTGCTGAGGTTTCTGAAACCTGCTTTTAAAGTCAGAGTTTTAAGATGGCAAATTTTATTTCAAAGAGTTCACGGCTTCTTAGGTCGGCAAAAACAGAGCCACTAAAAGTGAGATGTGAAGGTCAAACCAAGAGAAAGCACCACGACTTAAGAGCATGGTACCTGGGAATCTTGGATTTGTTTTCTGGATCCACACAGGATGGCAGTCACCACAGATGTGATGTTTGCTCTGAGGGTGTTGATGGAGAAGTTTAGAGAAGGCCAGAAGGAGTTGCATTGTGGACCTGGAGAAAGTATATGACAGGGTGACTAAGAGGAGCTGTGGTATTGTATGAGGAAGTCGGGAGTGGCAGAGAAGTACGTAAGAGTGGTACAAGATATGTACAAAGGAAGTGTGACTGTGGAGGTGACGGAGGTGGGATTACATCAGGGATCGGCTCTGAGCCCTTTCTTATTTGAAGTGGTGATGGACAGGTTGACAGACGAGATTAGACAGGAGTCCCCGTGGACTGTGATGTTTGCTGATGACATTGTGATCTGTAGCGATAGTAGGGAGCAGGTTGAGGAGACCCTGGAGAGGTGGAGATCTGCTCTAGAGAGGAGAGGAATGAAGGTCAGTAGGACCACCAAGACAGAATACATGTGTGTAAATGAGAGGGCGGTCAGTGGAATGGTGAGGATGCAGGGAGTAGAGTTGGCCAAGGTGGATGAGTTTAAATACTTGGGATCAACAGTACAGAATAATGGGAAGTGTGGAGTAGAGGTGAAAAAAAGAGTGCAGGCAGGATGGAATGGGTGGAGAAGAGTGTCGGGAGTGATTTGTGATAGACGGGTATCAGCAAGAGTGAAAGGGAAGGTCTACAGGATGGTAGTGAGACCAGCTGTGTTATATGGGCTGGAGACGCTGGCACAGGAGACAGAGCTGGAGGTGGCAGAGTTAAAGATGATAAGACTTGCACTGGGTGTGATGAGGATGGATAGGGTTAGAAATGAGGACATTAGAGGGTCAGCTCAAGTTAGACGGTTGGGAGACAAAGTCAAAGAGGTGAGATTGTATTGGTTTGGACATGTGCAGAGGAGAGATTCTGGGTATATTGGGAGAAGGGTGCTAAGGATAGAGCTGCCAGGTAAGAGGAGAAGAGGAAATCCTAAGAGAAGGTTTATGGATGTGGTGAGAGAGGACATGCAGGTGATTGGGGTAACAGAGCAAGATGGAGAGGACAGGAAGATATGGAAGAAGATGATCCGCTGTGACAACCCCTAATGAAAAACCCAAAACAAGAAGTAGAAGAAGAGTAACAATATCAAATAACTATTTCTCAAGTCTGATTACAGCTTCTGAGCAGTAGCTCCTTCTCCCAGTCCATAGATTGTAGATTGTTGTTTAAATAGACGAGTTCCAAATAGGGGTGGGACTCCCTGGATTGGAGAGGAAGTGGAATCACATGTCTTCCAACTGACTTCCTTCAGTACTGCTGATAAAAAGGGAGAATGTGTTAGCAACAGCGCCCCCACTTGACTCAGAGTGGCATCGCTTACCTTGCAGATGTCCCCTAAGTGCATGTGCCTGCCTATAAATACAGTTATGTACCTTATACCACAATGCTCTGTCCATCCATAACCCCAGAGTTTGTCACCAACACTGCAGGTTGTATGGAAGGGAGTCGTCATAAGTGAACTCAGCATTTATCACAACAGATGGTTGTGTGTCACAAAAGTCACGTCAGTCTGTACTTCTTGATTTGTGGTCTTCTTTTTCATGCACACAGTGTACACAATATAGCGAGATCTTTCTTTACATGTCTTCCATGGTAAGAATAACAGACAGACTTAGAGCCAAATGCCATATCAAACAATATGTACACAAAGCACACCTCAGGTCCTCTTATACAGTAATCTGTGGGTGTGCCATGGCTAATGGCCACTAATGAGTCCTGCCATATTAGAAAAGATGGCAGAGGGGTTTGCAGTATTTAAGTCCTGAACAAGAGGGCAGTGTGCCACAAATATTCTGAACCGCCTGGCACTGTGCATAGAAAGTGCTTCTGAGAAGGGAGAAATGTATTTAGTGTAAGGCTTAGTTATGTTTTATGCAAATTAGTATATTTTTATGTATTCTTTTGATGGCAGTAATCGCTTTAAATTCATAATATTCACTTTCTTTGTAATTCTGTACCCATAGATGTTCTTTAGGCAATTCTAGCTTTTATTAATGGTTTCGGTTCTGCTGGTCTTGCATCATCATCCTCTAATAATTGAATTTGTTGCTTATTCTACCTTCTCGGTGGAATTAAGTTTGTCTTTATTTTATGCCCATTATTCCTTCTCCAGCTTCCTCCATATGTGCACATCTAATCAGTAATCTTTCATTCTGTGGGACGTGACTCTTAAGACGTGGTTGGGATATGAAGACAATTTATAAAGGTTCTGCTGTGCATTGGTGGCACATTTTAATAATGGCTTTTCCTAGGGAGTTAAAAAAAATAAAAATGAAGAAAAGCATTTCTTCATTAAAAATGGTGTGCTTGAAATGTTCTGCAATGCACCAAGGAAATGAGCGTCTCTGAAATCATGCATCCCAATTTTATGGGAATTACAGTTACGCCTGATGCGGATTTATATACGCAAAAATGTGCCACACGGAGGGACCACACTTCCATTTTCTGTTTATTTCTCTGTACCCATGGAATCCAAAGCAGGGTTACACAGACAAGACAGGGCACACTCACCCACACGCCGATAGATAGATAGATAGATAGATAGATAGATAGATAGATAGATAGATAGATAGATAGATAGATAGATAGATAGATAGATAGATAGATAGATAGATAGATAGATAGATAGATAGATAGATAGATAGATAGAGTGAAAGGCACTACATGATAGATAGATAGATAGATAGATAGATAGATAGATAGATAGATAGATAGATAGATAGATAGATAGATAGATAGATAGATAGATAGATAGATAGAAAGATAGATAGAGTGAAAGGCACTACATGATAGATAGATAGATAGATAGATAGATAGATAGATAGATAGATAGATAGATAGATAGATAGATAGATAGATAGATAGATAGATAGATAGATAGATAGATAGATAGATAGATAGATAGAGTGAAAGGCACTACATGATAGATAGATAGATAGATAGATAGATAGATAGATAGATAGATAGATAGATAGATAGATAGATAGACTGAAAGGCACTATATGATAGATAGATAGATAGATAGATAGAGTGAAAGGCACTATATGATAGATAGATAGATAGATAGATAGATAGATAGATAGATAGATAGATAGATAGATAGATAGATAGATAGATAGATAGATAGATAGAGTGAAAGGCACTACATGATAGATAGATAGATAGATAGATAGATAGATAGATAGATAGATAGATAGATAGATAGATAGATAGATAGATAGATAGATAGATAGATAGATAGATAGATAGAGTGAAAGGCACTACATGATAGATAGATAGATAGATAGATAGATAGATAGATAGATAGATAGATAGATAGATAGATAGATAGATAGATAGATAGATAGATAGATAGATAGATAGATAGATAGATAGATAGATAGTTTTTTTTTTTTAGTTTTTAAAGTAACCTTTATTGTTAACATAAGCAAAAACAGCAACACAATATACACAGTCAATTTACATAAAAAACCAAGTGTCAGAATAAACAAACGAGCCATACATCAAACCCCTACTACTCCCCCTTTACACTCCTCCTACTCCGCACATTGATAAGATAATCAACAGTTAATAATTCATTATAACACAAAGACCACCTTTCAGTGGATTCAGACTGTGCATCTGATTTCTGATGCTGTAAAACTGTCCATAGTCCTGACAGCCATTGATCCCCAGATGTCAACTTCATCACGTCCGTGAAGAAAACAGACTTTGTCGGAGTCTCGGTTGTGGGCAGTGTGTATAATGACTGTACAGATCTCGTCATCAGTGCTGTCAGCTGAACGATTCGCCTTCCGCCGGTCACAAGAGCCGGACTACTTACATCGTCGCTCGCTGATTACGTCATTGTAGCGTGTCAATCAATATCGTTGTTTGACTAGTGGATGTGAAGAGACCGTGCAGTTAACCAGAGTGAATTTGGCTCGAGAGAATAGCAACAGGATCAATAACGTATGTGCACTTAAGCAGATTGTGTGTTTATCCGAAGTTATTGCTCGTTTACTTGACTTTATACAAATAGGGGCCGTGCAAGTCACGTGTAGCTAAGTGGAGCGTGCGCTTAACGGAAGTGCACTTAAGTGGAGTCGACTGTATCTGACCAAAGTCACTGGGTGAAAGACAAACAAGGACACAGCGCGGACATGTAAACTCCACACAGACCATGAACAGGGTGGGGTTAGAATCTCGATCTGCAGAGCTCTGAGGCAGTAGAACTAACCACTGTGAAGAAACACAAAATGATATAAATAATAACAAAAACAGTAGTTGAAACTACAAATCGGTGTCTTAGCCTGCAAATTTGAAAACTCTCTATTATAATAAAAAAATCCTGGGAGGAGACATGACTTTCTCAGAGAGACACTTTCAAGTCCCACGAGATGAGACTTTGTGCCAAGAGATTTAACCAGGCCTGGGGCTGGAAATAAAAGACAAAGAGTAGATGACAAAGTAGAACATCGTAAAGAATTCAAAAATGTTGGCGCAGTGCACATGCAAAGCAGGTTAGACATAATGAAAGTACAAAAATTCGAAAGTCTCGAAAAAATGCTAGTAAAGCACATTAGCGCAAACAAATGAAAATTATTACTTAGTGAAATAATGGAACAGCGAAGAGAGATCGAATATATTGTTCAGATTTAAACTTTAAGTCGGAGACCTGTAGATCATTTAATTTGTGTTGCCATCAGGGAAAAGTGTTTCTTCGAGAGAATTAAAAGATTTGTTGTTTGGTGAAAGTGAAATCCACATACACGAGACATGAAGTGGCTGGCGCGTAGTGCAGGCCGGAGGGTTGGCGAGCAAAGTGAGCAGGGGGCAAAGCCCCTTAGTAACCAAAAATAGAAGAAACCAAAGGTTATGATTGATAGTCATTGTTCATTTGTACTAATTTTCCTGCACCTTACTCTTTTCAATCAATTGTTAGGGTTTTGGTTTCACAGAATCCTCTTTAGTTATTGTTTTCTTCCTAGAGTTTGGTCCTCACTTATCACGGATATTCTTGTGTCCTCTTCCAACGCCATCTTGATTTTCATGTGTGCCGCCATTTTGAGCAGCAATTTCTACGACGTTGCTATTCAACATCACTTGGAGGTGTGTGGTGATCTGAGTTGTTGGACAACTCTAAACAGATGTCCATGTGCTCGTTTGTGTAGTGTTATTAGAATATTTATTTTCCCAATCTCCGCCATTTTTGTCAATTTTCTTCGTTTTGGCAAACTATAACACCAAGCACTTTTATTGGGGCGGACTGAAGGCTTGACTCAAATTTTCAGGCCCATCTGAGCATATTTTAATTTTGCTCACGGGAACATTTTCTCAAAGCAACTTATTCAGCAATATTTTAGTAGAAATACATATATTTGGGAAATTGTGAGCATACGACTGAACGACTTGACATGTGGGTTATGCAACACGAGTAAAGTGAGGTTTGTCGCAGACATTTTTTGATTTTATCTGATGTTCCCCATAGACCCCTATATTATCAGAAACATTGATTTCTCACATTTTTTTCTCAGCCATCACTACAAACTACATGGCGTAAGCAACATATATAAAAAAACATCATTACTGCCTGGAGTATTCCTTTAGGGGAGAAACATCATACCGACATTTCTAATGGATCTAATGAGCCCTGCTTGAATGGGGTGTCCCACAACCGGAAACTGTCAACCTTATTTGATTACCTAAAGCAATTCACTGTTTTTCTTTTTCAATGTTTCATAAACCTTACATTTTTACCACACGCTGGCTTGCTTAATTGTCTCTCCACCAATAATTGTTATAGAATATCCAGCTGTTTGTCCCTAATTAAAATCGGGACCATTCGGCACCTATGGAATTCTTGGCACTTTACAGAGAACAGAATGCCAAGCCTGTGCCCTTGTCGTGATTAGAACAGCGTTCAGAGGTGGAGCTGGCACTCATTTCTTTATTCAGCCACCTGTGAAAACCCCCCAGAGGCACAGCAGTTTGGGATAAATTCAGGTATTAAACAGCAATTACAAACGGCGACCCCTTGTTTTCACTCAAACACATCGGTAGGTGTTCATCGCAAGAGGAGAGGAAAAGAGAAGGAGAAGGACCTTCTTACTGGCTCGGCAATGTTATTTCTGCACATCCTCAATTATGAATGCATTGTTTTCCCTCCTCACATTTACAAGTGATAAACACCTTATGAAGTGTCTTCATCTCCCGTGGCTCATGGACACAAGCACCATAACTGAGAATAAACACCTCCTAGATCACTCCACATGACCACAGGGCAGCTTTGCCTCATCATAAAGTACAGCATGGGTATACAGTAGTGGAGGGCCTGGTAATACATTCAGAAATGCAAAACAATTGAAGCTGCTTTTTAATTCAGCTGGCAGCTTTATGTAGAGAATTTAAAAATGATAGCAACAGTATACAGTGTGAATGGTCACAAGTGAAGTGACTCCTTAATAAACAAAACTATAAGTGAGATATGAAAGGCACTATATAATAGATAGATAGATAGATAGATAGATAGATAGATAGATAGATAGATAGATAGATAGATAGATAGATAGATAGATAGATAGACAGGAAAGGCACTATGGTAGACAGATGTGAAAGGCACTATATAATAGATAGATAGATAGATAGATAGATAGATAGATAGATAGATAGATAGATAGATAGATAGATAGATAGATAGATAGATAGATAGATAGATAGATAGATAGATAGATAGATGTGAAAGGTACTATATAATAGATAGATAGATAGATGTGAAAGTCAATAGATAGATAGATAGATAGATAGATAGATAGATAGATAGATAGATAGATAGATAGATAGATAGATAGATAGATAGATAGATAGATAGATAGATAGATGTGTAAGGCACTATATAATAGATAGATGTGAAAGTCAATATATGACAGATAGATAGATAGATAGATAGATAGATAGATAGATAGATAGATAGATAGATAGATAGATAGATAGATAGATAGATAGATAGATAGATAGATAGATAGATAGATAGATAGATAGATGTGAAAGGTACTATATAATAGATAGATAGATAGATAGATAGATAGATAGATAGATAGATAGATAGATAGATAGATAGATAGATAGATAGATAGATAGATAGATAGATAGATAGATAGATAGATAGATAGAACTTTATTTGTCCCAAGGGGGAAATTTGGCTTTTTACAGAAGCTCTTTAAATAAATAAATAAGTAGATAAGTAAATAAATATATACACATACACATTGGTCTGAAAACACTTCAAAATGATTACAGGTATAAAGCAAAAAAAAATGTAAAAGAAAGCAAACTTGGCAGTCCCAGTCCTAATGAGGTGCTATACAGACGTATTACTGTGGGTATAAAGGAGCCCCCCATAGCATAACGTTTCTTGACACACTTCTGTTGAATAATGCATTGACTGAAAGTCCTCAGTGTTGTTGTGTCACAGAGATAGGATGTGCAGCGTTGTTCATAATGGCCCTCAGTTTGATTTTAATTCTCTTCTTCGCTACAATCACCAAGGGTCCAGAGTGTGTCCCATAACAGACCCTGCCCTTTTACTTATCTTGTTAATTCAGTGGTCCTCTTTTGAAGTGATGTGACCAGCCCAGCAAACCACACTGTCCATCAAAGAGCTGTAGAAGATATGAAGGATGTCACTACTCACATTAAAGGAACTCAGTCTCCTTAAAATAAAGAGTCTGCTCTGCCTTTTCTTCTATAATTCCACAGTGTTCTGAGACCAGTCCAACCTGTCATTAATGTGGACCCCCAAGTACTTCTAGGAGCACAGCACCTCTACATCCTCTTCTTGAATTGTGATGGGACATGGAAGATCTTTGGTGAAAGTCAATAAGCAGTTCCTTGGTTTTGCTGTTGCTTAGTTGCTGACAGTTGTCAAAGTTCTCCATGTGACTCCAATCCTTTGTTTCATCCCCCTTTATCAATGCACCTCAACAGTATAGAATCATCAGAGAATGTCTGCAAGTGACGTGACCTGCTGTTATATTTCTAGTCAGAGGTGTACAGAGTGAAGAGAAAAGGAGACAGTCCTGTTCCTTCTGGTGCTCCAGTGTTGCTCACGCAGTCCTCAAATCTCACAAACTGCGATCTGCCTGACAGATAATCCATTATGCAAGACACCAAAGGTGCACCCACCTGCATATCTCTGAGTTTACCCCTTTACAGAGATGGCTGGATGGTACTGAAGATGTTGGAGAATTCAAAAAATACATTTTCCTCACAATGTTGTCAGCTTTGTCCAAGAAGCAAACTACAGTGGGTCTGGGTGGTCTACCACAAGAAGACTATTATAGTCCATCACCAGCTGCTCAATGGTGTTGATGGTGTGAGACGTGAGTGTCACTGGTCTGTAGTCATTAATTGAAGAGGTGCCTGCCTGGCGATATCAGCTGGCTGGGCAGGCCTCAAGCCCTCTGTGATCCTCAAATGGATCAAATCAGTTTGAAAATGAATTGATTTTTCTGCTGATAAAATAATGAGTAACATCAATTTTGTAAATTTGGCTGACCAGACACACACACAAACACACACCATAGATTTTTTATTGTATTGTCAATAGATATCTCAATGGGGTTAATTCATTACATTTTCTTATTTGGCTGATGCCTTTATCCAAGGTGATGTTCAACATGCGAGATACGATTGGCTTCTTTTCTTTTGTTTTTCCAGTTGGAGTACAGGCAGGTGAAGGAGCTTACTCAGGGTTACACAGCAGCAGCTCTTGAACCCACAAACTCTGGGCTTTGAACTCCAAAGACTTAACCTTTACAACACACTGCCTACCCTAAGCCCATTTATCCAGCGTCTCAAGGAAACGGAGTCTTATCCCAGGAAGAAGGGTGGGAACAATTCCTGGACCTGCTGGAATCTGTTAGAGAGACTGGCACAGCAGCCTGTGGAGGCCTGTGGAGGCTCATAGCTTATGCATGAAGCTGCACACTTTGTTTATACCCCCTCTAGTGGCCAGGAGTGACAACTGCATTTCTCTTTTCGTAGCAGAGAGCTGCATTTCCTTCAAAGCCAGAACAATCAAGAAGTAATATATTATTTTTTTAACATGCAGTGCCTTTCAGTCCTGTAGGACAAATTTACTTTTTTTTAAGACAGTGATATTTCTTTGGATTTCTAAGGCAAAGGAAATGCTTATTCCAGCAGATAGCTCTTCCCAGAGATGAATGGCAAGCAGCTCCTGTCTTGCTGCCCACAAAAAGCCTCCCAACAATGGGGAGATGCTTTTCTGTCACATTAAGGTAGCAAATTTGACAGCCAAATGCCTCCCCTATTGTCGGAGATCATTTTTAGTTATTCATTCCCTTCAAAATGCTGCACTCTTCAGTTACATAAAAGGGAATGTGTTAACTAAAAAATAAAAGTTACGAAAAGGAAGGTGTGCAGGCAGGCGGCTCTTCTGTTTCACTTCTACAAGTTCAAAACTGCTTTGCTTAATCCCCAAATTTGAGCAAATACAGCCATATGAAAAAGTTTGGGACCCCCTCTCAGCCTGCATAATAATTGACTCTCCTTTCAACACAAAAGATAACAGTGGTATGTCTTTCATTTCCTAGGAACATCTGAGTACTGCGGTGTTCTCTGAATATAGATTTTTAGTGACGCAGTATTTAGTTGTATGAAATCAAATCAAATGTGAAAAACTGGCTGTGCACAAATTTGGGTCCCCTTGTCATTGTGCTGATTTGAATGCCTGTCACTGCTCAATGCTGATTACTTGGTGTGATGAGTTCGTAAAGCCTTGAACTTCATAGACAGGTGTGTCCCATCATGAGATATAAAGGTATTTAAGGTGGTCAGTTACAAGTTGTGCTTCCCTTTGACTCTCCTCTGAAGAGTGACAGCATGGGATCCTCAAAACAACTCTCCAAAGATCTGAAAACAAAGATTGTTGAGTCTCCTGGTTTAGAGGAAGGCTACAAAAAGCCATCTCAGAGGTTTAAACTGTCAGTTTCAACTGTAAGGAATGGAATCGAGAAATGGAAGGCCACAGGCACAGTTGCTGTTAAACCCAGCAGGTCTGGCAGGCCAAGAAAAATACAGGAGCGGCATATGTGCAGGATTGTGAGAATGGTGACAGACAACCCACAGATCACCTCCAAAGACCTGCAAGAACATCTTGCAGCAGATGGTGTATCTGTACATCGTTCTACAATTCAGCGCTATTTGTACAAAGAACATCTGTATGGCAGGGTGATGAGAAAGAAGCCCTTTCTGCACTCACGCCACAAACAGAGTCGCTTGTTGTATGCCAATGCTCATTTAGACAAGCCAGATTCATTTTGGAACAAAGTGCTTTGGACTGATGAGATAAAACTTGAGTTATCTGGTCATAACAAAAAGCACTTTGCATAGTGGAAGAAGAACACCGCATTCCAAGAAAAACATCTGCTACCTCCTGTGAAATTTGGTGGAGGTTCCATCATGCTGTGGGGCTGTGGGGCTAGTTCAGGGACTGGGGTCGGATTAATTCAACCCAGTATCAACAAATTCTTCAGGATAATGTTCAAGCATCAGTCACAAAGTTGAAGTTACGCAGGGGTTGGATATTCCAACAAGACAATGACCCAAAACACAGTTCGTAATCTACAAAGGCATTCATGCAGAGGGAGAAGTACAATGTTCTGGAATGGCCGTCACAGTCCCCTGACTTGAATATCATCAAAAATCTATGGGATGATTTGAAGCAGGCTGTCCATGCTCAAGTTGAACTGAACTGGAGAGATTTTGTATGGAAGAATGGTCAACAATACCTCCATCCAGAATCAGACACTCAAAGGCTATAGGAGAACAGCATCTAGAGGATGTTATATTTGCAAAAGGAGGCTCAACTAAGTATTGATGTCATATCTCTGTTGCGGTGCCCACATTTATGCACCTGCCTAATTTTGTTATGATGCATATTGTATATTTTCTGTTAATCCAGTAAACTTAATGTCACTGCTGAAATACTACTGTTACCATAAGGCATGTCATCTATTAAAAGGAAGTTCAGCCAATGAGAAACAAAAATCCAAAGAATTAAGAGGGGTTCCCAAACTTTTCATATGACGGTAAGTCAGTCAGTCATTCTCCAACCCGCTATATCCTAACACAGGGTCACGGGAGCCAATCCCAGCCAACACAGGGCGCAAGGCAGGAATAAATCCCCGGGCAGGGTGCCAGCCCACCGCAGGGCACACACACCAAGCACACACTAGGGACAATTTCGGATCGCCAATGCACCTAACCTGCATGTCTTTGGACTGTGGGAGGAAACCCACGCAGACACGGGGAGAACATGCAAAGTCCACGCAAGGAGGACCTGGGAAGCGAACTCAGGTCTCCTTACTGCGAGGCAGCAGCGCTACCACTACCACTACCGCTACCACTGCACCACCGTGCTGCCCATTGAGCAAATAAGGATCTTATCTAATTGCATTTTTTACATTTTCCAGGTTCAATTTTCCATATTTTTTTTTTTGTGT
This sequence comes from Erpetoichthys calabaricus, assembly GCF_900747795.2. Taxonomy (NCBI): domain Eukaryota; kingdom Metazoa; phylum Chordata; class Cladistia; order Polypteriformes; family Polypteridae; genus Erpetoichthys; species Erpetoichthys calabaricus. The sequence continues at coordinate 13,907,574 of NC_041410.2, read as the reverse complement.
CTTCCCCTGACGGTAAACTGGTCAGACAGCCATTGGTTACTTAAAATGCAATTAAGAACTAAATATGATATGACTTTCCTGATAAATAAATACAAAATAATTAATTTATAAATGAAGAATGGATTAAAAGGCCTAGGAAGTGTATCATTCTTTATTTCCCTGACAGCCTATTGCCTCAGTGCTCCCCAGAAGCCAAAATCTAATCACCGCCTTAAAAATTTATCACCGGTGGAAAAGATTTTTTCTTTTCTTTCCTTCTTTTTTTTTTTTTTTGCTCTTTTCCTTACCTTGAGGTATCAGGAGATGAAGATTTAGGCGAAAATGATGACTAATTGAAAGTGTTCCCGGCTTTGTCCAGATGTGAGTCTAATTAAAAGGAGGCGCAGAAATACAAAAGATTTACAATTGCGATCTCCACGACGGATTTAGAACTCCGTGCTCTTTAATTATTTGTGTATCGAATTTGCATGCGTTAATTGGGGAGGGGGGTAATAAAGAAACCTGGTCTGATTGTCTTCTGGATGCATGACAAACTTTTATTGCTGCCCTGAGGAGAGGCCCCTGAGAAGAGTGCATTTGCCTCTAATCCCATTCATTTTGGGGATTAGTCAGCATACGGTACACTGGGAGGGCTGTCGACTCCTGTAAAGATGAGAAATTAAAGAGAAAACCCCCCCTGGGACTTGTGCACAAGAGTTGTCGGCTCCGGCTTGTCCTCTCAGTCTCACTGCAGGCTCTCGACTCATTCTGTGAGAACGTTAAGACATTTGACAAACGAGAGGAGACCATTCAGTCCGTCAAGCTCATTTGTTTAGCTAATAGCTAAGCTGTCCCCGTATTTCTTAAAGATTGTGAAGAATTTGCTTCAACTCCATATCCAGGTTGTTTCTTTCAGATTCCCACAACACTTTGAGTAAAGGAGTGGCCCCTGGCTTCAATCTTAAATGTGCATCCCCTTAACTTCCACTGGTACGTCATTCACCACTCAGTTGAAAGAGTTCTGCTGGGTCTACTTTACCAATGATTTGAGAATTGTGAAAAGCCCCATGCAGTCTCCTCTGCTCGAGACAAAGCAGATTTTTAATTCTCTGAGTCTGCAAGTGTAGGACACGTCCTTAAGTCCCATGATGCACTGGACTGCTCTCCTCTGCACATGTCTATCTCGTAGCGTGGTGACCAGAACTACACACAGGACTCCAAGATGTAGTCTCAGCAGTGTATTATAGGACGTGAGACACAAAAATAACTAGATTGGTAAAAAAATAAAAAATATTTAATTGTCACCTTCTATATACCCCCTGCCCCCCCCCCCTCCTGATCTCTACACCGCTCCATACGTATCTTCCATTTATTGAAACAGAGCTGGAAGTCTTCTTGCTTGAGGCTGTTCAACAGGCTTGCTGTTTCTGTCTTCACTTCTTTCACTGAAGAAAAATGAGTTCCCTTCGGGTCACTTTTGATTTTTTGGGAACAAGTAAAAAAATCACAGGGAGCTACACTGGGTGATAGGGAGGATGATCGAGGACAGGAATGTTTTTGTCAGTCGAAAACTGTTTTATGGAAAAAGAGAAAATGCGCAAGAAATTTGATGTTGATTCGCTGTTCGAATTTTTTCCACCCAGCATGATCGCGGCACAACAATTGTTGTGCAAATACTGACGGGGCTATTCACAGGATACACCTAGCGGTTTGAGAGGGCATGTAGGGGGGGAGTTATAGTTCTATGATTCACGTCCGGCCAACCTCCAGATGGTTTTCCAGGAAAGCCCCAAGCCCAGTCCGGTTATTTTTGTGTCTCACCTCGTATAGTCTGAGCATAACATCCCTTGATTTATATTTAACACATCTTACCATACAACCTAACACTTTATACGCCTTTTTAATTCATTTCTGTGCAAAGCTTGGATGATGAAAATCTCCTAAATCCTTTTCAGAGGTCGATTCCTGTAGGTTGTAATTTATTTCTTTTGATAGTTTCCATAATTTTGTACAGTACAGTTGTAAGACTCATCGGTCTGCATTTACCAGGATCCAATCTCTCACCTTTCTCGAAGGTTAGAGTGACATTTGCAACTTTCTAGTCCTCAGGTACTTCTCCTCTCTGAAGTGATTGCTCAAATATTCTTAATAAGGGTTTATAGATGGCGTCTTTCATTTCTTTCCATGAAATTGATAAAATCCCATCAGGTCTGGGTTTTTTTTTATTAGTCTTCAATGTATTGAAGCCTTGAAGTACATCTGATGCACCTTTATTAAAATTTAGTAACTCAGAGTTTATTTTTTACTTCTTCATGGGGCATTCCTTTTGTTTCTTCCATTACAAATATTTGGGTGAAATATTTGTTTGGTTCATTTGCTCTTTTCAATGATTTCTCCTTTTGTGTCCCTGAGGGTTCTTAAATTCTTTTTTTTTTGTCAAGTAGTACTCAGAAAATTGCTTGTTGTTTGTTTCGGCTTCACTTTCAACTTTTTCATTGTTTTTTCTTTTGACCTTTCAAATGCTTTTTGCGATCTCTTGGTGTAGTGTCCGGAATTCTCCAGAGTCAGAATTTTTTTAAAATTTTCTTGTATAGTGATCTTTTCAGTTTTACTTTTAGTAATAGTGCCCTCATTTATCTATTTTGACTTTATGCATTTTCACAATATGCTTATTTTGATCCTGGATTAGAAGGTTTATGAAGGGATGCCACCTATTATTTATAGTTGCTGAGTTTGTTCTTTCTCATTCTGCATTTTCCAGATGTTTTCCCGTCCCCATGAAGTCTGCTTTTTGTCAATTATAAGTCTTTCTTTTGGTAAACATTTGCATGTGTGTTGAAAGATGATCTCAAATTTTACGTTGTTGTGATCACTGTTGTTGTAAATTATCAATGCCTTCCGTTTCGATGACTTGGTCTTTGGCAGGAAGTACCAAAAACTGTTGCTTTGCTCGGGTCTTCAGCTTTGTGGACATCTTTTAGTCTCCTGGAGCTTCTTTTCAAGAACACAAGCCATTGCAGTGAGGTTTCATATTTTCACCCAGTTTTCACATACTGTATGTACTTCAGATTGGTGGGACCTTCGGTGACAGTCCACATATTGCATCTATTGCAGGTGATGGGCTTGAAAACCTTTCTATTGTTTATTTATCTGGTATTTTATGTCAGTAATTAATTTGCCAAAAGAGTAAAGGCTTCAGTTTTCCAATTTTTTGGATTCAGTAGAAGTGTACTGGCGCCCTGCCCAGGGTTTGTTTCCTGCCTTGCGCCTTGTGTTGGCTGGGATTGGCTCCAGCAGTCCCCCGTGACCCTGTAGTTCGGATATAGCGGGTTGGATAATGGATGGATGGATGGTGTCGTACATGGCTGGGGGTCAGACCCGGCCGGGACGCCTGGAAGGACAAGACTGTGGCTTATTTGTCCTCCGGGCCACGAGGGGGCAACCGCCCTGGAGTAGAAAAGGCCCACGGAAGGAGAGCAGGGAGGCTCAAGACCGTTGGGGCCTCTGGTCACCGACAGGGGGCGCCCTGAGCCTCATGGAGCCCGGCACTTATTCACTTCTGCCACACCCATGGAGGATGATCCTTCCAGGGTCACCCGGAGTGCTTCCGGGTGCTCTCCTGATGCTTCCGCCACACCAGGACGTGACGTCAGGTAGAACACCTGGAGCTCATCCAGGTGAGGATAAAGGGGGCCGCCTCCCTCCTGACAGAGAGCTGGAGTCGGGAGCAGGAGCAGGACGAAGCTCCTGGAGAGAGAGTGCAGGTGGCCCAGGGACGAGGAGAGAGAAGGCCCAGGAGAAGGGAGACTGGGGCTGAAGGCACATTGTTGTTGTGCGGGACTGAGCTGTGTTGTGTGGAGAAGAAAATAAAGCATATCATTGATAAAGATGCGGTGTCGGTCTGATGGTGTCCGGGCAAATATCACAATGGATAGAAGTGTAGGCTTTAAGGTGAAAGATGACCTGAAGTATATTTCAGTATTTTAGTAGTAAAAGAACAGTCAAGGAGGAGGTGAAGTGCATCAAGAATAGTAAAGGGGGACTAAAAGAAATAGCAGACGCTCTAAACTCTCAATTTTCTGACGTCTTTTCATGAGTGAAGAAATGGATAACCTCCCAACAGTAACAGGGACTACTAAGGAGTTCTGGGAGATTTAGAAATTGTAGAGGGGGAAGAGCTGCTCAGATTAAATAGATAGATAGATAGAATAGGCTGAAATCAAACAAATCACCAGGACCAGATAACATTTACCCTCAAGTTCTTAAGGAGGCTAGCGAGTACAGATAGAAACACATATTTTTAGGAAGTCACTGTGCACTGGGGAGATTCCAAAGGAAACTGCAAATGGCAAATATTATACCGTTATATAAAAAGGGTGACCAGGCAGATCCAAGCTACTATAGGCCAGTAAGCTTAATGTGCATCACAGGAAAATTAATGGAAAGAATTATTAAGGATGAGATTGAGCAGCACATGGCAAGGACAGAAGTTATTAGGAACAGTCAGCATGGGCTCAGAAGAGGGAAGTCGAGTTTTACTAACATGCTGGAATTCTATGAGGAGGTAACAAAAGGTTATGATCAGAGTGGAGCAGATGAGATTAGTTCAGTCTAATTTATCATCCAGCTGCACTCCCAGGTATTTATAGGTCTGCACCATCTGCACACAGTCACCTCTGATGATCACGGGGTCCACCACCAGCTCCTTGGTTTTGCTGGTGTTCAGGTGTAGGTGGTTTGAGTCGCACCATTTAATAAAGTCCTTGATGAGGTCCCTATACTCCTCCTCCTGCCCACTCTTGATACAGCCCACGATAGCAGTGTCGTCAGCGAACTTTTGCACGTGGCAGGACTCTGAGTTGTATTGGAAGTCCGATGTATATAGGCTGAACAGGACCGGAGAAAGTACAGTCCCCTGTGGCGCTCCTGTGTTGCTGACCACAATGTCAGACCTGCAGTTCCCAAGACGCACATACTGAGGTCTGTCTGTAAGATAGTCCACGATCCATGCCACTTTTCATTGAATTTTGTCATTTATTTAGACTAGTTATTCATGGGGACCTAAATTTACTTTATGTGTTTATAGAACTACTGCGGTGGGTTGGCACCCTGCCCGGGATTGGTTCCCTGCCTTGTGCCCTGTGTTGGCTGGGATTGGCTCCAGCAGACCCCCGTGACCCTGTGTTCGGATTCAGCGGGTTGGAAAATGGATGGATGGATGGATAGAACTACATAGAATGGCTATGATTATGTTGTCACCATCACTATAGTCTACCAATAAGGCTGGTGGGTTATATAAAAAGCCACCCCAGTGAAAGCTTCTTTATTTTGATAATAAACATTCATTTCTCTTTCATAAATGGTGTCATATCCCGGCTAGGGTTCCACCATTGGCCGGGGTTCAAATACATGTTTTATATCTCTTTTGTTTGAAATAAAAAAGGTTTTTTGTTAAACTGAGTTTACACCAACCAAACATGGGTACTTGGTGTGCAAAGCTGGCACACTCCCATATCTAATGAATTACTGTGATGTTTAGTGATCACTGTAAAGGGTCAAATTGTATTGAGCTACCCTCATTTTACAAAAAAGACAGAAAGGCATGTGACCCTGAACTGGTTTAAGCAGGTTTTAGAAGGTATTATTATTATTATTATTATTATTATTATTATTACAGTATTATTACTGGTAATGCAGCAGTGCTGCCTAAGACCCCATGCCATCCCAATCATTACTGCATTTGTGAGGCAGCTCTGATAGCCACCATGGCATCCTGTGTTATTCATATACTAGTGAAACATGTGGACTTATGGTCTTAAAATGAAATGTAATTAAAATTTACATTTTATTATCTAAATTTTTTTAAATTTCCAAAACATATTGGGTCATAAGCTTTCGATTAGAACCAAGATGAAAGTTCTAGCCTCAGTGGTTGACGAGTAATCGAATTTCAGACGGCCAGATATTAGCATTTAGATTAACTTTTATAATTATAATTAATATTCTTTGGCCTTTTTATTATCACACTTTTTTAGTATTATAATTGTTATTATTAATTGACCTGACTTTAAGGAAATTCTGTCCAAAGAAAGCGTCCTAAAATGTGCAGCTCTGTAAAAAAAAAACAAGGAACCAGAATTTAAGCTGAAATTTTTAAATTAGTTTTGTTTGTTTCTGTTCCATCTTAATATTCTTTCCAGTGTTTGACTCTTCTGATTTTCAGCAACTCATGTGTGTCAAACATCCCAAAGCGACTTCTCAGTCATGGCTGATCGTATGGATTTTAATGTGATGTTACCTCAAGGGGTTTTTTTCCCGTCTTAATCAACAGTTATATCAAACTGTTTCCTTTTGTGTCTAATCTTATTATAAGAATATAAAATGCATATTGACAGAAAGCTAAAGGGTAACACTTTTTGGAGCGCCTTGTTTTCTCGATACATGGATTTTTCTATTCAATCCCGTAATTGTGGTTGGTGAAGGACACCAGCAGCAGCCCCTGATGCTTTTTAAGCTTTATGTGGTGCTTATCCATGTGGCTCGCTGCACCCTGCAGCCCCCCAGTGTCAGTAATCTGTCTGGCCTTTCCGGTGTTCGATACAAACTTTCAGTTGTGCTTGCAAATCCACCAGATCCCAGCCATTGCCTTGGGGAGTCTGGGCTGGGGGGGCCGCTACAGAAGGAGTCCAGCTAAACTGAGCCAACTTCTAATCAATACACGGGGAATGCCAAAAGCGCTTTTAAATGGCTCAAGTGGCTCAGGCATCCCATTAATAATGACGTTTCACAGCCCGCAGAGCACTTATCCAGTCTAATCCTGAGAGGTGCTGCCCGTTCACCAGCAGATAATCAATCAGCCCACCAGCAACTTGAGTTCAGTCTGAAACATCTGACCGTCCACCCAGGTTGATCCCACACATTGAATTGAGAGAAGGACATCAAATGGCGAGACGTACATGACGTACATGACTGGCTTCACAGAACAGGGCACAAATGAGCTCTTGGTGCAGAAACACTTCTAAGAACTTCTAGTGCCCTCTTACTTAATCCACTGCTAAATGCCACAACAAACCGAATCCATGAACTTTTGATGCACTGATTAAGGTGCTGTGTAATTTCCCAATGGAGTTAATAAAGTTTATCTGATCTAATCTAATCTAAATAATTAACTAACCACGTTGCCAGTCGAAGACAGGTAATAAAATACATTTTAAAATATTTGATATCTCTTGCCCTACATGCTCCTATATGTACCTTCAGCACCTTTCCTCAGTATCCCCTTGCCCACCGCTCTCTCTCTGCTCCTCAGATGTTGTCATTTTGAGGGGCCTCACTTGCCTCCTTTTATACTTCCCATCTTTGAAAGCAACTCCTTCCTATAAACGTTACTCCTCCTCGCATGTCTGCCACTCACACTCCCTCTTTGATCACGTCACCAAACCAAACTGACAAATCAGATTGTTCCTAGGGACCAGACACACGCACACACAGACCTTAATGTTTTATTATATAGTCGATGATTGATCAATTGATAGATTGACAGTCTGCACACTTTAAAATTACGACAGCGCTCTTTGTATCGAGGTACAACCTATTGGTTTCATCAACTGTACAGAACAGGTGGCACTTGGGTGATTGATGCTCTAAATTTGAGAACAAAAGACTGATCAACTGGTCCAGGAAGAGGCTGCATGTGGGGGTCATAGGGGCAAAACTTTCATGGTTTGTGTTACGGCACGGGTCCAAACAGGTGTCAAAGGTTGTCCTCTGGAATAGGAAATGTGGCCTTCCATAATGTGTCACAGGTGCAAAGACATAGCTGACCAAGAAAGGAATCTGAGAATATAGATAGACCGATCTGTATTGGCACCAGAACAGACCAGAGGTCATTTACTGAGTGACAAGATCTTCTCAAACTGACTTTGTATAATTATTTTGTGTTTTAAGCAGGTGTTGTTGTTTATTACAATATTTTATGAGCATCTATCTATCTATCTATCTATCTATCTATCTATCTTAAATGCGTTTAAAATGATGCAATTTGCTTTTTATATAGTGCCTTTCTCCTCATGACTGAAGGGCTATTGTAAGTGCCACACGGGATAAATGGGCATCCCGACCAGGAGAGAGGAAGGTTCCCCAAGTAGACATATAGTGCCTTTCACATCTATCTATCTATCTATCTATCTATCTATCTATCTATCTATCTATCTATCTATCTATCTATCTATCTATTACATAGTGCCTTTCATATCTGGATGGAACTTTGCCTGGGTGGAAGGCTATATAATGGAAAGACAGGGGGGAGACTGCATAGCAGGGTTGTATACCTGATATAGGTAGCAGCCTCCTTTTGTCAGATTGTCCATGAACATACCCATGGAGTAATCTGATAGTTGTAATCCAGTTGGGCAGTCCTAT